>NW_016107377.1:6383427-6541651 GCF_001604975.1 Cebus imitator
TTTTTTAGATGGAGTCTCGCACTGTTGCCCAGACTGTAGTGGAATGGCGTGATCTCGGCTCACTGCAATCTCCACCTCCTGGGTTCAAGCAATTCTCCTGCCTCAGCCGCCCGAGTAGCTGGGACTTCAGGTGTGCACCACCAGGCCCAGCTAATTTTTTTGTATTTTTAGTAGAGACGGGGTTTTACCATGTTGGCCCAGTTGGTCTTGATCTCTTGAACCTCGTGATCCACCCACCTCAGCCTCCCAAAGTGCTGGGATTACAGGCATGAGCCACTGTGCCTAGCCTATAAAGCAATTCTTTATAGCTAATTCTTTATAGCAATTATTCCAAGAATGGACTAATACATTCTCTTGTGGTGGGGGTGGGGGTGATAGGGAGCAGAGGCCTTGGTAGAACAGACTTTCAGAAAGTATCATAGTCCAGCCCTTCTGGAGTGATGTACCCATCCCTAGTAAGTTCTTGCTGAGGGCTTGTGAGAAAATGGGGGAGTCAGTTTCCTGTTCTAGCTCCATCCCAGCTTCCCATACCCACTGTAAGAGCCGTAAGGCTTGGGCAGCTCTTCATAGCACAGGGGGCAAGATGGAAGCCACCTGGACAGCAGAGAGCCAACTGAGGAATGAGCTTGGGAGCTGCTGTAAGTGCACAATGGCTCCATTTCACTTGTTCTGGATGCAGAGTGAAAGATGGTGCTCTCTAAAAGTTACTCTGAAATTTACTGCTTGGAAGTAGGATTTGAAAAATAAATAAATAAAATGAACTTCCTTGTTAGTACAAATTGGAGGGAGATAACTAGATTTGAGAAGATTGATAGTGACATTGATCACTGAGGCTCTATTGAAAAGGAAAGTTGGATAGATTTGTATGGCATTATGCCTATTCTTCCTGTTTGCCAAGGCCCCAGGCCAGGACCTTCCTGTTGCGATAGAGGGCTACCAAAGAGAAAAATAATTTCACCCCACTTGTCAGGAACTTTGCTACATCTCAATCAGACCCTTATCTATGATTCATGAGTACCAAGCAAAAAGGCCCCTCATCCTACAAAGTAGTTGGCCAGTGAGCCTTATGGTGAGGAGCCTGGTCTGATTGGATAATTTGGACAGATGGTTGCAGATGCTTCTGATTCTTGAGAATTATAGGGATCTGTGGACAATTGACTCAAACAATAATTTTTGAGCTCCTAGTTTGTTTTAGGCCCCATTCCAGACAATGAGGATAGGGCAGCAAATAGTGGGTAGGCAGTACATTACTATAAATTAGTGATCCTAAGGAATTGGTCTAGTGGATATGCGCTTTCTAAAAGAAAGTCATGATGTGACTTAAGCTGAATTGTTTGCAGTCAAACTTTGGAGACAAGGTGGTAAGGAAAAGATCATAGGCCTTGCTATCAAATAGGTCAAATTCTTTACACCATATACAAAATCTAACTCAATACAGTTTAAAGACTTAAATGTAAAGCCAAAAACTATAAAAGCCCTAGAAGGAAATCTAGCCAATATCATTCAGGACATAGGTGTGGTAAAAATCTTTCACAAAAAAAATATCACCAAAAGCACTTGCAACAAAAGCAACAATTGACAAATGGGATCTAATTAAACTAAAGAGCTTCTGCACAGCAAAAGAAACTATCGTCAGAGTGAACAGCCGACCTAGAGAGTGGGAGAAATTTTTTGCAATCTATCCATCTGACAAAGATCTAAAATCCAGAATCTACAAGAAACTTAAACAAATTTACAAGAAAAAAACAACTTCATTAAAAATTGGCCAAAAAATATGAACAGACACTTCTCAAAAGAAGATATTCATGTGGCCAACAAACATATGAAAAAAAGCTCAACATCAATGATCATTAGAGAACTGCAAATCAAAACCACAATGAGATGCCATCCCACACCAGTCAGAATGGCGATTATTAAAAAGTCAAGAAATGGCTAGGCACAATGGCTCAGCCTGTAATCCCAGCACTCTGGGAGGCCGAGGCAGGTGGATCGCCTGAGGTCGAGGGTTTGAGATCAGCCTGACCAACATGGATAAGCTCCATCTCTACTAAAAATACAAAGTTATCCAGGTGTGGTGGCACATGCCTGTAATCCCAGCTACTTGGGAGGCTGAGGCAGGAGAATCACTTGAACCCAGGAGGCAGAGGTTGCAGTGAGCTGAGGTCATGCCACTGCACTCCAGCCTGGGCAACAAGAGTGAAAATCCATCTCAAAAAAAAAAAAAAGGAAAGAAACAACAGATGCTGGTGAGGTTGCAGAGACAAAGGAACACTTTTATGCTCTTGGTGTGAATGTAAATTAGTTCAACCATTGTGGAAGATGGTGTAGTGACTCCACAAAGATCTAGAACCAGAAATATAATTTGATCCAGCAATCCCATTACTGAGTATATACCCAAAGTAATATAAATCATTCTGTTACAAAGATACATGCATGTATATGTTCATTGAAGCATTATTCACAATAGCAAAGACATGGAATCAACTCAAATGCCCATCAGTGACGCACTGGATAAACAAGATGTGGTATATATACACCATGGAATACTATGCAGCCATAAAAAGCAATGAGATCATGTCCTTTGCAGGGACGTGGATGGAGCTGGAAGCCATTATCAGCAAACTATTGCAGGAACAGAAAATGAAACACTGCATGTTTTTACTTATAAGTGGGAGCTGAACAGTGAAAACACATGAACACAGGGAAGAGAACAGCACACACTGGGGCCTATTGGGCAATGGAGTTGGGGGAGGGAGAACATTAGGAAAAAACAGCTAATGTCTGCTGGGCTTATACCTAGGTGATGGGTTGATAGGTACAGCAAACCACCATGACACCTTTACCTGTGTAACTAATTTGCACATGTACCCCAAATCTTAAAATAAAAATTAAAAAAATAGGTCAAGGTCTGTCTCTGGGCCCTGGCCTCTAAATCAATGATATCTTGCGCCAATTATTTAACCACATTGGGCATTGGTATTCTCATTTATAAAATGGATTTGTTATGAGGAGTCAAAAGTCAAGCTTTCTAGAAATGCCAAATTGTTTTGCACATGTATGTATTCTCATTGCTTCACCAACACTATTATCTTCACCAACCCTTGTTATTGTTAGACTTCTTGGTTGCCTGCCAGAAGCAAAGGTAAGCCTTTTTTGGAGAAGATAAAATCAACTGGAGCCTCAAATTATTTTACCATTTTTTAGTGTATATTTCCTAGTATGAAACAAATAATCTGGCATTTGGAGACAAGTATTGACAAATAAACCCAGAGAAAGGAATGACAAAATTGAATACACTTATGAGGAGTCTAACAAGCAAAAATAGTATAGATGAACTTTAGAATAACTTTGCTTAATATTCCTAGGGATTTAAAAGACAAGATTGAGAAAGAGAACTAAAATTTATTTTTTAAATAACCAACTAAAAAGTATAGTATTTAAAAATACAATAACTAAAAGAGTAATGGATTTGTGTATTTAAAAATGGTTAAAATGCTAATTTTACATTATATATATTTTACCACAAAAAGAGAGGGTAATGGATAAGTTTAACACAACATTGGACATTGCTTGCAGAGGTAATAACCTCTGGAGTAAGAGAAAGATTGGAATAAAATACTCAGCCTGAAACACTGAAAAAGAATCAAAAGATAGAAACGAGTGTAAGACAAACCTAGATGTGGTAATAAGATCTAACATAAATGCAACTGGGATCCCAGAAAGAGAGGAGAGAGCTTATGGGAGAAGCAAATAAGAAGAGACAGTGGAGAAAGGCACCTAGAATTAGGGATACAGGAAAAAATATCTGATGAGTGTTTGGGACAGGCACTGATCAATCAGAATGGACACGGCAAGAGTCAAAAACTGGCAGGGCCATGGTATTGCGTCCCAGCTGAATATCAGCCTGCCTGCCACTAAGGGACACAGCATACTCACCACTGTGCAGCTCTGCCTGGCAGGCTCAAGTCAGCAGGGGTCATATCATAACCTCTGCTGGGGCAGCTACCCTGACAAGGACAAGAACACCTGTTCCTCCTCTTCTATTGCTCTCAGCTGGGATGCAAGCCCCACTGCGGGCACGATTCCTCCAGCTGTAGTTACCTCGTGTTCACTCAGAAACACTGATGTCCATCCAGAAATAGAGGGGATGCCAGAGAGCAGACAGTGCCTGTTCTAGCCAGGCTGGCTTTCACACTTTTGTTGCTGCTACCCTACCTCTGAGGCCAGCACACTGCCTGATGACTTCCCATCTCTTAGACCTTTAGTTTCTTTCATCTCTCTAGCTCTGCGGAGGCACTGATCTGATCTAATTTCCGCTTCTGACACCACTTTTCTTCTCATTCCTCTGGGAGTGACCAGACATAGCCCTGAGATTGTGCAACTTCAGGGGCAACTTCCCCCAGCATTCAATGTGCGGGGCAGGCCTGGCAGGTCATGGCATAACATACAGTGTGAATGGTGCACGCTGGACATGGGAAACTCCACAGTGTTATGAATGGTGTACTTGCAAGTGGGGAACTCTGTGAATCCTCAAGTGCTAGCTAGTTAAGAAATCTTCTCCTACATTTTCAGCTTCATCTGTTGTTTTGATGTGGTGATCGTCTTTTCCTCTCTCCTTCTTGCTGCATCTCTGGGGATGCTGATCACAGTGTTCACTCCTCTGACCACAGTGCAAGGATCCCGACCTGCTTCGCTCCTCATAGTTCTCATTGGGGATAAACACGTGACCCAGGACAGGCGAATCAGAGCCCTTCCCTGGGATTTTCTATGCATGTGCCAGCAGAAACTTGCACTCGTTTTGCTATGGGATTTCAAATGTGGGACTCTAAGCCCAGAACTGTCTATGGCCAAGCCCTGTGCTTATACAAACCATAGGATTAGGAGGACATTACGCCTAGTGTTGACAGAGAGAGGAGTAGGTAGATGAAAACATTATTTGAGTCCCTTGGACTGCCTAGTTTTATAAGGTTTTACAGGCCTAGTTTTGCTCAAGGATAGTTTTAGTTGAGTGTTCATTTCCTCCAGAACAATCCTGAAAACAAGAAAATCTTGGTGGCTTAGGCATTTCGTACACAAGGGCTATAGTAGTAAACACAAAATGCACATTATTTCATAAGCCCATAAAACATGGGGCTGCAGAGCTGAAGGACGGTCTCTGGCGAGTAATTTTAAATCAAGTTAAAGCAACATTAAGTGGTACAACAGCAGGCAGCACACACACCTAGCCAGCCCTGCCTGGAACTCTCGCAGACGGCAGCCTCTGCAGATACACTAAAGAAGCATTTGAGCCAATTTAGGCTGCAATTTCCATCCTAACTTTCCCTGGGTATAAAGAATAGCATCTGTGCTGCCCTGGGACCTGCCAAGCATTTCCTTCCTCACCAGACAGACGACTTTGAGAGGGAAAGGCAGGACAAAACATCTCTAGTTTTTGTTGTCAGCTAAAATGAATGGAAAGCTGACTATTCCACTGCTGCTAAGTGTACCCAGGCTGACGCACTGGTTGCCATGGTGCCTGAGTGCACTCTGCCACTGCTGAAATCTCTGCACCTGTACCTGCAAAATACCACTGACAAGGAGCTTATTTTTGTGATTAAATAGTTAGTCATGCATTAACAGCACAGGAGAACATTCTGTAGACCTGGAATGTGACGTCTCCATAGGTCAAATAGGAACACTTTATGGATGCACTTTAGCAGGTAGTTCAATGTCATTTAAAAGCATTGACTGAGAAGCAGGGGTGCGTCAGATCTCAGAGGGAGCACAGGGGCATGGAAATCTTGCTCTGTGGACAGGGAGGTCAGAGAGCAAGTTCTGAAGGGTTGGTGTGGACATAGAGAATCATAAAGAACATAGCTTTGCTGGTATTCTAAAGCCTCCAGTGGAGAGACAAAATTGCAGAAATCTCAGTGTTTTGTTGGTGTGGTGAGGAAGGCCAGAATGATGAGAATGGTGAGCAGACAGCATCCATCTGGGTCTCCTTCTTCCCGTTTTTCATACTGCAGCCCTGGTTCCAGTCTTTATTAGTATATTTCCCTGGTCTATTTCAGTTAATGCCTAGTCTTCTCCCTGGAGTCAATTGTCTTCTTTTTCAACTTATTTTCCACTAGTGGGGGAGGTAATCGTTCTGTGGCTTGCCCATCATACTCTCCTGCTCAGGAACCTTCAGTAGCTCCTCTGTGCCTTTGGCATGGTCCTCAAGATTCTCCATGATCATACCTGACTTTCCTTTCCAGGTTTGTCTCCTACCCCTTGACTTCATACACTAAAGTTCTTCCAGATGGAGCCAGGCATTTACTCACAGTATCCTCACAGTGTCTTTGAAAACTGGAATCCTCCAAGACACAAATCACTGAAAACTTCCTTCATGAATCCTCCCATCTTCTTCTGAGCAAACAGAATATCTCCCTTTCCCAATTCTCCCTTTGCATGGCATGTGTCCATGATCTTGAATTATAATGATTTCATAATTCTTTGTGAGCATCTTGAGTACAAGACCCCACTTATTCATCATGTGTCATACATGCAATTGATTTTCTTTCCTTCCCTCTCCTCAATAAGCCAGTTTTACATCTTATTTGTGAATTCATTTAAGCATCATTTTCTGTTTATAGATGTGTGAGCCTTATAATTCTCCTTTGAACCAGTTTTAACATCTGACTGGTTTCCTCATTAATTAATGAATTTAATAAAATCCTTGACACGTTCAGGTTTGTTACATAGGTAAACTTGTGTCATGGGTGTTTGTTATAAAGATTATTTCATCAGCCAGGTATTAAGCCTAGTACCCATTAGTTATTTTACCTGATCCTCTCCCTCCTCCCACTCTCCAATTTCTGGAAGATCCCAGTGTGTTGTTCCCCTCTATGTGCCATGTATTCTCATCATTTAGCTACCACTCATAAGTAAGAATATGTAGTATTTGGTTTTCTGTTCCTGTTTCGGTTTGCTAAGGATTATGTCCTGAAAAGGACACGATCTCATACATTTTTAGACACATTTATTTTATATTTGCATGAGAGCCCTGATTATATTCTATTTTAAACACTGTCCTTTAACAGTTTATTCCTGAATATGCATTTGTCCATTCATTTGCTCATCACAAATACTAAACACCAAAAATAAGGGTGCAAGTAAGTTATTGTCATAAGGTTAAATGAGCCTATTTGTTAATTGACTCAACCATTTCTTCATATTTTGAATATTTGTTATGTGACCACTCTCATTAGAGTCATAAATGTTTTATTTATTTGCAATAAAATTATAAGATTTTATCAATAGCCTTAAACATCAACATTTCTCTCAGCAGGCACTTTGAGACTGTAATTTGATGAGAATACTGGGAAGAAAGGACCTTGACCTGGCTGTAGGCGACCTTTGGAGAGTGTCTGGGGAGCATCATGACTCAGCAGTGAGTGACTCTGGGTAGAGGAGGAAACCTGATAGGCTCTCCCTCAGCAGAGGGCTCCCTCCCTACTGGCGCATATGGAACCTGAATCTTTCCGTTTTCTGCTCTGGCTTCTGTGGCTTTTGCAGTGATCTGAAACGCTTGGAGGAGACTCAGGGCACAGAGCCATCAAAGTTAATCAGAGCTTGGAAATGTGAAGGCTTAAAAGCAAAACTAGAAGAGCTAAGATGATTCATGAATGAAGAGAAATTTTGTGGCTGCCTTAAAAATCTGTGAAAAGTAATTATAAAGAACGATGGTGACCAACTTCTTGTTAGTGCACATTGAGGAGGTGAAGAAATAGGTTTTGATGTAAAAATTGCTCAATAGTGAGCACTGTTAAATATCAGAATTGATCAATGAAAGACGTTAGGGGGTCTCTTCTGATGGTCTTTAAAAAAGCAGATTGCACATTTATATTACAGTATGCACACGTGTGGCTTTATCTAGAGGTCACAGGGACGATGAAATGATTTCCTAGATTTCCAGGTAGAGACAAGTTCTATGACTCTCATCTGGAATATATCCTTGAGATTACAATTTGCTGCAGGTGGATGAGGACCTAACAGTAATGTGAAAAGGCATTAGCTCAACTTGTCTTTGATTTTCCTGCAGCTGCCTTCTCTGCAGTGCTTCTGAAGATATGCTTCTAATACTTGCCTGGTATTTACTTTGCAGAAGGCACTGGGAAAAGCCCTGAGTCATGGAATCAACAGGTTTTCTTTTGTGTCCTCTCTTTGCTATGACGTCTTCTCTTTACAGCAAGTAACTCCTCTCTTCGGTCTCAGTTTCTTATTTGTAAAATGGAAAGATTATCTGTTACCTCAAAAGAGTATGTATGTGTGAAAATGAAGCCTAATAGTGTGTATGAAGCACTTTACAGTGATAGCACATTGTTATAAATGATAAGTAATAAAATGTCACTCAATAATAATGCTTGGTTTGCATCATCATATTATTTCAAAAGTAACAATGCTCTCTTTATATATAAGTGATCACACTGTAATTTATGTAATATTAAATAGTATCCCACTTCAAATATAGATTCATATACAGCTTCAGTCCTAAAGGCTCCTATTTTTCGCATGAAGATGCAGTATAAAACATACATATGGGATGTGAATACACACACACGTGCATACACCCCACACATACATACATACCACACATACACCATGTACACCTTACACATGCACACACACAGCACACACCATACACACACACGACACATTCTCACCAAACTTGTGCATGGGGGCCTTTTGGAGGCGGGCAATCGGATTACTCATTTATTTTGGTAATTAAGGTGGAGCTTGCTGCCTTCCCCTAAAGCCATCACTACACTCACCGTCATTACAGTAAGGCCAAGAAAAATCACAAAGGAATTGGAGAAGAGGAAAACGTGTAGAAAACAGATAGAAAGGAAAGGTAAAGTTAGAGAAGGCAATGCAAAGCCATGCTGTTCCCACCCTCCTCCAACCCTTGAGATTTTTCCCTATCTCTGCATCTGAAGGAGAAATATTCAGCAGAAAAAAAAAAACAACAACAAAATGCAGAACACCCCACCCCAAACTTTCGCATCTCCAGGTGAGCAGTGGGAAGAACCCACAGGCGTTTGGTGAACATCCTCTCACAGCAGGTGTGGGGCTGCGAGGAGAGGGGCAGGAGATGGAGTGGAGGGTGAGCTGACATCCTGCTTTAATTCCTGGGCCCCAGCAGTTGCCTGCCTAGGGAAGAACAGTGCTGGGGGTACTGGCTTTGGAAAAAATGTCAATTTCTCGCTTGTATAACACTTACATAACTTTGCATTTATAATCCTGCTTCCCTATTAGGAAGCAAACTATAAGGTTATCTGATTTCTAGAAGAACATTTGTAGAAAAAAATTGTACAGCCTGAGGCCTGGCTCAGTTCGTGAAATGATTCATTTGGAGCCTATCCACAGAGGCGTCTCAACTCATTAGAATATGCACACGAAATCTCCTTTCTCAGTTGAATATTCACCAATAACTTCAGCCCAATGATGCTATTCCTTTGGGTAATGAGTCCTGTGATGACATCTTAGCCAGATTCTGTAAGTTTCTACACACTTGAGAAATCCACAGATTCCATAACTTTCTATTCACCATTACTAGAACAGTCTAATTCTACACTTGAAGACATAGTCTTGTTCACTCCAAGATGTCCAACCTCAAAGCTGCTTTTCTCCCTTTGTCTTAGCAGAAGCTGTCCTGTCGGCAGCACTAAAAAGAGAGTGCTCAGCCTTGGCTGCAACTGAGAACTTCTAGTTCTGTCTTACTCTGAGTGATTCTGGGGTGGAGGGTGAGTGGGAGTATTTCTTTCGGACCTCTCAGTGATTCTTATGCGTGGCCACCGCTGCTGGGAAGCAGCACTCACTATTGAGCAATGGGTGAGAGGAGGAGGTACATGGTTCTGGTCCCCACAACTTCCCTTCAGCTCCTCCAGGGTACATGGCAAGAAGGAGGAGGGAAAAGGCCAGTTGTTCTGTTTAATAGAAGTGGGGGTGGTTGGCTTCTTGGCTGGTCACTGTGACTCCCCAGCTCTGAAAGGCTTCTGAGTGCTGGCTCGCTCCAGAGGCACAGGTGTGGGGCTCGGTAAGATGGCAGAAGCCCAGCTGTCTTCCAGAGTGCCTGCTCCACCCCAAGGAAACCCACACACTCTGCCACACCAAAGGTGGTAGTGCAGGAGGCACCCCCATAGCTGTTCTCTTCATATCCCCCAAATCCCCTTCTCCACCTAGCTCTAACTCTAACATAACTTTTCCTGGCTCCGGTGTCAGACCAGGGCTTGTGCTGGCTGAATAGATACCTGCGTCAGCCAGGGTTCGTCCAGATAAACAGAACCAGAACCAATAGCAATAAGATGTCTATGTGCTTATGTATGTGTGTATATATACTTATGTGTAGAGTATCTATAAACCTATTCATCAGTCTACCTATCTACCTACCTGTCTATAGAGAGGCATTTATTTTAAGGAATTAGCTCACATGATTGTGGGGGCTGGAAAGTCTGAAACCTGTCTTAAGTCCAAGGCAGACTGGAGGTAGAATTCCTTCCTTTCTGGGGGACCTCTATCTTCCTTTAAAGGCCTTCACATAATTGGAAGGGTAATCTGCTTTACTCAAAGTCTGATTTAAATGCTCATCACATCTAAAATGTGCCCTCACCGCAAGAGCTAGACTATGGAGCTGAACCAAACAACTGGTCACCATAGCCTAGCCAAGTTGACACATAAAATGACCCATGACAGTGTCCAACTGGTGAAATGTATGACCCTTGGTTCCTGGGAGAGGAAATGCCCCCATTTTCCTCCAGGAAGAAGGCACCTGGAGGGACACCCACCCCCTCCTCTCCCTGCCCCCTCTTGTAGCTGCCTAGGGCAAGAGGTGGAAGGAAAGGGGCTTGGTTTGCACTTTGGTGCTTCCCATTGGCCTGGAAGCTGTGGCTGCTGCCACCTTATTTAGCATGCGGGGTAGCTCACCTATTTTTTTCTCAGTTTTGAACCTTAATAACAACTTTAGGATAACAGGGAAGGCCCCACTCAATATCCTGGTATACATTGAATATTGTAGATGATAACGTAGCCCCAACACGTTTCCTATATACATCTGGAACCCCCTTAAAAACTTGGCAACCTGAGATATGGAAAGATCCTTCTATAACAAAAACCCAAAGCTACTAAGACAAATATAGGTCAGAAACTTAGAAGGGTGCAAGAAAGAGGCTGGACTGAATGGTCTGAATTCTGGGTATGTATGATTATACCCTCAAATTCATACATTAAAGCCCCAAGCAGAAATGTGACTGTATTTAAAAACAGTGTGTTTAGGAAGTAAAAGTTAGATGAGGTCATAAGGGTGGTGCCCTGATCCAATCAGGCTGGTAGCTTCATAAGAAGAGGAATATCTCTCTCTTTCTCTTTCTCTATTTCTACCTTTCTTTCTTTTTTTCCTCCAGTGAACTCAGAGGAAAGGCCAGGTGGACACACATGGAGAAGGCAGCTGTCTGCAAGCCAGGAAGAGAGCCCTACTGACAGCAAACATGCTAGCACCTTCATCTGGACTTTTCAGCACCCTGAACTGTGGGGATACATTTCTATTGTTTAGCTCCCCCAGGCCATGGTATTTTGTGACAGCAGCCTGAGCTGACTAAGGCAGTCGCCTTGACAGTGAACCTGCCCTTGTAGGGGTGAGATGGGAGTTTGCATGAAGTCTGCTATGGTTTGGAGAAGGTTTGCTTGGCCCCACTAACTCTTATGTTAAAATCTGATCCCCAGTGTTGGAGGTGGGGTCAGGTGGGAGATGTTTGGATCATGGGAGTAGATCGTACATGAATGGCCTGGTGCCCTGCTCCTGGAAGTGAGAGAGTTCCCACTTTTAGTTCCTGCGAGAACTGGTTGTTGAGAAGAGCCTGGCAGCTCCTCTTCTGTCTCTTGCTTTCTCTCTTGCCATGTGATGCTGGCTCCACTCCACCTTCTGCCATGACTGGAAGCTTCCTGAGTCCTCACCAGAAGCAGATGCTGGCTGCATGCTTCTTGTACAGCCTGCAGAACCTCGAGCCACACAAAAATCCTTTCTTTCTCATTACCTAGCCTCAGGTATTCTTATAGCAACACAAATGGACAAAGAAATACATGCATATGTAAATAAATGCACACATACACGTAAGTGTACACAAACATACATGAATACATATACATATAGTTAAGTGTACTCAAACACACAGAGACATGCACACATGTGTGTATATATGTGTGTATACACACACACACTCACACACAGAGTTACGTATTCATGACTTTCTTTTCCAGGATGAATAAGGCTTTTTCTACCTTATTGGTAAAACATTTCTTTCATTACTTTCAAATCCCTACACTGCCATCTCATTTAACTACTGAACTTCAGTTGGCAGATGTTAATATATCCTTATTAAGGACAAGTGTTTTAGATCAATTCCTACATCTTTCCATATGGTAATGGAAAGTTTTAGTTGCTTGGAGTGAGCTATTTGATCAGTCTGTTTGCCCATTTTCTTTCAGAGGATAAAGGGGTATTTGTTAGGCTCTGAATGCAAGAGAAAAAATGCAGTGCCCACGTTTAATATCCTTTGGGTACAATTTATATTTTAAATTTCATAATTGTAGCCTTTCCAAATCATTATTTTTTAATGTAGTTAAATGTAATTCATTAGCACAGTGCTGAAAATAGCAATAACATTTGCATCACTGTAGTCTCGTTGTAATCAGCAGTTTCTGGGCCCACTGAGATTTTTGTGGCTCAATTCAGTAGGACCACAGAACGGTCATGCGTTCTGCCGCATGCAGGGAGAGAGAGAGAGTTAGCTTCTGTTCGTGAAGGGTGGTGGTCCTTACATGAGCTGGGACTAGCTTGCTGTCCCTGCCTGCCATTCTATGTGTGGTGCAGCCATCGGCTCTCTGGAGTGTCAAACCTGCAATGCTCAGGGGCTGTTTTGGGATTCATTGCATGCAGCTTCCTAGTTTTTTTTTTTTTTTTTTTTTCAGACGGAGTCTTGCCCTGTTACCAGGCTGGAATGCAGTGGCCTGATCTCAGCACACTGCAACCTCCAACTCCCTGGTTCAAGAGATTCTCCTGCCTCAGCCTCCTGAGTAGCTGGGATTACAGGCACGAGCCACCATGCCCAGCCAATTTTTGTATTTTTGTATTTGTAGTAGAGACGGGATTTCACCATGCTGGCCAGGCTGGTCTTGATCTCCGATCTCCTGACCTCGTGATCCACCCGCCTTGGGCTCCCAAAGTGCTGAGATTACAGGCCTGAGTCACCGCACCCGGCCCCTAGTTTTTTTTTTTTATTTACCTTTGTTTATAAGATTCTTAAGGTCTTCAAAGGAAAAAAGGGAGCAAGTATTAAGAAAAAAGTACTGAGGTCTAATTCTGCCACATTTCAATATTTTCACATTGGCCTTTGTGAATAAAAATGTGGAGTAAGAGCTTTGGGAGCTTGGTGCTAAGGGGCAGGACAGAGAAACAGACACGGAATCCTGTCTCCCCTCCATTCCACTTTCCCCTGTCCTCTGAGCCCCAGGCAGCCGCTCTCCCCTCCTCTTCTTATGTCGGTCCTGCGCACAGCGCTGTCCTGTGCTGCTTCTCCCTGCCTTCGACCACAGTTTTTTATTCCCTTTCCCCCATCCTCCTCTCTTCTTTCTCACTGCTGCTGACCCATCAGTATTGTTTTCCCCTCAAGCTGAAGTCCCAGGTGTATCCTTTTGTGTCCCACTGAGTGCAAAGTCTATACAGCCCTCTAGGCTGGGACTGATCCCCAGGGCAGGTGCGGCCTCCACGCAGGCAGCGCTCAGCGCAGGCATTAGAAATGCTAATGAGGTTTCCCAGGCCGGTGGACTGGACTGCATGGCACGACCCAGGGGCCCTCTTTGCCAGTCAACTGATCTGCCATCGTCCAGTTTGTGCCTTCCTAGGACCCTCAGACACCTGCAGCTCCTCCTCAGCATAAAGGTGAGGCCCGGGCTTCTTCCCTTTTCCCAAGTCCACCTCTGTGCCAGCATCTGCTTAGGGAAAGCCCCGCTGCTCACAGAGACAGGAGGGGAGAAAACTTTGTACCAAGTCTTTTCTTCTCCCATTGCCTTTTGCTCTCAGTTATTTTCTTTATTTCAAAAGACAGGGTAAAACTCCTTAGGACTGTAAGTTTGGATATTGCTAGGACTGAGAGGGAAGGAAGATGTATCCATTCTCTTTCACCCTTTGAGGTTTTGGGGATGGCTCATTTTTTTTCTTTTCTTTCCTTTTTTTTTTTAATTTTCCTTCTTTGAGACAGAGTCTTGCTCTGTTGCCCAGGCTGGAGTGCAGTGGCACCATCTCTGCTTACTGCAACCTCCGCCTCCTGGGTTCAAGCAATTTCCAGCTAATCTTTGTATTTTTAGTAGAGAAAGCGTGGGGTGGTTCAGTTTCTCAATTACTGATACGGTTTGGCTGTGTCCCCACCGAAAGTCTCACCTTCAATTATAATCTCAATGATCCCCACATGTCAAGGGCAGGACCAGGTGGAGGTAATGGAATCATGAGGGCGGTGCCCCCATGCTGTTCTCGTGAGAGGGAGTGAATCTCACGAGATCTGATGGTTTTATAAGCGTCTGGCGTTTCCGCTGCGGGCGCTCGGGTGTCCAGTCCTGCCGCCTCTGAAGGAAGTTGCCTGCTTCTCCTTTGCCTTCCGCCATGGTTGCAAGTTCCCTGAGGCTTCCCCAGCAATGCAGAACTGTGAGTCAACTAAGCCTCTTTCCTTTATAACTTACCCAGTCTCAGGCCGTTCTTTAGGGCAGTGTGAGAATGAGCTAACACAATTCCCAACTACAAGCACTTTTTTTGAAGGGAGAGAAACATGGCGTTTGTCTGACGCCTTATACTTCCAGTCCTCTGGGCTCATTTTTGGAGTCTATTGTTACAATCATACAGGGCCAGAAGGACGTGACAGAGTCGTTGTGAAAAAATGGAGGAAAACCGTCATCTGCTCATTTCTATCTCCCCGCTTTTTTTTTTTTTTTTTTTTTAATATTTACTGCCCTTGTTGATTGCTGCATGTACCCGTTTACTGATATTTTGTAACATTCAGTAAATAATATAACACATTTTAAAACTTATGTTTCCATTTTTGTGTTTGAGGCAGTGCCACTGTCCTAAGTATGCAATAAATATCAGATACTAAATTTATTGCTTTAAAAAAAACCTCCGCTTATTTTATTAACTCTTCATACATACCAATGCATGACTAGTTTTTTCCTCTACTGATCTTTACTTATAAAAATGGGATTAAATAAAATGTTTTTTATTTCCAGTTCTATTATTTGTATTCCTCTAAACAATTTCTCCACACTAGTCATGATTGAAAATAATAATTTTTAAAAACACATCATAGCTTTCTTTATTCTGCTCTGTCCAGCCTTGGCTTATTTTTAAAAATTATAATGTTGTCATTTCAACCTGTCTTCTTGTAATATAATCCTTCTGTCTTTAGGGGAAGGAATGTTTTCGAATATGTAAAAAATAAGGATTTTGATTTGAACTAGAATTTATCTTGAAGATCTTGAAGTTACACATATTTACTTGATTCAAGAAATAGAGACGGTATCCTAATAGTCAAAATTTAAAGTGGGACCCCACTAATGGAAGAATATTTTCTCTTCTGAAAAGGCATCTGTGTTTCACGATCGAGAAATGAACTTGTGAGTGAAAAAGGTATTTGGAGGGTAGATATCTCCAGTATGCTGAGCTAAGGAATGCATCACTCAGTCACTTACCACAAATTTCTTGAGAGTCTATTGTGTGCAAAGAACTGCATGTTTTGTCTGTGCTGATGAGGGAAACTCAATACTCAACAATATTTAACAAAAGTTTTGTAGTCTGTGTACCAGGGAGTGTGGTACGTGTTCTACTTGTTTCTCCATTGTCTGAGCTCCAAAGCAACACTGATACACGCCTGTGAAAAATTTAACTTATTGTTCACAGACCCCTCAGTTCAGCATGTCCAAGATGGAACTTACCATTTCACTATCTTTATTAATGGTGCCTTTTCATTCAAGACATTCAAACCAGAAACTTGGTCTTCTCTGGTTCATGCCTTTCCTCCGTCAGCTTCTCCACATATGATCACACAACATCAGGTTCAGCTGATTCTTCCTTCTATTGGTGGAAGCTGTTTCCTTTCCCACCCCACTGCTGTCCCATTGATCACCCTTGTGTTTTCTCACCTCAGCTCTTACAATGACTTTGTAACTTCTGCGTCTCTTAAAGTTCTTAAGATATTTTCTGTGTGCTTCCTACTAGGGTGACCAACCATCCCGGTTTGACCTCAGTCCAAACTGAGGAGTTTCCTGGGATGCAGGACTTTGTAAACCTTTCAGTTTTAAAACAGGACAGTCCCAGGCAAACTGGGACAGTTGGTCACACTATCTGTTACTACCTTTCAAGTCAAAATCTGGGGCAGGTGATTCAGATTGACTGAGAGTCAATCATCTATTATAGTAAAGGAGATTGAGAAAGTATCTGGCATTTTCATCGTTTCTAGTGGAAGTTGGGCTTCAATTCATAAGGTATAGGAGTCCCCAACTGTAGCAAGAGGTTTCAAAGTTTGGGTGACAAAACTTAATAACAAATATCTTCATACACTGTTTCTCTGTATTGGGTCTCCCCAATTCTGTCTTTAGGGGAAGTAATGTTTTTGTCCATTATAATGCATTGTGTATTCTGAGTTAAGGTAAAGCTCACTTTTAACTTTTAAGTTCAGGGGTACTTGTGCAGGTTTGTTACATAGGTAAACTTGTGTCATGGGGGTTTGTTGTACAGGTGATTTCATCATGCAGGTATTAAGTTTAGTGTCCATTAGTTATTTTGCTGATCCCCTGCCTCCTCCCACCCTTCACTCTGTGATAGGACCCAATGTGTGTTGTTCCCCTTGATATGTCCATGTGTTCTCATCATTTCACTCCCCCTTACAAGTGAGGACATGTGGCATTTGGTTTTCTGTTCCTGTCATAGTTTACTAAAAATAATGATCTCCAGCTCCATCATGTCCCTGCAAAGGACGTGATCTTGTTCTTTTTTATGACTGCATAGTATTCCATGGTGTATATGTACCACATTTTATCCAGTCTATAATTGATGGGCATTTAGGTTAATTCCATGTCTTTGTTATTGTGAACAGTGCTGCAATGAACATATGCCTGCATGTGTCTTTATAATAGAATAATTTACATTCCTTTGGATATATACCCAGTAATGGGATTGCTGGGTCGAATGGTTATTTCTTGTCTTCAGGTCTTTGAGTAATCACCACATTGTCTTTCACAATGGTTGAACTAATTTACACTCCCACCAACAGTGTATTGGCATTCCTTTTTCTCCACAACCTTGGCAGCATCTGTTATGACTTTTTAATAATAGCCATTCTGACTGGTGTTAGTTGGTAGCTCATTGTGATTTTAATTTGCATTTCTCTAATGACTGGTGATGTTGAGCTTTTTTAAAACATGACTGTTGGCCACATGTATGTCTTCTTTTGAAAAGTGTTCATGTTCTTTGCTTTTTTAATGGGTTTTTCTTATAAATGTGTTTAAGTTTCTTACAGCTGCTGGATATTAGACCTTTGCTGGGTACATAGTTTGCAAAAATGTTCTCTCATTCTGCAGGTTGTCTGTTTACTCTGTTGACAGTTACTTTTGCTGTACAGAAGCTCTTTAGTTGAATTAGATCCCATTTGTCAACTTTTGCTTTTGTTGCAATTGCTTTTGGCATCTTCATCATGAAGTTTTTGCCCATGCCTTTGTTCTGAATGGTATTGCCTAAGTTGTCTTCCAGGGTTTTTATAGGTTTTGGTTTTACATGTAAGTCTTTAATCTGTCTTTGGTATATAGTGAGAGGTAGATGTCCAGTTTTAAGCTTATGTATATGGCTAGCCAGTTGTCCTAGCACCATTTGTTGATTAGGAAATCCTTTCTCCATTGCTTATTTTTGTCAGGTCTGTCAAAAATCATATACTCGTAGATGTGCAGTTCTATTTCTGGGTTCTGTATTCTGTTCCATTGGTCTATGTGTCTGTTACTAGTACCATACCATGCTATTTTGGTTACTGTAGCCCTGTAGTATAGTTTGAAATCGAGTAAAGCTCACTTTCTACCAGAGATCCTCTATACCATTGAAAATCTGCTTTTGCCTGCAAAAAAAAAAAAAAAAAAAAGTCCAAATTTCTTAGTGTGTCCTAGGGCCCTTCATGGTCTCAAGCCTCATTTCCAGCTTTACCTCTTGCTGTCCTCCTTCTTAAGTTTTCCCTGCAGCTTGAGGGGCACCTCTTATAGTTCATGAATCATGTGATGTGTCTTTGTGCCTTCATGGGTTTAGAATGGGTGGCTCCTTTTGCTATGATTATGCTTTGCTCTCAGTGCAGTTGTCTCTCCTCTGTGGCATCTTACTGATCATGCCAGTCACAGCCATCTAGGCCAAATCATTTGTTTCTTCCTCTCTACGTTAACATTTACTATGCTGTATTGCCATTTGCTACTTACATGTCTCTCTCTACCTTTATATTTCTGAGTGCTTCAAGTGCTGGACAAGGTGAAACTCCAATCACCTCTTCTATGAGAGACAGAGAAAGAAAGCATGACCAAAGGCACACATGAATAAGTGACAGTCACCAAAATCTTAATGAATTCCGTACATATATGTAGTAAAATATCAGTTGCTCTTTAAATATGTATTTCTCTACTCTCTACTTCATAGCTACACCTGTAATCTTATTAATATAAGAAAGGGGAAATGTTAGAGGTGAAATAGCTCTTTTGTATTGTGACTTAGATCAAAGTCTGATGCAAGGAAGGGAGAACTGAGCAGACACAAAAAGAGGATGATTCTTCTGGTTTTGTCAGTGTGGAAGGATGGACAACTTTTTATTACAAACATTTCTCTGGATCAGCATTTTCCAAAGTAATTTCTTCAAATCTTTCTGTAAGGTGTCAATCATAGCTGGTAGACTAGAAAAGGAATGAAAAGAGAGTAAGGACTAGAAAGCCATTTTGCTCTTCTTTCTTTGATAACTTTTTTGATCTGTCTTTTGGGTGGTCGTGATGGTCATTATAATGTCAGAAAGATCTGCTTCTAAGACCCCATATTAGGCCCCTGTCAGACTTGTCACAGAGCAAGTCCTGATTTCTGAGTTCAGGAAGATAAACAGATAAGGTATATACAAACAGAAGACAAAAATGAGTACGTAGGTAGGTAAATAGCTTGATAGATAGGTAAGTGATAGAGTATTGCCTTCTGAAATCCACTGTTTAAAATCAATCAAATAATTGAAAGACTATTCAAAAGAGGGAGAGGTAATATGGCACAGTGGCAAAATTAAAGTTTTGGGAGGGTATTTGAGAACTGCCACTCAGTTCCTTGTTAACTGTTTAACTGTAGGTAAGTCACTTAATTTATCTGAGCCTCACTCTCTGCTAAGAGTAGGCTAATAATGCCCATTTCCTATGATTGTTATGAAAATTAGAAAAAATGGGTTATTATTGAAATGGCTATTATTTGCTTCATATTTATGTCTTAATCCATGTGGAATTTTGTGTATAGGGTCAAATAGATATCTAATTTTGCTTTTGTTTTTCCCATGTGGGTATTCTGCTGTCTCATACCAATTACCAAAACAGAAAGTTCTTTGAGTTACAGTACCATCTCTGTCATATATCAGAGTTCCATATAAGTGTGGACCTGTTTCTGAGTTTTCTTTTCTCTTCCATTGGCCTGTTGGTCTATCTTTGAACCAATCATTCCTTGTCATGTATGCAATATCTTTATAGATGTCTTTACATCTGATGTGGCATTTCTGCCATCTCATTCTTTCTCAGAATTGATTTGACTGTTTATAGTTTTATGTAAATTTCAGAATCAAGATTCATAAAAACACTGATGAGATTTTGATCAAATTGCATTAATTATAAAGATGACTTTGGTGAGTATTGAAAGCTTTAAGGTACTATAAGATGTGTAAAATATCATAGCCAGAGAGCAGAGGAGTAAGGAGGGAGCTATATCAGAAGGAATGGCATGAGGCAGGAAAACCCAGGGTGTGCTTGGTCCATAGATTGGTGTAGTGTGACTGATGAGTGATGGATACTAGAAGAGAAGTGTAAAATAGGCCTAGAAGGCAGCAGAACTATTAAATGTAAAATGGAACGCACAGAGGGTAGCCTGTGCCAATTCTATAGCCCAGAAAGTCCTGTGACATTTGCTAATGAAAATCAATTTCCCATCCAACTTTGTGAAATCATAATGCAATGAAGACTCAAGCAAGTAAGAAAACTTAGAGGAAGTTTAGCCAGGTGTTAATCAGGCAGTAAGCTGTGAAAATGTTGTTCTCATTGGGGGCCCTTTTAAAATGTGACATTATTTTACCTGTGGCTACTAAATCCATTAGTAAACATTCTGTGAGAATATGAGCTAAGAAATGTACATTCTCTGATTTTTCCACATGTGCAGTTAGCTTGACCAAAAACACGCTCAGCCAGAGGCACTCATTAATTTCCAAAAGTGGAGCCTATTTACCCCAACTGAACCTGCTGGGGTCGACCAATTGACTCTACATGCAGTGCACATTTAGTTTTCCTGTTGCTTTACCGTTGAGATTTTCAGAGCCTGGAAGGACACACAGTTCTGCTGTTGTTATGCAGAACTCATGCTGGCTGAGCTCTCTGCAAAGCTATTTTAAAGACCAGCTGGTTATTAAATTGTCCAAACCAGTGTTTGCAGAATCACAGCATTTGTGAGGTAGTCAGACATGAGGGTCGGCCATTTATCTAGCCCAGCCTTCTCATACCATCAGAAAGGAAGTCAGCCCAGAGAGATGATTTATGGCCTCTCAGTGAAGCAAAACATTTGGGACAGAGCAGGGCCTAGAATTCAGACCTCCTGAATTCTGTTTCCCTGGCTCAGCCATAACATTTGCCTTCTCCTTGAGACATCTTTGTCGTCTTACTGGTTACTTTTTTGACAGTTGCCAGCATCAAAATGAAGTCACTTATGTTAAAATAAAACAAAACCCTGACAAATGGAGCCAGAGAATGCCACGAGGAGTGGATTTTCAGGCATAAATGCCTGATAACAAAACCTGTCATGAAAAACTTCACAAAAACCATGACTTTGGACAAAGACCATTACAACTTTACATAAGACGCCAACTCTGCAAGGACATCTGCCAGCAATGCCTGTCCAGGCACATAGTGGTATCACCCTTGTTACTGATCCTTGTAGCCAAAGATAATTATCTCAAAACAATTATGTAATCCTTCTCACTTTTCCTTTAAAAACCACTGTCTTCCTTTACCTCCATGAATGTGCAGATAGTTTATTGTGGCATACATATGCCCATTGCAATGTCTTATTCCTGAGTAAATATAATTTTATTTTAGAGAGCCTCTCTCTGCAAATAAACTGCTTGTGTTTTGTTTTCTAGTTCATTTTGAAAGCTCTGGATTTGAGCTCTTACTAGTTTTATGTGCTTCCTGGCTTGGGGTTGTAATGGTATAACCTTTATTGCTCAGTACACACAGCTTGGGAATCAAAACAGCATCACAAAACAACAGCATTCCTCTGGCCCCAACACTGACTGATTTACCCAAACTCCAGGCCCATCAAGAGTCTTCTCAAGTTATTCCAGGATCCCTCTGGGAATGATCTCTAGTGAGCTTTGCAGATGAAACCTTTTTTTCACGGTGACTCCTGACATTTTGCTCCTCTATGTGTTCTAATGATGCCAGAGGTGGTGACTGGAAGCACCAGGGCCCCCAGAAGATGCTGACTTGTTGCTGGTGCCTGCACAGGACATCATGGCTGCTGGCAAAGGTGCCAGCCCTCGAGCTGATGCTGCTTCTGTCTGGACCAAGGATGCTGGTATGGCCTGGGGTCCACTTGGTCATCCCACGCTCCTACCAATGCTAGGATCTCTGCATGAATTTCTGAGAGAGGCTGGAGGAAAATGTGAGTGACACAGATAGTGCTGTGCATACAATTGCACTTCCTTCTCTCTTCCATTGTTTTCAGCAGCCTGAACTCGTGTGCTGCAACTTTTGTTCCCTGAAGATGAGATTTCCATTAATACCTTTTCCAGGTAGACTTTTGATGGACCCATTCAGCCAGGCTTCTAAAGGTGCCAGAATCCAAGGGGAGATGCAGTTTAGGCTCAAGTGAGGATTCCTGCTACACTTAACACATAAGAGGACCTATAAAATAGTAGATTATAGATTATTGTCTGACAATGGTAGATTGGTGAAGAGCATGAACTCTGGTGTTAAACTCTCTGTGTTCAAATCTTGGCTCCCTTTTTATAACCCTGATTGAACTTTGGCAATTTATTAAGCTTCTTTGAGTCTCTGTGTGTCCCATTGAGCACTGATCTGAATATTACATGAGATATAAGGCATTTAGCACAGTGCTTGGGGTCTAATAAGACTTCTAAAACTGTTGAATGAACAAGTCAGACATCTAGGATTGAAAGCATTAAAAGAACATTTTTCTGGATGTATTTAAATCTTAGAGACTCATGGCATGTGAAATATTGGACACAGAAATTTGCTTAGCAGGTTCATTCTTATTCACCATCTTACTGGTTTATTTAATAAGCGTATTTACTGTGTTATACACTAAGCACTGACTTATACCGCAGGCATGCCACTGTGAATAGGACATATATGAAGCTTGTAGTCTAATGAGAAATAAAGACGATTCACTGTAGTAAGTTTTATGATAGGGGAGAAAAGATATTACCAGATTTTACTGAATCTAAGATGCCATCATTTGGAAGTTGCACCATTAGTTATGTACCTTGAAGAAAAAAATGCTGGCAATTTAAATTTTAATTGACTGTAAGATATCAATTTTAATAGACTGACAATTTTCATTGATAAGACAACACTTTCAGAGATGTAAAAATAGGCACCTTAGAAGAATAAATGAAATAAATACACAGGCACAAGAAAGAAGAGTCTGAATCTTTATCAGAGAGTTAATGTAGACCATAAAAAGAGACAATAGGCCAGGATAGGTGGCTCATGCCTGTGATCCCAGCACTTTGGGAGGCCAAGGCAGATGGATTGCTTTAGCTTGGGAGTTTGAGACCAGCCTGGGCAACATGGCAAAACTCTGGCTCTACAAAAAATACAAAAATTAGCTAGGCATGATGTCTCACATCTGTAGTCTCACCTACTTGGGGGTGCTGAGGAGGGAGGGTCACTTGAGCTCAGGAGGTGGAGGTTGTGGTGAGCCAAGATAGCACACTGCACTCCAGCCTGGGCGACAGAGTAAGACCCTATCTCA
Organism: Cebus imitator; assembly: GCF_001604975.1. Taxonomy (NCBI): domain Eukaryota; kingdom Metazoa; phylum Chordata; class Mammalia; order Primates; family Cebidae; genus Cebus; species Cebus imitator. The sequence continues at coordinate 6,406,733 of NW_016107377.1, forward strand.
AAAAAAGAAAAAAGAATTTAGAGTTGAAGTTTAAAAAATATACTTATTCAATCACTGTAGTGGATATTTGTCATTGTTTAGCTGTACTGCATACAAAGCTCCATCTTATTTGGGAAGAGGTCTTTTTTGTGAGACACTGCCTCACCTTCCACTATGAAAATCAAAGGTGGCCAGGCATGGTGGCTCAGGCCTGTAATCCCAGGACTTTGGGAGGCCAAGATGGGTGGATCACCTGAGGTCAGGAGTTGGAGACCAGCCTGGCCAACATGCTGAAACCCTGTCTCTACTAAAAATACAAAAATTATCCAGGCATGGTGGTGCACACCTGTAATCCCAGCTACTCAGGAGGCTGAGGCAGGAGAATTGCTTGAACCCAGGAGGCAGAGGTTGCAGTGCACTGAGATTGCACCAATGTACTACAGCCTGGGTGACAAAGCAAGACTCCATCTCAAAAAATAAAGAAAAAAAAAAATCAAAGGTAACCAGCTTTTCCTTATTACCTGGACACTAGTATGTGATTATTTGACCCAGCCTTGGCCTTTGCAAACCCAGGCTTTGCTCTTCTCTGGAACCTTGACTCTTGAACTAGTGACAGAGATGGAAGAGCAGTTTAGGGTTTATTCATAATGAGGGCAACTAATGGAGTTAGTGGTGTCTGTGGCAGTGGTACGGGTGTCCTGAAAAGACAGCATTGTCCTGGGAGGAGGAAGGTGCTGCTGATGACATTCTATCTGAATCATGCCTGTATCAGGGACTAGTGGGAATCTGTGCTTTCTGACTCCCCCAGTTCTCACTATTTTCCAAGCCTCAGTTGTCGTCCTTCTCATAGATGCTTCAAGTTACTCACCATCCTTTCATCTTACTTTGGGATCCCCCAGCAGCAGATACCACAGCATGGGGGAGGGAGAATGAGACTAAGAAGGGAAGACAGCTGGTAAGGAGTGTGTTTTCAAATAGGTGATAACTGTGGGCAATTGGAAATTAATCCTGCTGGAACATGCATCTCCTAGTAATCCCCCTCACCCCTCACCAAAGCTGAGGGAGCTGGAGTAATGATATACGGACTACTATTAGTCATTGCTTAAAGGCTGCTCTAAGAGTTAATTCTGTGTCTCCAGCACCTGCTCAAAGGTAAGTGGTCGGCCAGAGATGCAGGCAAAGTTGCCCAAGTGCTGCAATAGTAAGACCAGAGAGAGAGGGGCAGAGGCTATTGTCATACTGTTCAAGAAGTTTCTTTTCCACTTGACCAGCAAGATTGGCTTCTATGGTTTATACCAATCAATTCAATAATTCATGTCCCATTCACTATGGTGCTTATAAATCTGACTTTATCATCTTTTTATGTTGCTTTGTCCTGACAATCAAGGCAGATATTTTGGCTATAGGTTAGAGAATCAATATGTGAGCTAATATTTTTTCTGAACTGGAAAAACATTTTCAGGACGCCATTTTATATAAACCTTACATTCTATATAGTGCCGTTAAGGGGATTGCCTGAAAGTGGGGATTCTCCAAGTTGGAAACCTTTCTCAAGTTATTCCACTGAATATTCTGAATTGTGATTGTTGTGGCAGGTAATACAAATACAATAGCTATAAATAGCTTTTTATGGACATATAAATAAAAAGTGATGCCATTTCACTTTTCATCCTTCAGAGCATCTGTCTGGCAAGTAATAGCATTTGGAGCAATCAACAGCTTGGTTAAACCAGCCGTGTCTGACTGCCAACAGTAAGCCTTTTCTGACTGAAGTGCTCAGATAAACTTTAGGTAGGATAAAGTGGCTGGTTTGCTGATAACTGAGTGGTCTCCAGGGATGGCAAGTAATCTTTTACATAGCCTTAATCTGAATTCAGTTTTATTTTAGTTCATAATAACCTATAGATTGCAGAAAATCACCAAAGAAATATGTATTTTATTAAAGATGGACATTCACAAGCTGAGCAGCAAATTCAGCGAGTTTTGCTCCTCTGAATTCAAATTTAGACCCAGAAAGAGACTTGCTCTAGGTGTTAGGGTTTATGTGAGATGCTTTAATTTATGTGCTCCAAATTATTTCTACAAGCCTTATGAGGTGAATATTATTATTCTCATTTTGCATAGGAGGCACTGGAGACTCAGAAACTTAAGTAAATTTGTGAAGATCACTTGGCCAAGGATAGGCATCAGGTGGATTTAAAAGCATGCCTTTTACTGAATGCTTTTGCCCTAAGATTAGGACAAAGCAAGGATGTCCACTTTCCCTACTGCTATTTAACACAGTACTGGAAGTTCCAGCCAATACAATGCAAGGAAAGGAAATATAAGGCTTAGAGATTGTAAAGGAATGAATAAAATTGTTCCTGTTTGCAGATTATATGATGGACTATAATGGAACATCCCCAAAGAATTTACAGAATAACTTCCTAGTACTAAGTAAGTTTCGTAAAGTCACAGAATACAACATAAACATACAAAATCAATTGTATTTCTATATACTAACACTGAGCACAGAGAAACCGAGATTAAAAATACAATATTATTTATAAATGTTCAAAAAATAAAATGCATAGATGTAAATCTAAAAATATGTATAGGACTTACATGCTGAACACTTTAATATGCTTATGAATGAAATCAAAGTAGATCTAAATAAACAGAGTCAGACCATGTTCATGGGTTGAAAAGTTTGACATAGTAAAGATCAATTCTCCCTAAATCAATATACAGGTTTAATGCAATTCCTATCAATATTCCTGGAAGACTTTTTTTTCTGCAGATATGGAAAAAATTGTTCTAAAGTTGATACAAAAAGGCAAAAAACCTATACTAGTCAACACAGTACCAAACAAGAAGATAAATGTGGTATGAATCAGGCTACCTGATTTTTTTGACTTACCATATAGCTGCAGTAATCGAGACTGTGGTATTGGTGAAGGAACACGTACACAGAACAATGGAACAGCATGGAAAACCCAGAAATGGACCCATACAAGCACAGTCAACTAATTTTTTTTTGAAAACAAAGGTACAAAAACAATCACATGGAAGAAGGACAGTGTTTTCAACAAAAGGTGCTGAAACAATTGGAATACATAGGCAAAAAAAAAAAATCTCACTGTAAACTTCACACACTAATAAAAAAAGCATAAAATGAATCATAGAGGCAAATGTAAATCATAAAATGATAAAACTTTTAGAAGATAATGTAGAGGAAAATCTTGGGGACCTAGGGCTTGATGAACACTCTGTAGACATGCCACCAAAAGCACCATCCACAAAAGAAAAAATAAATTAGATTTCATCAAAATGAAAAATGTTTGCTCTGCAAAAGACTGTTAAACCTATGGAAAGACAAGCTACAGATTGGGAGAAAATATTTACAAAGCACATATCTCACAAAAGCCTTCTAACTAGAATGTGTAAAGAGCTCTCGAACCTTAAAACAACAATCTAATTAGAATATTGGCAAAAGACATGAAGACACACATCACTGAAGAAGCTATACAAATAACGCGGATGGGCTTGGTGGATCACGCCTGTAATCTCAGCACTTTGGGAGGTCAAGGTGGGCAGATGACTTGAGGTCAGGGGTTTGAGACCAGCCTGGACAACATGGTGAAACCCCGTTTCTACTGAAAATTAGCTGGGCATGGTGGCACAGGCCTGTGGTCCCAGCTACTTGGGAGGCTGAAGCAGGAGAATCACTTGAGCCCAGGAGGTGTTGCAATGAGCTGAGATTGTACCACTGCACTCCAGCCTGGGCAACAGGGCAAGACTCTTTCTCAAAAACAAAAAAGCTATATGGATAAGACATGAAAACATACTTAACATTTGCCATTAGGGGAATGTGAATTTAGACCATGAAGAGCTATCACTGCATACTTACTACAATGGCTAAAAAAAATATGGTATCTCAAATGCTGGCAAGAATGCAGGCAAACTTTTTTTTTTTTTTTTTTTCCCCGAGATGGAGTCCAGCTCTATTGCCCAGGCTGGAGTAAAGTTGGGAGATCTCAGCTTACCACAACCTCTGCCTCCCGGTTTCAAGCAATTCTCCTGCCTCAACCTCCTGAGTAGCTGGAACTACAGGCATGTGCCACCATACCCGGCTAATTTTTGTATTTTTAGTAGAGATAGGGTTTCACTGTGTTGGTCAGGCTGGTCTTGATCTCCTGACCTTGTGATCCACCCACGTCAGCCTGCCAAAGTGCTGGGGTTACAGACATGAGCCACTGCACCCGGCCATGGATGCAGGCAAACTTTAACATGCTTTGCTGGTGGAAATGTAAAGTAGTACAGCCACACCAGAGAATAGTTTGAGAATTTCTTAAAAATTACCATAAAACTCAGTAGTTGTACTTGTGAGCCCCGATCTCAGAGAATGAAAACGTTTACCTACACTAAACCCTGTACATCATTGTTCATAGCAACATTCTTTACAATAGCCTCAATTGGAGACAACCAAAATGTCCCTCAGTAGGTGAATGGTTAAACAAATTGTGGTATATTCATAGAGCAGAATACCACAATGAAAGGGAAAGAACAATTGCAACAACTTGGATGGATATCAAGGACATGCTTGGTGTAAAAAAGCAAATTTTCAAAGATCACATATTGTATGATTTTATTTAATGTTTTGAAATAAAATTCTATAGATGGGAATTGACTAGTGATTCCAAGGGCATGGAATGATTGAAAGAAGAATGGGTTTGACTAAAAAGAGGTAGTGTGAGAGAGTGATGAAATAGTTTTACAAAGCATATATCTCACAAAAGTCTTCTATGTAGAATGCGTAAAGAACTCTCAAACCTTAAAAATAATAATTTGACAAAAGACATGAAGACACACATCACTGAAGAAGTCACATAGATAATGCGGGTAGGCTTCGTGGAACATACCTATAATCCCAGCAGGGATGGGATGAAATAGTTGGTGATGAAATAGTTCTGTATCTTAACAAAAAAAGAAAACTTCAGGCCCGTATCCATGATAAACATAGATGCAAAAGTCTTCAATAAAATACTGGCCAACTGATTGCAACAGCACATCGAAAAGCTTATCCATCACGATCAAGTAGGTTTTATCCCGGGGATTCAAGGCTGGTTCAACATATGCAAGTCTGTAAACATAATCCACCACATAAATAAAACCAAAGACAAAAACCACACGATTATCTCAATAGATGCAGAGAAGGCCTTTGACAAAATTCAACAGTGCTTTATGCTAAAAACTCTGAATAAGCTAGGTATCAACAGAATGTGTCTGAAAATAATAAAAGCTATTTATGACAAACCCACAGCCAATATACTGAATGGGCAAAAACTGGAAGGATTCTATTTGAAATCTGACACTAGACAAGGATGCCCTCTCTCACCACTCCTATTCAATGTAGTATTGGAAGTTCTAGCCAGAGCAATTAGGCAAGAAAAAGAAATAGAGGGTATTCAATTAGGAAAGGAGGAAGTCAAAATGTCTCTATTTACAGACCACAGGATTGCATATTTGGAAGACCCCATCATCTCAACCCCAAATCTCCTTAAACTGATAAGCAACTTCAGCAAAGTCTCAGTATACAAAATCAATGTGCAGAAATCACAAGCATCCCTATACACCAGTAACAGACTTAAGGAGAGCCAAATCAAGAACAAACTGCCATTCACAATTGCTACAAAGAGAATAATATACCTGGGAATACAACTAGCAAAGGATGTAAAGGACCTCTTCAAGGAGAACTACAAACCACTGATCAAGGAAATAAGAGAGGACAAAAACAGATGGAAAAACATTCCATGCTCATGGTTAGGAAGAATCAATATTGTGAAAATGGCCATACTGCCCAAAGTAATTTATAGATTCAATGCTATCCCCATCAAGCTGCCTATGACCTTCTTCACAGAACTGGGAAAAACACCTCAAACTTCAAATGCAACCAAAAGAGAGCCTGCATAGCCAAGACAATTCTGAGCAAAAAGAACAAAGCTGGAGGCATCACACTGCCTTACTTCAAACTATACTACAAGGCTACAGTAATCAAAACAGCATGGTACTGGTACCAAAACAGAGATTTACACCAATGGAACAGAACAGAGGCCTTGAAGGCAATGCCACACATCTACAACCATCTGATCTTTGATAAACCTGACAAAAATAAGCAACGGGGAAAAGATTCCCTGTTTAATAAATGGTGTTGGGAAAACTGGCTAGCCATGTGCAGAAAGCAGAAACTGGACCCCTTCCTGACACCTTATACTAAAATTAACTCCAGGTGGATTAAAGGCTTAAACATATGACCTAACACCATAAAAACCCTAGAAGAAAACCTAAGGAAAACTATTCAGGACATAGGCATAGGCAAGAACTTCATGACTAAAACACCAAAAGCATTGGCAACAAAAGCCAAAATAGACAAATGGGATCTAATTAAACTCCAGAGCTTCTGTACAGCAAAAGATATAATCATTATAGTGAACTGGCAACCAACAGAATAAGTAAAAATTTTTGCAATCTAACCCATCTGACAAAGGGCTAATATCCAGAATCTAGAAAGAACTAAAACAGATTTACAAGAAAACAACAAACCCATTCAAAAGTGGATGAAGGATATGGACGCTTTTCAAAAGAAGACATAGACGAGGCCAACAAACATATGAAAAAATGCTCATCATCACTGGTCATTAGAGAAATGCAAATCAAAAGCACATTGAGCTACCATCTCACGCCAGTTAGAATGGCGATTGTTAAATATCTGGGGACAACAGATACTGGAGATGATGTGGAGAAAAAGGAACACTTTTACACTCTTGGTGGGAGTGTAATTAGTTCAATCATTGTGGAAGACAGTGTGGCAATTCCTCAGGGACCTAGAAATAGAAATTCCATTTGACCCAGCTATCCCAATACTGGGTATATATCCAAAGGATTATAAATTGTTCTGTTATAAAGACACATGCACATGTGTGTTGATTGTGGCACTGTTAACAATAGCAACGACCTGGAACCAACCCAAACGCCCATCGATGATAGACTGGACAAAAAAAATGTGGCAGATATACACCATGGAATACTATGCAGCCATAAAAAACGATGAGTTCATGTCCTTTGCAGGGACATGGGTGAATCTGGAAGCCATAATTCTCAGCAAACTGACACAAGAACAGAACATCAAACACTGCATGTTCTCACAGGCAGGTGTTAAACAATGAGAACACATGGACACAGGGAGGGGAGCATCACACATTGGGGTCTGTTGGGGGGGAGTAGGGAAGGGACAATGGGGGGTAGGGAGGTTGGAGAGGGATAACATGGGGAGAAATGCCAGATATAGGTGACAGGGGGATGAAGGCAGCAAACCACATTGCCATGTATGTACCTATGCAACAATCCTGCATGTTCTGCATATGTACCGCAGAACCTAAAGTGCAATAAAATAAAAAAAGAGAAAATTCAATAGAAAAAAAATGGGCAAAATAACATGAATAGGCATTTACCTAAAAAGGTATCAAAAAGGCCAATAAACCTTTAAAAATGTTGGGAAAAAAAAAGAAATAGTTCTGTATCTTAACTGTGGTCGTAGTTATACAAATTCTACACATGTGATAAGATGGTATTGAAGTACGTATACACATTATAGCGACATCAGTTTCCTGAATTTGATATTGTACTATAGTTATTCAAGATAGAAACATTGGGGAAATCTGGGTGAAGGGTGCCTGGAACCTCTCTGTACTGACTTTGTAACCTCCTGAAAATGTATAATTATTTTAAAATTAAAAGTACATTTTAAAGAGAAGTCAAGCCTGGGATGTGGGCACTAGGTTGGGTTTCATGGTCAAGAGTGCTTGGAGCCACATGCTATGAAACTTTCAATTGAATGTATGTAGCAAGCCTTAATGCATTGCCCTACAGGGTTTGCTTTAATCAAACTCCTTTAAGATAGAGGATTAATGATAATGTTACTAATAATATCTTATGCTTCTTTATTACTTTTGATTCACAAATATTTTCATATAGATAATGTCATTTGCTTAGAAAACAAAGGTAAAGAAAAGCAGACTGGGTCTGCCTTACAAGAAAATACCCATCGTGCCTTCCCATAATGGTTTCATCTTTGCCACCCTTCCAACTTGGATATGATTGTAGAGTATGTTGAAGGTTGCATGAGTTTACTTGTGGCGGACATTATTGGACATCTCTCTTGAGATAAGGATGCAGTCCTTATTTAAAGATAGTGGAAAGTACAGTCAGTCCAATGAGTAATGTTACATTGGAAAATGGCGCATACATAGATTCATTCATTTTACTTACATACTTATATATTTACTTTGTCAGATTTCTTAGAAAATATCTTTATATGGTACATTATATCTTATAGTATATGGTACCATATATATGTTTGTATATAAACAACGTGAAGGTTAGAGATGCCAACTCCCTACACAACCAAAAATCCTCATGTAATTTTGGACTCTCCCCAGAGTTAGCTACTAACAGCCTACTGTTGACTGGAAGACTTATTAGTAACAAATAATTGATCAACACATATTTTGTATGTTATATGTATTATATACTGTATTACTACAATAAAGTTAGCTAGAGCAGGGGTCTCCCACTCTGGGGCCTGTTAGGAACTGGGCCGCACAGCAGAAAGTGAATGTTAGGAGAGCATTACTGTCTGAGCTCTGTCTCCTGTCAGATCAGTGGCAGCATTAAATTCTCATAGGAGTGTGAACACTGTTGTGAACTGCACATGTGAGGGAGCTAGGTTGCATGCTCCTTATGAGAATCTAATGCCTGATGATCTGAAGTGGAATAGTTTCATCTGGAAATCATCACCAATCTCCCCATACCATCCTCCTTGCTGCCCCAGTACCGTGTCCATGGAAAAATTGTCTTCCGTGAAACCAGTCCCAGGTGCCAAAAAGCTTGGGGATCACTGAGCTACAGAATAGAAAATGTTGCTAAGAAAATAATAAGGATGAGAACGTACATTTATGGCATCATACTGTATTTACTGATACTGCAAGTTTATGTTTACAAGATGAGTCATTTGTCTGAAATGTTGGGCAACTACAACTGCATACCTCAATCTATGGTGTGTATCCAGCAATTCAACTTTTTCTCGTAGTGTCTTGACTTTCCTCTGCTTCTTGGGAGCACTTTCGATGTCACTGGTGGTACTTTTTATGGGTCCCATGATGTTATTTAAGGTTTACAGTATTGCATCAAATACAATGAAATATATACAAGAACCCCGTGAGATCACTTTTTATTGTGATACACAATTTACTGGCGAGAGAAGCTCATGGGAGATGATTAGTATTACATGGCATTTTAAGCAGATACTCAAAACACTTGAGCTCACCACAACAGTAACAACAGGAGGTGTCTGTGAAATTATTACAGTAATACAGTATGTACTATAGTTAATTTATGCATTATGATTTAATACTGCATCTTTACATTTGTTTACATTTTTCTCAACTGCAAATGTTGCCATGTATGTTCTGTGTTTGTGTATGAAAATTTTTGTAAATTTTAACTTTTTTTTTTGAGATAAGGTTTTGCTCTGTCTCCCAGGCTGCAGTGCAGTGGTGAAATCTTGGCTCATAGCAACCTCTGTCTCCAGGGCTCAAGTGATTCTCCTGCCTCAGCCTTCCAAGTAGTTGGTGCTACAGGTGTGTGCTACTATGCCTGGCTAATTTTTGTGTTTTTTTGTAGAGATGAGGTCTTACCATGTTGTCCAGGCTGGTCTCAAACTCCTGGGCTCAAGCGATCCACCTGCCTTGGCCTCCCAAAGTGCTGGGATTATTAGGAGTGAGCCACTGTCCCCAGAAAGTTTTAACTTTTTATAATAGATTTGTGTCTATTTTATGGCAGCAAACGATCAAATAGACTAGTATCTATATATGTTTTATGCATTAATAAAACACCTGACTTTTTCTTAATGTTTTCAGTATTTCTAGTGGTTCATCTGAGTTTTTTCAATTGTCAAAATTCTTCCCAAATTTTTCCAATATATTTATTGAGAAAAATCCATGTATAACTGGACCTGTGCACTTAAAACCCATGTTCAAGGGTCAGCTATATCTATAAGCTGTATGTGTGCATATATGACCACATATGTAAGCTTTGATATCTAGCATTGCAATGAAGGAAGTGAACATATCCATCGTGCCCAAAATTTTGCATGTCCCCTTTCATACTCTCTAGGCACTACTCATTTAATTTCTATTACTGTTCATTGATTTTCCTTTTCTAAAGTTTTATATTTATGAAATCATATTTATTTAAATGAACTCATTTCTGCCTGACTTATTTCAGGATAATTATTTTGAGGTTCATCCATGTTTTATCAATGACTCATTCCTCTTGATTTCTGCTTAGTATTCTGCTATGTGGATATGTCACAATTTACCATCATGTTAATAGACACTTGGATTATTTCCAGTGTTTGGCTATTACAAGTAAAGCACCTATGAACATTTGTTTACAGTCTTTGTATGGACGTCTGATTTCATTCCTTTTAGGTAAATATCTAACAGTGGGATGTCTGAATCATGTGCTATGTATCTATTTAACTTTCCAGAATGGTCGTATCATTTTACATCCCCACCAGCAGTGCATGAGCATTCTACTTGTTCCACATCCTTGATAACACTTGGTTAGGCCAATTTTTTCATTTTAGCCATCCTCCTTGCTATTTAAATTGCGTTTCTCTAGTGACTAATGATGTCAGGCATCAAGTCCTTATTCGTCATCTGTAAATCTTTTTTGATAAAGTGTTAAATATTTTATTCCTTCTGGAGTTTTCAGTGTATAGATCTTGCACAGCTTTTCTCAGATGTACCTTGAAGTATTTTATGTTCTGATGTTACCATAAATAGTATGGTTTTATATTTTTCATCTCCAATTTTCTTTTTGCTAGGATATGGAACTATAATTTATTTTTGTATACTCATCTTGTATTCTGTGATTTTGCTAAGCTCACTATGACCACTTAATAGTTTCACTAGCTTTTTTGTACATATCATTTGATTTTCTTTATAAACAATGTTATCTGTGTATAAAAATAGTTTTACTTCTTTCTTTCTGATCCAGATGCTTTAAATGGCTTTACCTTGTCTTATTGCAATGGCAAGAAACTCTAGTTAAATCTTGAATAGGATTGGGGAGAGCAGGCATTTTCGTTTTGTTCCTAATATTTGGGGGAACACAGTCCATCTTTTACTGCTAAGTAAGATGCTACTTGTAGGTTTTTTTCCTAAATGCGTTTTAGCAGACTCAGAAAGTTCCTTTCTATTCCTAGTTTTTTTTGAGTTTTTCTAAAACCAGGAATGGATATTGAATTTTGTTAAGTAGTTATTCTCCATTTATGGAGATGATTACATTGCTTTTCTTTGTCAAATTAATATGGTGATGTACATTCATTCATTTTCAAATGTTTAACCAAGCCTGCATTCCTAGAAAAAACTCAATTTGACCAGTGTGTATTATTCTTTCTGTATATTGTTCAATTTTATTTACAAATATTTTGTCTAAAATTTCTGCATCTGTGTTCATGAGGCATATTGGTTTGCAGATTAATTTTATTATAATGCCTTTGGTTTTGGTAAAAAAAATCCAGTTTAATGCTGGATTTATAGAACGCATTGAGAAGCATTCCTTCCTCTCCAATGTTTTAGAAAAGTTTCTACAAAACTGGCTTTATTTCTTTAAATGTTTGGAGGAATTAATCAGTTAGATCATCTGTCCCAGAAGGGGTGTGTGTGTGCATGCATGTGTGTGTGTGACGGTAACTATAAATTTTGTTTTTTTAAAAGATATGTAACTATTTAGGCTATTTATTCTCGTATGAGCTTTGGGATTTTGTCTCTTTTAAGGTATGTTTCGTTTGTATCTACATTGCTCACATTATTAACAGAAGAGCGCTCAAAATATTTTATTATTTTTTTAAATTTGTAGACTCTGTAACAAAGTCATTTCTCTCATTCCCAATACTGATCATTTGTGTCTTTTTCCCCCATTATTAATCTAACCAGAGGTTTAACAATTTTATGTATTTTGGTTTCGTAATTTTCTCTATTTTTTGTTTTAATGCCTTTTATATTGATTTTCATTTCTTTTTTGTTTATTATTTCCTTTATTTTGCTTACATTAAGTTTAATTTTGTCTTCCTTTTCTATTATTTATGGTCAAAACTAGGATCACTGATTAGAGATCTCTCATTATTTTTAACAGAGGCATTCAGTATTATAATTTTCCCTCCAAATACTGCTTTACCAACATCCAAAATTATTTAATATATTGTGTTTTTATTTTTCTTCTGTTCAAGATACTATCTAATTCCACTCCGCCTTCTTTTTCTTTTGACTCATTGGTTATTTAGAAGTGTGTTAGTTTCCAAATATTTGGCAAATTTCCAGAGTTCATTTTGTTACTGAATTCTAATTTGATTCTGTTGTGGTCAGAGAACATATTTTACTTGTTTGTACTTCACTTTTGAGTATATGGAATATAGCATAATACTTGTTATAATGTCTTTTCCATTCTTTGAAGTAGTTAATTAATTTGGAAAACAGTTTGGTCTTTTTGGGTTTACTTAAAATTCGTTGGGCTTGACCAAAGCAGTATTGAGTATTCTGTTAGTTCTCCTTTTCATGGTTTTAGGTTTTACATTTAAGTCTTTAATCCATCTTGAGTTACTTTTAGTATAAGGTGTAAGGGAGGGGTCCAGTTTCTGTTTTCTGCATATGGCTAGCCAGTTTTCCCAACAACATTTATTAAATAGGGAATCATTTCCCCATTGATTGTTTTTGTCCGGTTTGTCAAAGATCAGATGGTTGTAGATGTGTGGTGTTATTTCTGAGGCCTGTGTTCAGTTCTATTGGTCTGTATACCTGTTTTGGTACCAGTACCATGCTGTTTTGATTACTCCAGCTTTGTAGTATAGCTTGAAGTCAGGTAACGTGGTGCCTCCTACTTTGTTCTTTTTATTCAGGATTGTCTTGGCTATATGAGCTCTTTTTCAGTTCCATATGAAATTTAAAGTAGTTTTTTTTTGTAATTCTGTGAAGAAAGTCAATGGTAGCTTGATGGGAAAAGCATTGAATCTAAAAATTACTTTGAGAAGTATGGCCATTTTCACAATATTGACTCTTCTTATCCATGAGCATGGAATGTTTTTCCATTTGTTTGTGTCCTCTCTTATTTCCTTGAGCAGTGGTTTGTAGTTCTCCTTGAAGAGGTCTTTCACATCTCTTGTAAGTTGTATTCCTAGGTATTTTATTCTCTTTGTAGCAATTGTGAATGGAAGTTCACTCATAATTTGGCTCTTTGTTTGTCTATTATTGGCATATAAAAATGCTTGTGATTTTTGCACATTGATTTTGTATCCTGAGACTTTGCTCAAGTTGCTTATCAGCTTAAAAAGTTTTTGGGCTGAGACAATGGAGTTTCCTAAATATACAATCATGTCATCTGCAAATAGAGACAATTTGACTTCCTCTCTTCCTAGTTGAATACCTTTTATTTTTTTTCTCTTACCTGATTGCCCTAGCCAGAACTTCCAATACTGTGTTGAATACGAGTGGTGAGAGAGGGCATCCTTGTCTTGTGCCAGTTTTCAAAGGGAATGTTTCTAGCTTTTGCTCATTCAGAATGATTTTGGCTATGGATTTGTCATAAATAGCTCTTATTATGTTGAGATATGTTCCATCAATATCTAGTTTGAGTGTTTTTAGCATGAAGAGGTGTCAAATTTCATCAAAGACCTTTTCTGCATCTATTGAGATAATCATGTGGTTTTGTCATTGGCTGTGTTTAAGTGATGGATTACGTTTATTGATTTGCATATGTTGAACCAGCCTTGCATCCCAGGGATGAAGCCAACTTGATTGTGGTGGATAACACTTTTGATGTGCCGCTGGATTAAGTTTGCCAGTATTTTATCAAGGAAAATTGCATCAATGTTCATCAGGAATATTGGTCTGAAATTTTCTTATTTTGTTGTGTCTCAGCCAGGTTTTGCTGTCAGGATGATGCTGGCCTCATAAAATGAGTTAGGGAGGAGTCCCTCTTTTTCTGTTGTTTGGAATAGTTTCAGAAGGAATGGTACCAGCTCCTCTTTGTACCTCTGGTAGAATTCGCTGTGAATCTGTCTGGTCCTGGACTTTTTTGCCTGGTAGGCTATTAATTACTGCCTCAATTTCAGAACTTGTTATTGGCCTATTCAGGGATTTGATGTCTTCCTTGTATATTCTTGGGAGGGTGTATGTGAATTTATCCATTTCATCTAGATTTTCTAGTTTATTCATCTAGAGGTGTTTATAGTATTCACTGATCATAGTTTGCATTTCTGTGGAATCAGTGGTGATATCCCCTTTATCATTTTTTATTGTATCTATTTGTTTCTTCTCTCTTCTTTATGAGTCTGGCTAGCAGTCTATTTTGTTATTCTTTTCAACAAAATACCTCCTGGATTCACTGATTTTTTTTTTTGAAGGATTTTTTGTGTGTCTGTCTCCTTTAGTTCTGCTCTGATCTTATTTACTTCTTGTCTTCTGCTAGTTTTTGAATTTGTTTGCTCTTCTCCAGTTCTTTTAATTGTGATGTTAGGGTGTCAATTTTAGTTTTTTCCCCACTTTCTGATGTAGGCATTTTGTGCTATAAATTTCCCTCTAAACACTGCTTTATCTGTGGTCCAGAGATTCTGGTATGTTGTCTCTTTGTTCTCATTGGTTTCAAATAACTTATTTATTTCTGCCTTAATTTTGTCTTTTACCCAGTAGTCATTCAGGAGTAGGTAGTTCAGTTTCCATGTAGTCGTGTGGTTTTGAGTGAGTTTCTTAATCCTGAGTTCTAATTTGATTGCAGTGTGGTCTGCGAGACTGTTCGTTACGATTTTTGTTCTTTTGTATTTGCTAAAGAAGTGTTATACCTCCAATTATGTGGTCGATTTTAGAATAAGTGCTATGTGGTGCTGAGAAGAATTTATATTCTGTTGATTTGGGGTGGAGAGCTCTGTAGATGTCTGTTAAGTCCACTTGGTCCAGAGCTGAGTTCAAGTACTGAATATCCTTGTTAATTTTCTGTCTTGTTGATCTGTCTAGTATTGAGAGTGGGGTATCAAAGTCTCCTGTTATTGTGTGGGAGTCTAAGTCTCTTTGTAGGTCTCTAAGAACTTCCTTTATGAATCTGGTTGCTCCTGTATTGGGTGCATATATATTTAGGATCATTCGCTCTTCCTGTTGCATTGATCCCCTTTACCATTATGTAATGCCCTTGTCTGTTTTGATCTTTGTTGGTTTAAAGTCTGCTTATTAGAGACTAGGATTGCAACCCCTGCTTTTTTTTTCTTTTCATTTGCTTGGTAAATAGCTCTCCATCTCTTTATTTTGAGCCTATGTGTGTCTTTGTTTGTGAGGTGGGTCTCCTGAATACAGCATACTGATGGATCTTGACTCTGTTTCCAATTTGCCAGTCTCTGTCTTTTAATTGGGGCATTTAACTCATTTACATTTAAGGTTAATATTGTTATGTGTGAATTTGATTCTTTCACCATGATAATAGCTGTTTATTTTACACATTAGTTGATGCAGTTTCTTCATAGTGTCATTTGTCTTTATAGTTTGGTATGTTTTTACAGTGGCTAGTACCAGGTTTTCCTTTCCACAGTTAGTGCTTCCTTCAGGAGCTCATGCAAGGTAGGCCTGGTGGTGAACAAATCTCCCATCATTTATTTGCCTGTAAAGGATTTTATTTCTCTTTTGCTTGTGAAGCTTAGTTTGGCTGGATATGAAATTCTGGGTTGAAAATTCTGTTCTTTAAGAACGTTGAATATTGGCCCCCACTCTCTTCTGACTTGTAGAGTTTCTGCAGAGAGATCTGCTGTTAGTCTGATGGGCTTCCCTTTGTGGGTAACCTGATCTTTCTCTCTGCCCTTAACATTTTTTCCTTCATTTCAACCTTGGAGAATTTGATGATTATGTGTCTTGGGGTTGCTCTTCTCAAGGAGTGTCTTAATGATGTTCTCTGTATTTCATGAATTTGAATGTTGGCCTGTCTTACTAGGTTGGGGAAGGTCTCCTGGATAATATCCTGAAGTGTGTTTTCTAACTTGATTCCATTCTCCCCATTACTTTCAAGTATACCAATGATTAGTAGATTTGGTCTTTTTACATAGTCCCATATTTCCTGGAGGCTTTGCTCATTCCTTTTCATTATTTTTTCTCTAATTTTGTCTTTCATACTTGATTTCATTAAGTTCATCTTCAATCTCTGATACCCTTTCTTCTGCTTGATTGATTCGACTGTTGATATTTGTACGCTTCTTAGAGTTCTCGTGCTGTGTTTTTCAGCTCCATTAGGTCATTTATGTCCTTCTCTAAACAGGTTATTCTAGTTAGCAGTTCCTGGAACCTTTTATCAAGGCTCTTAGCTATTTTTCATTGGGTTAGAACTTGCCCTTTATCTCAGAGAAATTTGTTATTACCTATCTTGTGAAGCCTGCTTCTGTCAATTCGTCAAACTCATTCTCCATCCAGTTTTGTGCCCTTGCTGGAGAGGAATTGCGAACATTTGGAGGAGAAGAGGCATTCTGGTTTTTTGGAATTTTCAGCATTTTTGTGCTAGCTTTTCCTCATTGTCATGGATTTATCTACCTTTGGATTTTGATGTGATGACCTTTGGATGAGGTTTTTGTGTGGGTGTCCTTTTTGTTGATGTCAACGTTATCACTTTTTTGTTTGTTTTTCTTCTAACAGTCAGGCCCCGCTTCTGCACGTCTGCTGGAGTTTGCTGGAGGTCCACTCCAGACCCTGTTTGCCTGGGTATCACCAGTGGAGGCTGCAGAACAGCAATGACTGCTGCCTGCTCCTTCCTCTGGAAGCTTTGTCCCAGAGGGGCACCTGCCTGATGCCAGCCAGAGTTCTCCTGAATGAGGTGTCTGTTGACCCCTTCTAGGAAGTATTTCTCAGTTGGGAGGCATGGGGATCAGGAATCCACTTGAGGAGGCAGCCTCTCCCTTACAGAGTTCAATGACTGTGTTGGGAGACGTGCTTTTCTCTAAAGAGCTGGCAGGCAGGAACATTTAAGTCTGCTGAAGCTGTGCGCATAGCCACCCCTTCCCCCAGGTTCTCCGTCCCAGGGAGATGGAAGTTTTATCTATAATTCCTTAACCGGGGATACTGCCTTTCTTTCAGAGATGCCCTGCCCAGTGAGGAGGAATATATAGAAAGGCAGTCTGACCACAGCAGCTTTGCCACATTGCAGTGAATTCCGCCCAGTCCGAACTTCATGGTGGCGTCCTTAACACTGTGAGGGGGAAAACCACCTCCCCGAGCTCAGTAACAGCAGATGCTCCTCCTTCCATCAAGCTTGATAATCCCAGGTTGACTTCAGACTGCTGTGCCAGCAGCGAGAATTTAAAGCCAGTGGTTCTTAGATTGCTGGGTTCCATGGGAGTAGGACCCACTGGGTGAGACTACTTGACTCTCTGGCTTCTGCCCCCTTTCCAGGGGGAGTGAATGGTTCTATCTTGCTGGGGTTTCAGGTGTCACTGGGGTATTAAAAAAAGCTATTGAAGCCAGCTCAGTGTCTGCCCAAATAGCCATCCATTTTCATGCTTGAAATCCAGGGCCTTCGTGGTGGAGGCACATGAGGGAATCTCCTCATCTGTGGATTGCAAAAACCATGGGAAAAGCATAGTATCTGGGCTAGATAGCACAGTCCCTCACAGCTTCCCTTGGCTAGGGGATGGAGGTCTCTGGCCCCTTCACTTCCCGGGAGAAGCAATGCCCCACCCTGCTTCTGCTCACCCTCTGTGGGCTGCACCCACTGTCTAACCAGTCCCAATGAAATGGACTGGGTACCTTAGTTGGAAATGAAGAAATCACCCACCTTCTGCATTGATCTCACTGGGAGCCACAGACTGGAGCTGTTCCTATTTGGCCATTTTGTCAGATCCCCACACAAGCTCTTATCATGGGAGTGGCTGTCCTGCAATGAAAGGTGCATGTACAGCCTCACCAGGTGTCTACTATTAAAGTGAGGGCATTGATTGGGAAAGAATGGGACCCTGCAACTTAGAATGGGGACATGTGGGAGGGCTCTGATAAAACTGGGGACACTGAGTTTATGAACTCTGATGAACATTTTTTTGCCAGAAAAAACAGCTTCCCCATGCCTAGTAGTGGCAGCATCCCATCCTGGACCCATGCTGCCATCAGCCTTTCCACCTTTGTCTGAGGAGATAAACCCTGTGCTGCCCTAGGCAATAGTGATGGCATCCTTTGAGGCAGTTGCCAGGCAAGGTAATGTTGATTCTCCTCAGGAAACCCCCTCCCCAACGCTCTTATTTGCCTCTAGACCTGTAACTAAAGTCCCAGCAGGCCCCTTAGAGGTGAGGTTGAGAGTGTGACCCATGAGGAGGTGCACTACACTCAAAAAGAGCTACTCGAATTTATTAATTTATACAAGCAGAAACCTGAAGAATAGGCATGGGAATGGATATTAGGGGTGTGGGATAATGGTGAAAGGAACATAGAGTTGAATCAGGCTGAATTTATTGATTTGGTCCTGTAAGTAGGAGCTCTGCATTTTATATTGCAGAGTTAAAAAGGTTCTAATAGTTTATTTTCTTGGTTAGATGAAATATGGATTAAAAGATGGCCCCATGTGAATGAACTGGAAATGCCTGATCTTCCATGGTTTATGTAGAGGAAGGGGTCTAAAGCCTTAGGGAGACTGGGATGGTGGAGTAGATTAGTCACTTTAGACCTACTCATCCCAGCTGGGAGGGTCCAGAAGATATTTCCTTGACTAAGGCCTTGTGAAACAGATTTGTGAGGATAGCACTTGCATCTTTGAAGAGCCCTGTGATTGCTCATCTCTGTATGTCAGATCTAACAGTGGGAACTACAGTCACTCAACTATAAAATTTAAATATGATGTAAAAAATTGGATCATGAGATGGCAGGGGCCAAGTGGCAGCACTCAACCTTCAAAGGTAAGGAAGGCATAGCTACTGTAATGGACAGCAGAGGCAAAGCAGCAATCAGAATAATCTGACTCATGTAGAGCTCTGGTGTTGGCTAATTAATCACAGTGTTCCTAGAAGTGGAATTGATAGGAAGCTTACCACATTCCTATTTAATTTATATAACCAGAAAACTTCTAGGTCAAGTGGACAAAAGACTAATTTGAATTATAAAAACAGAGTCACAGCCCCTCAATCAATTTTCAGACTTGGGCCAGTTTACAGACCCAGAACCCCTTGAATGAAGGGGAGATTAGATCCTTTTGAGGAAGGATCCCACAACACCACTAACAATTTACACTGTTAATCTTTCTCCCATCCTTCCCCAAGGAGTCCTCTGGCTTTTTACCAGGGTAACTGGAGAGAAGGGAAATGATCATTTAAGTGACTACTGGACACTGGCTCTGAGCTGACATTGATTCCAGGGGCCCCAAACGTTACCCTGGTCCTCCAGTTAAAGTAGGGGCTTATGTAAGTCGGGTAATTAATGGAGTTTTAGCTCAGATCCGACTTACCGTGGGTTCAGTGGGTCCCCGGACTCATCCTGTGGTCATTTCCCTAGTGCCAGAATGCGTAATTAGCATAGATATAGCAGCTGGCAGAACCCCTGTGTTGGTTCCCTGACTGGTAGGTTGAGGGCTATTGTGGTGGGAATAGCCAACTAGAAGCCATTAAAGATGCCTTTACCTAGAAAAATGGTTAAATCAAAAACAATATTGCATTGTTTTTGAAGGGATTGTGGAGATTAATGCTATCATCAAGGACTTGAAAGATGCAAGCGTGGAGATTCCCAAACATCCTCATTCAGCTTTTCCATTTGGCCTGTGTAGAGGACAGATGGATCTTGGAGATTGGCAGTGGATTACCATAGGCTTAACTAAGTGGCGACTCCAGTTGTAGCTGCTGGACCAGATGTGGTTTTATTGCTTGAGCAAATTAACTCATCTTCTGGTACCCGGTGTCATTGACTTGGCAAATGCCTTTTTCTCCATTCCTGTCTATAAGGCCCACCAGAAGCAATTTACCTTCAGTTGGCAAGGCCAGCAATATAGTTTCACTGTCCTACCTCAGGGATAGATTAGTTCTCTGGTGATGTGTCATTATCTTATTTGGAGAGATCTTGCTTGCTTTTCATTTCCACAAGATACTACACTGGGCCATTACATTGATGACATTATGCTGATTAGATCCAGTGAGCAAAAAGTAGCAAACACACTGGACTTATTGGTGAGACATTTGCATGCAGAGGATGGGAAATATATCTGACTAAAATTCAGAGAACTTCTACCTCAGTAAAATTTTTAGGGATCTAGTGGTGGGGGGGCCTATTGAGATAGTCCTTCTAAGGTGAAGGGTAAGTTGCTGCATTTGGATTCACAGAATGACTTGTCCACCATCATGGTATTCTACACAGCATTGCCTCTGACCAAGGCACTCACTTTATGGCTAAAGAAGTGCTGCAGTGGGCTCATGCTCATGGAATTCACTGGTCTTACCATGTTCCCCATTATCCTGAATCAGCTGGATTGATAGAATGGTGGAATGGCCTTTCGGAGTCACAATTACAATGCCAACTAGGTGACAATACTTTACAGTGCTGGGGCAAAGTTCTCCAGTAGGCTGTGTATGCTCTGAATCAATGTCCAATATGTGCAACTGTTTCTTCCATAGTCAGGATTCAGAGGTCCAGGAATCGGGTGGAAGTGGCACCACTCATCATCACCCCTAGTGATCCACTAGCAAAATTTTTGCTTCTTGTTCTCATGACATTACGTTATGCTGGCCTAGAGGTCTTAGTTCCAGAGGGAGGAATTCTGCCACCAGGAGGCACAACAACAATTCCATTAAGCTGGAAGTTAAGATTGCCACCTAGATACTTTGGGCTCCTCCCACCTTTACGTCAATAGGCTAAGATGGGAGTTACAGTGTTGGCTGGGGTGATTGACCCAGAATATCAAGATGAAATCCGTCTACTACACAATGGAAATATGGAATAGTATGCATGGAATACAGCAGATCTCTTAGGCTGTATCTTAGTATTACCATGCCCTGTGATTAAGGTCAATGGGAAACTACAGCAGCCCAATCCAGGAAAGACTACAAATGACCTAGACCCTTCAGGAATGAAGGTTTGGGTCACTCCAGCAGGAAAATCATGACCTGCTGAGGTGCTTGCTGAATACAGAATGAATAGAAGAGGAGGATAGTCATTGATAACAGCTGTGGCCACGTGACCAGCTGCAGAAATGAGGAATGCAATTGTCATGAGTTTTTCCTCCTCCTTTTGTTAAAACATGTTTGTGCAAGTATATACTTGTACTAAGAAAAATCATTTTATTTCCTTTTTCTTTTATCATGTGGCATATTTATTGACTTCATATCAGCATTTAATATTGTTAATTTTAATAATATTTGGATTGGGGATTGGTGCATTTCTAGTTGTACAAAGGATAGTTGTATTATGTTAGGTGTAATTATGAACTTATTATTGATATGCATGAGTTCAAGTTGACAAGGTGTGGGCTTATGATGGTTAATACTGAGTGTCAACCTGTTTGGATTGAAGGATGCAAAGTACTCATTCTGGGTGTGTCTGTGAGGGTGTTGCCAAAGGAAATTAACATATGAGTCAGTGGGCTGGGAAAGGCATACCAACCCTTAATCTGGGTGGGCACCATCTACTCGGCTGCCAGTGTGGCTAGTATGTAAAGCAGGCAGCAAAATGTGAAAAGACAATGCTGCCTAGGCTCCCAGCCTGCATCTTTTTCCCATGCTGGATGCTTCCTGCCCTTGAACACCGGACTCCAAGTTCTTCAGTTTGGGGACTCCAACTGGCTCTCCTTGCTCAGCCTGCAGACAGCCTATTGTGGGACCTTGTGATTATGTGAGTTAATACTTAATAAACTTTCCTTTATATGTATAAAAACCTATCCTATTCTGTCCCTCTAGAGAACCCTAACTAGTACACTGGTCTATAGACATTCATCAAAGAATCACACAAATAAATGGAAAATTACAGTCTCTTAAACAGAAGTACATGGTACTTTTGTTGTGCTGGCCTGAGCATAGAAAGTCAACACCAAGACAAAAGTATGCCAAAATGCAGGGTCTTTATTGCTGGCGGCACGGAGGACTCGCGTCTCTCCGACCTGTGGCTCTGAAAGGAGGGTGTCAAGACCTTTTATATCCGTAAAACCACCTCAGGAGTGAGGGTGAGGGGCAGGGGTGGGGGTGAGGAGCTTCAGACGTTCTGAGGGCTAGTGGATTGTATAAATCACCTCCTGGGCGGAGATGAGGGTGCGGGGCTCCGGAAATTCCAGTGGATTCCTGGACGAAGATGAGGGTGAGGGGCTCCAGACATTCCGAGGGCCAGGGGACTTTGGACATTCTGATTGTTACTTAAGTGGTTCACAAAAGTCAAGATTAGCATTTGTTTACACATTGTCTGGGTAGGGTGGAAATTACAGTCCTTAATTACTTATTACAAGTCGCAGGGGCCAAGATGGCGTGGGTTTGGACAGCTTGCCTGTCATATTTGGGTTACAGAGAGCAGTTTCAATAGAAAGCTGAGGTACGGTTGAGGTATGCAGTTTTGTGGGGCTTTTACTGTGTCACACTTTAATGATAGCTAATTCTTACATTGCACTTGGTACATGCTAGGAACTAAGTATTTTACTAACCCATTGAGTCCTCATAACAAGGCTATGAGATTGGTAGCATTATGATCACTGTTTTATTGATAAGGGAACTGAGACACAGAGCTCTTATTTCTTGGACTAAGAACTAGCAAGTAGGAGGTTAGGGCTCTAACCCAGGAAGTCTGGCCTTAGGTTCTGGGCTGTTACCACTATGCTGTACTGTCACGTATGCTAGAGATTACATAATAGGGAATATGTGGAAATGAAATAGTCAAGGAGATCAGTAGGGATTTTCCTCAAGATGCAGTGGCTGAGCTGATTTGGATGGAAGAAGAAGAGCTAACTAGGCAACAATGTTGGAGGGGAGGGTTACAAATATGTCTACAGAAGGATCAGCATGTTTAAAGCCCAGTGGCAGGAGGAAGCATGGCCACTATCAGAGATTGAAAAGAAGGCTAGCGTCTCTAGGCTTCAGACAAAAAGAAAGGGCTAGATGGGGATGTGGAGACAGTGTATCTGTTAGCTATGCTGCACAGCAAGCTGCTAAACAAAATGCACTGCCTTGAAATGATAACTATTTATCAGTGCTTCCATATCTGTAGTCAGTGGAATGAGCCTTCTGGCTGGGTTGGGTTATCCAGGGCTCACTCATCATCTGTGGTCAGCTGTGGGTTGGATAGGTGTCTGACTTTGGCTAGGAAACCTGGATGGTATGGTTGTGCTCCACTTCGTCTATCACCCTGCAGCAGGCTAGCTTGGGCTCATTAACACAGTGGTGGTAGACTTGCAAGTGAATGACTGGCAATGACTAAAGCCTCTTGAGGTGTAGCTTTAGAACAACACAGTCATTTCCCTCCTATTCTATTGGCCAGAGCAAGTCACAAAGCCAGCCTGGATTCAAGGGTGGAGAAATAGACTCCCCTTTGTAATGGAATGAGCTACAAAGTTACGCTGCAAAGCCGTGAATATAGGAGGGCTGGAGAATTGGGGCTTTTTTTTTTTTTTTTTTTTTTGCAATTAACTGCAGGCAGGTTGGGGCTATTACACTTAGGGCCTTATGGACATTTTAAGGCATTTTATTTTTAGTCTATGAATATGGAGCAATCACTTAAAGATTTTAAGGCATACAAAAATAATCACTTGAAGACTTTAAGATGTATCTTTACCTTCAAAAAGGTAATGCTGGCTTTGGAGAAATGTAAGGAAGAAGAGAGGATGTGGAGAGAACAGTCAGGAGGCTATTGTAAAAATTCAGGTCAGAGATGATGGTTTGGGTTACCCTGGTGGCTGTACAGTTAAAAATGGATGATTTAGAGAGCTAATTAGAAGGCAAAGTTTTGTGAAGGTTAGATTTTGTGTTGGACTGGTCATGGATTGGATATTGAATTTCTAGACCATTGGCTACTTGAGGGTGGGAACAATGACTTTCATATCTGTGAAATGCTAGTGTCTGATACATCATACGTGTTCAATAACTACTTGAAAAATGAATGATTACATTGCATAGTACATGGTCTCCTTAGTTACACGTAAATCCTTATGGTTTGGTATGCAACTTCCTTGTCTGTCTGTGTGTGTGTGTGTGTATGTGTGTGTGTGAAACTTTCCAGAATCAACAAGCACAATGTCCAGGAAGGTGGTTCATTTGTTAACTTTCCCACCCCTGTAGCAGGAAGAGCACTGACTTCATGCAAAATGAAAGACACAGAGCCTTAGGGGGACATTCATCCTCCCAACAACCCTTCTCCAACGGTGACTTGTGGACCAGTCCAATTAGCTTCCTGGGCTCTTGTCTAACAGAATAACACAGTATGGGCAAACAGTTGAAGTTGGAGGAAATGGTGCCCCTGGCTCTGGTTAAACTGCTGTTATTTTCTCATTTCTAGGAATGTGCCTATTAACCCCTGCGTGAGGCAGAGGCTCAGATATTTTTAAACAAACAATGAAATAGAGGACCCAGCTCATCTTTACAAGATATTTGAGTGAGAGTCAGTCAGCATGATGGTTGGGGTTTTCTTCACCAGATAGCAAAGGGCTATGCAATTGCAATTTTGGAGACCAAGACAGTGTAGCTGAAGTGAGCAGTTTTTCTTTGCTTCAGTTATGCTCATCTGCAGCAAAGGGGTTCTCTCTCCTTCAAGCTTAATCTCCGCTGTTATCTTTGCAGCTTTTCTCAGAGGAGCTAAGGATTTAGTTAAGTCTTTGGCCCTTCTGGAAGGAGAGAAAATGGTTTGTCACTGCTGCTGAAAGGGGGCTTCCTGCTTCCTTTCCTCTGCCTGGTTTTGGGAGACATTCATTCTGCTAGCAAGTGGGGCTAATTTAGTGTGTTGTGCTCACTCCATTTCACGGAGCCCAGGGAAGCTGCAAAGATTGGAAAGGCAAGACTGCATTTTTAAAATGCCTTTGAGCTTCAGTTGTTTGGATGTGAAATGTAGAATAATGCAAACTTTTCCGTTTCCCCATAACTAGCGGAGCAAGTAATGGCAGTTTTATACAACAGAGCCTGAAAATGGACCCCCAGTGCAATTTATTTGCTGCTTACAAGTTGCCCACTGGGTTTTTAATGTGAAAGACAGTTTTGCCTTAAATAATTGCCTCAAATGAAAAAAACATTAGCGTGCTCCTCTGTAAGCAATAATCTGGAATCACTTCTGAGACTGTTGCCCTGGTTATTGTCATGATGTATGGCTCAAAATAATGACCTCTCAAACCTGCATGCAGCAACAGACCCATTTCTTTTTTCCGGAGGGCGCAGGATCAGGGTGGGTGGAACAGGCTCCATGTGAACTGAGTCCTCTTTGTGCATTTTCAGTTTTAAAATATTTAAGGAGAAATTTCCAGCCCAGTGTGTGAGCACTTAACCACATGCCTCTTATTACCGCTGATGAGATTCATGCAGCTTGGACCCTGCGCTTCTATTTACCCTTTAATAAATTCTCCCATCATGGAGCTATTAACAATTGTTTTCTAAGAAAAACAACCAACACCAATGCACACATCCTCTTGCATTTCCTGTATCTGCTGAGATAGACTTATCCAGAAAGTGTTTTTGTTTAACGCCAAATGGTGTGTGAGAGACTAAATATCTAAACAGACCATGGTCAGAACTTATGTAAAAATAGAACTGTGACCATAACCTCCAGCAGCCTCTCAGGGACCTCCCCCACCCTTATCTACAATAAACAACTCAGCAAGCCCGCCCATTAAAGCCTGAGTTACAGAAAGTCAGACTGCTGTCTCTAGTAACAATCTGGGAAGCTAAACAATAACTTGTGTAACAATTGGCCCCAAATTGCCAGAACTTGATTAATGACTAACAGCTTTTCCTACTTTTTGTGGCTGCTTCCAATTTAGGACCATCCAGAGAAAGCCAAATAGTCCCCTAACCAATCACATGGCTCCTAGTTAGCCATTCCCAGCTTCTCCAGACCAGCAACCTCCAATCAGGGCACATCTGAAGCCATCCCTTCTGTCCACTGTAAAGCTCTCCCACTCCCCTGCCTGCTGTTGAGTCTCTGACAAATGCCTGTCATGGTGGCTGACTCCCTTGCCACAGCAAGCTCAGAATAAATCGCCTTTGCCTTTCTCATTTTCATGGTGTTTATTTCCACATGTGGTTCAGTTTTTGAGTTTTAGGTTAAGTGCCTGTGACTTTCTGGAGCTCTTTGTGTCATTTTGCTCCTACCCCAAAATGAAATGGAGCAGATGGAAGGCAAATAATATCCCATCTCTGCTATAGAAATAACCTGCTTCAGGGGCAGAGTAATTTGTAGGAATCTTTCTGCTTCCAAGAAAGTCCAGGAGAGTATCATTGCAAACCAAACCTGGGAGTTCCTTTGAGACTGGACCTTCAGATGCAACTGGAATGTCAGGTTCATTTTCATCCTTAATAGGAGGGAAGGGCAAGTGGGGCTATTTCAATTTGATATATCTGTTCCATCATTATTCCTTTCATTTAGTCATTCAACATAACATTTATGTGCTTAATATAAGGGTTTTAATTATTTATATTTTTAATTTTCAAAGACATTCTAAAGCATATCCTTTCAATTCTGGAGAAACTGAAGTTCTGAAGCATGGCTCCTGGAAGGTAGCTCTTCAGAGTTCAATCAACTGGGTTAGACTCATACTTTGATAAAAATGTTATTTTTTCCCCGTTTATTTATACTTAAGAAGTTTTTTGATGCCTCCCTTCTATTGTTTCTTGGCTTGCTTTAAAAATTACCGAAGTAATTTGAAAGTACTCTTGGGATGTGCTCTTGGATCTTAAGTCCACGCATTCAAATGTGCATGCGTTCATTTATCCTACAGAATTAAGGCCCTACAAAGTCAGATTTACCATGAAGCTAAGGATGTGGAAGCTTCTGCGTCTCTTTTTGGCCATCTTCTTCCAACTCTCTGGGAGGGACCAAGGTGGGGCAATTCAGTCACCTGTTTGCATAATTTTGTAAAATTTGCAGAAGTAACATATTTGAGCCACTATTAGTAAAGACGGTTGTTGCTTTCTTCTCTGACTTCATTCTGTCACACCACTTCCTCTCATGCTAGGTGAGATTGGAAGAGCTGCAAGCAAATTTGAAAACTGCCCATAGGGAAGGTTGAGTGAGGGATTTATTGTGTTTGGATTTAGTGAGATATGTTTTTTTTTTCCAGTTTATTTTATTGCATTTTAGGTTTTGGGGTACATGTGAAGAACATGCAAAATTGTTGCATAGGAACACACGTGGAAGTGTGATTTGCTGCCTTCCTCCCCATCACCTACATCTGGCATTTCTCCCCTTGCTATCTCTCCCCAGCTTCCCACCCCCCACCGTCCCTCCCCTATTTCCCCCCAACTGACCCCAGTGTGTAGTGCTCCCCTCCCTGTGTCCATGTGTTCTCATTGTTCAACACCCGCCTATGAGTGAGAACATGCGGTGTTTGATCTTCTGCTCTTCTGTCAGTTTGCTGAGAATGATGGATTTAGTGAGATATGTTTATGTGTGCAGCTAAGTCATTGCTATCAAAGATTCATGACAGCGACAAAGCTTGAGATTTGACTGTATTGTTAACGACCCACTGTACTCTATTATGTCACTTGTTTGGTGGATTCTTTAATTCAGAGAAATCTTCCAGGTAGCCTTGGACACTTGCCAGCACCTGATGCTAACCTTCCAGCCCTTTCTACATCCAGCCCACTTCTGTCAGCTTCTCCACCACTTTCATCCTCACATACCACCCTCAATCTAAATTGGACCCTGTGCCAAGCCCGTGCTTATTTCTACAATGGCCTTACTTAAGCCTATCCACACAGGTTCTTACTCATTTGATAATGAAATTTTGACATAGACAGAGATAAAATAAAACCCATAAGTCAGCGCAATGAATTCATCAACAACAAGCTGGTTAACAAGGGTTTTTAATTCAAAGAGCATGTAAGGCTGGTCATTGAGAAAGCTTAAAATGCGACAGTCTTCCAGCTCACACATGCAAGTAAAGGATATTTTCACAAATTTGACAACAATCCTAAATAGTGACACGACATTACCAATAATGAGTTACATAGTTGAAAGAAATTGTTCTAAAACTAAATTCAGTCAACAGTCCTAGAGATTTTTCTATTCTCTCGTTACTAAATATTAACAAAGTCATTGTATGGTCAAAGTGCACCTATACAAAAATGGAGAAAAAAGGCTATCAAGGCTTTCTGGGGAATCTATGAATAAAAATACTTTTGTGGATGTTGTGATCTATGTGGCATTTTCCAGGTTTTTATTATTTAATTTTGGGGCATATTTTTTCTCACTATAAATATTATCTTACATATTTTTATACAGTAATACTTATTTT
Source organism: Cebus imitator (assembly GCF_001604975.1). Lineage (NCBI taxonomy): Eukaryota > Metazoa > Chordata > Mammalia > Primates > Cebidae > Cebus > Cebus imitator. The sequence continues at coordinate 6,435,215 of NW_016107377.1, forward strand.
TAATTAGGCATTCTAAATTTTGAGATTATTATAGAGTTACATACAGTTGTAAGAAACAATGCAGAGGAATTCTGTGCATTATTCACCCTATTTCCCATTTCCCCAATGGCAACATTGTGCAAAACTATAGTTTAATATCAAAACTAGGATATTGATATTGGTACAGTTTCTATATAATTTTTCTATTTGTATCTTTGTGTCTTTTTTTCTAAAGAGCTCCCCACACCTTCAGTATGATATGCTTCAGTTCCCCTGTTTACCACGTGCCAGACACCATTCTAGCTGCTGGGGATGGAACACTGAATGAAAGTGCCAAAGTCCCTGGCCTCAGGGAGCTGACACTCTATTGAGGAAAATAGAAATAAAATATACAGCATATCAGATAACTGTTATGGAGAAAAATCAGAATAAGGAGACAGGGAGAATCTGAGATAGACTGACATTACTAATTTAAGAAGGGAAGCAGGAAAAGGAAGGCACTTTATAATTACTTTAACCTTTTAATTAATAAATCTCACTTTGGAGCTCAAATACCGCCCTAAGACTCCTAGATCATACTTATATTATACAAACATCTATGTCTCGAAGGAGGTGTTTTATTTCAACATGAGTGCAGCATTAGCATCACCAGAAAATACTTATAACACAGAGGATGTAACTAAAATAGGATCTATGCCCAAGGCAACAGTATTAAAGAGTTCTAATGGGAAAGTCTGTTATTAATATGCAATTTAATCTTAAGAACTGCTTACTTTGTCCAGACTGCATTGTGTTGGGACACAATGTGCTTGTTCTATCATTTGAATATAATGAAGTGCCAAAGTCAGTACCAATCACCTTAAGTCAGAGACACAAGACAGAGAAGTCTGTGGCAGCTGTTTTTTTTTTTTTTTTTTTTTTTTTTTAAAGAAGGCAGTAATGAGGTCCTGAAGAATAAATCATTTTCAACCCATAGGCTTGCATAGAAAAGAGGCCTCCGTGAATGTGGGGTTGAAGAAGCCAGCCCTAGTGGAGAGGGCTCTGCAGACTGGGCATGTGTTCTGCCCCTGGCCATTAGTGTGTGATGTGGTGAAGACACTCAACTTTCTCAGATGATCAAATGACATATTTAAGCTCCTTCTGTGATGATACCTTGTATAGAGCAGTTGCTCAATAACTGTTTCATTTTTCTCAGTTTCTTCCTATCATGGGTAAAGCTAGGATGACATTCATAATACGTACATTGCAGGAGTGTAGTGTTGTTAAAATTCAACACAATAACCCATGTTTAAACAATCACATAAACTGGAAGATACCATAACTATTGGTTTTCATTATTGAATATGATAAACTTCATTTTTTTATGATTTGTATTGCTATGAACTAAGAGAATATGACAAGTATTTGGGATTTTCTAGAGTGTTTGATAGGTCATAAAAAATTGTCTTGCCAATTGTTTTGATCACTAGAGTAGTGATATGAACTAAACTGTACACAGCAGTCTGAAGGATGAGTGACTGATGTTAAATGACAATTAATTAAAAGTGAATATACAAGTATGTTTAAGTGTAGAAAACTGTGTGTGGCCTGTCAGAAAGTATAGTGAGCTGAGAGAACTATTACCACACTAAATTATAGAAATATTGTACTTGATTTTTTCCAAAATAGGGAACTATAAATTCCCAAGACTATGTGAAGAATGGTTTTTCTTTCTCAGCTTTTGCTGGACCCTAAAATAGAAACAGGGTCTCTGTAAAGACAGCTTAACTCTGCTTTTGGCTGTGACGTTTCTCTGACAGTCTCCGGAGGAGGATCAATACAGTAACACAGATCAAGGTCCTAACTCACACAAAAATAGCTGGATGTGAAGGTGGTTGCTGGAAAGGAAGAAACAGGGAAAGGAACGAGACATTATTGTGAGCTCAGAGAGATAGCCGACTTCAGGCAAGATTCAATCCAGTGTCTCGGTGATGTCAGCAGTGTGTCCTTATCACTTCCCTATCCCTTTCTTTCTGCCACCTCATCTTAAGTGGCATCCCGTCATGTTTGTTGGCTCCACAGAAGAAAAGGAAGGCCAGCGTGACTTGGAACTTTGTGATGGGGAAACATGCAGCAGAAGCAGCAGGGAGGAGGCAGATTATCTATGGCCTTGTATACCCGGAAAAGAGTTTACATTTTGTGTTGAGCAGTGGGAGGCTACTTAAGATTCTTAAGGGAGTTACATGACATGCTGTACAGTCTTAAAATATCACGTTGATTGTGAGGACAGAGTGGTTTGGAGAAGGGTCAGAGCAGGGAAATAAGCAAGGAGGTGGTCATAGTGTCCCTCGGGTCTTGGTAAGGAGTATATGTGGGAGACAAGAAAAAAGCAAGAGTGAAGTGCTTTATTTATGGTGATTGATTGCAAGCCAGGTTTAGAGTGTTCTTCCTGGTATTTATCTTGCCAGGCACCCCAGAAGTACTACTTGACTGTGGCCAATTTTATGTTAAATATTTTCAGTTTTGGTTACTTGAGAGTTTTTAACTCAATATTATAAAACAGAAGAGGAAAAGTGACTAACACAAGAAACAAACATAGCAGAATTAGACCCCTAAGGAATTTAGATTGTAGAATTAGCAGGAAAACACTCTGAATTACATTTGTTTAAGATAGATACAACTATTTTAAAAAGGATTAAATCACCATAAAAGAACAAGAAAATGTGAAAAAAGAAGTCCATGCATATTTGAACATGAACCAAATAGAACTCTTTGAGAAGGAAAATATAGTCAATGATATAAAAAAACTTCAATAATAGGTTAAGCACAGATGAGACATAGCTTAATTGGTAAACTGGAAAAGAATGAGGATATCTAGTAGAATGCACCATAAGTGTGAAGCACTGAATAATTTAAATGAGAGATTAAGAGATGAGAATAGCCAACACACGTCTAGCAGCAGTTCTGGAGAAGAGAGCAGAAAGGATGAAGCAGTGGCTATAGTATAGGAGTATGGCTGAGAATTTCCTAGAGTTGATGAAAGATATGATTCTCAGATATGGACAGCACAAATTCTACCAAGTATGATACATCAAAGTAAATCAACATTTGGGAATTTAGATACACTGCAGAGATCAAAGGAAAAGAAACCTTAATTTTAATCAGAAAAAAGCCAGGATGTCTTCTAAGGAATAATACATAGTAGACTTCTCAACAGCAATAATGAAATCCCGAAAGGCAGCAGAATAAATCAAAGTAGATCTTTGCATCCAGCTAAACTCTAACATGAGCCGTGGAAAAATACAGACAATATGGATCATCAAGAACTGGAAGAGTTTACTATTGAGGTCACTGACAGTGGATTTTTAAAGAATATATGTCTGGATAGGGAAAATGCGGCACATATGCACCATGGAATATTATGCAGCCATCAAAAACGATGAGTTTGGGTCCTTTGTAGGGACATGGATGAACCTGGAAACCATCATTCTCAGCAAACTGACAGAAGAGCAGAAGATCAAACACCGCATGTTCTCACTCATAGGCGGGTGTTAAACAATGAGAACACATGGACACAGGGAGGGGAGCACTACACACTGGGGTCTGTTGGGGGGAAATAGGGGAGGGACGGTGGGGGGTGGGGAGCTGGGGAGAGATAGCAAGGGGAGAGATGCCAAATGTAGGTGACGGGGAGAAAGGCAGCAAATCACACTGCCACGTGTGTACCTATGCAACAATCTTGCATGTTCTTCACATGTACCCCCAAACCTAAAATGCAATAAAATAAATAAGAAAAAAAAAGAATATATGTCTGGAAGGAACGTGAAGAAAGAATGGATAGTGACACAATGAGATACCATGTCATACCCACTATAAATGCGGCAGAAAATAACAGTGTTAGTGAGATGTGGCAAAGTTGTACCCTCATACACTGCTGGTGAGGATGTAAAATAGTGCAGCTATATTGGAAAATAGTCTGGCAGTTCCTCACAAGGTTAAATGTAGACCTACTATATGACTGAGCGATTCTACTCCTAGGTTTGTACCAAGAAAACTAAAAAGTCTACACAAATACTTGTACATAAGTGTTCATAGAAGCATTATTTTTAATAGCTCAAATATGGAAATAACCAAATGCCCATCAACTAATGCGTAGATAAATAAAATGTGGTATATCCATGCAGTGGACTATGAGAGTAAAAAGGAATGAAGTACTTGTACATGCTGCAAGATGGATGAAACTTGAAAAACACTCTACAAAGCAAAAAAGTCAGACACAAGAGTCTACATATTACATGATTCAGTTCATATACAATGTACAGAACAGTTACACTTCTAGACAGAAAGTAGATTAGTAGTTGATTAGGGCTGAGAGGTTTGGGGAAACAGAGGGACTGCTCATAGGCACAACATTTTTTGGGGGATGATTAATTGTTCTAAAATTGATAGTAGTGATGGTTGCACAACTCTGTACATTTACTAAAAGCCATCGAATTGTACACTTTATATAGCTAAATTGTGTGTATCTGAGTTGAATCTCAAGAAAAAGAAAAAAATGAATAATGGTCAAAGAAACTGGTAAATACATGGGTAAGTAAGTCTACTTGCTAAACTGAGACTAAAACTAAAAACTAAACAATTTAAAATAGACAGGTGGAGAAGGTAGAAATCACTATTACTAGACTGTATTAATTAAAAAAATCCATGCATAATTTTAAATTCATAAGGGAGTAGGAAAGAAGTTATACAATCAATACAGAAGAATATAGGATTAAAAAATTAGTGAGCTAAGGGTCAAATTCAAGAATTAGAGAAGAACAAACCCAAAGAAATTAGAAAGAAGGAAACAATAAAGATGAGAGCAGAAAAAAATACAAGATGGTGGGCATTAATGTCAATTGTTGGTTCTCAAAGAGACTAATACAGAATATGAAAATCTTTTTAAATAATGATAGAGGGAATTTATAACTAACATAAATGAAAAAGGGGACGTGGCTATAGATAGGAGTAAAAATGATATGAGAATATTATAAATAACTTTATGGTAATTAAGTTATGACTATCAGAAACATACTGTAATCATTATGCTTAGGAAAATGCAATGCAATTACATTAGAGTCAGTACCAAAGCAGTAAGACCAGCTTTCACTTCTCCAGTTCAACACTGTAACGGAGGGCTCAGCCAGTGTAGTTAGACAATAAGAGAAACACACATGTAAACTGATATGGAGGGGGAGATTATTAACTATCTTTACATGGCTCCATTGTTCTGGTTATAAGTATGTATTGCTTTTGTCTAGAAAGAATCTAATAAATGAAAGAAATAACTTAAACTTTTGTTTTAAAAAATATATTTCATTGCATTTTTATTATTTTCTCCCACACAAAACTCATGTTGAATTGTAATTCCCAATGTTGGAGATGGGGCCTTGTGAGAGTGATTGGATCATTGGGGTAGTTTCTAATGGTTTAGCATGAGATCTGGTTGCTTAAGAGTATGTAGCACCTCTCTCCTCTTTTCTTCCTCCTGCTCTGACCATGTAAGACGTGCCTGCTTCCCCTTTTGTCTTCTGCCATGATTGAAAGTTTCCTCCTCAGCCATGCTTCCTGTACAGCCTGCATAACCGTGAGCCAATTAAACCTCTTTTCTTTATAAATTACTCTGTCTCAGACATTTCTTTACAGCAATTGAGAGTGGACTAATACATAAACATTGCAAGGAAAAGGATGAATCATCACAGTTAGAAGGGTATATGATTTTCTACCTACAAAAGCCAAGAGAATGAAAACCAATAGGACAGTTAGAGTGTCTGAACGATAAATTTACGTCATTTTCTTTGTCATAGTCACTGTCTTTGTTATATAATTACTACTCCATTCTAGAGTCTGTGCTGAAGATGTGATGTTATTATCTCGTTTAATCCTCACAACAAATTTAAGAGGTATGCTGTTGTCATCCCTACTTTGTAAGTCAGGAAATCTGTTGAAAGAGGAGTCAGCTTAGCTCCATGCATAGAGCCAGTGGGTAGATGATCTGGGATTTCAGCACAGGGAATCTGAGCTCTGAGACTTTGGCCTCCACCACTGGGCTGTGCTGCCTCTAAACACAACCTCCTACTCTAGAAACTGGAGCAGGGAAAGATGTGGTTCTAGTTGCCAGACAAATCATCAAGGCCCAGGAGTAGACTGAATGAGATATGTCTGACACCTAAATGAAGGAAACTGCTAAGCAGTACGGAAAGACATAAAAGAAAACTGAAATAGAAAGTCATACCACTTTTTGGGCAAAGGTGGGCAATGGTGGCACTCATTGCTGTGAAGAGGTCATTACTCTGTAATCTATGAATTCAGTTCAATCCCAATCAGCAAACTCAAAAGGATTTATTTAAGAAAAATGTGTTAAGCTAGTTTTAAAGTTCATTTGAAAGAGAAATTCAAAAGCCATTTAAAAAATTACAGGGCAGGCTACATAAAAATAAAGATTTGTATGTTACAAAACACCATACATACTTTTTATTTCTAAAAAAAATGATCATCTAGGGTAGGCTATTTGTCACATATAAGACAGACAAAGGGTTATATTCCTAATAAACTGAGTGCCTACACACTGATATGGAAAAGAAAAACAACTTGATTGATAGATTAGATAAAGCCATGGACAGGCAATTCATAGTAAAGGAAATAAATGGTCAATAAAATATGAAAAGATGCTCAAACCCCCTACTAGTCAGGTAAACAAAAATCAAATGATGGAGATTTGATTTCTGCCTGTCAGACTGGCAAACGTTTAGAAGATTTGTAGCATCCAGTACTGGCAAGGGTGGTAGGAAATTGATAAGCTTTTCAGTGCTGATGGAGGTTTAAATTGTTACAGTCTTCTTAAAAAAGTAATCTAGTGGTTTCTATTAAAATTTAATATGTATGTGTCCTTTGACACAGGAGTTCCATTTTTTAGAAATATAGTTTACAGAAATAAAAAATAAGGCAGCTACTTGAGAGACTGAGTCAGGTGAATCGCTTGATCTAGACAGGTGAGCTTGCAGTGAGCTGAGATCATGCCACTGCAGTCCATCCTGGGCAACAAGAGTAAAACTCCATCTTGAGAAATAAAAAAAATAAAAAATAAGTAAATAAGATATGTGTAAGTTTGTTATCCCAGCAATTGTGTGTGATGGAAAAAAATTATTGGAAAAAATCAAAATGGTTGAATGAATTGTGACTTATTCTTACGATTGATAATTATGCAGCTTTTAAAAAGGATTACATTTATAGGCACCAAAGTTGACGGAAATCTATAATGTTATTAAAGGAAATAAACTACTGAGTAATGGTAGCATTAGTTTTGTTAAAGCAAAATCCTGTAATATGTACTCCTTTATCCTATGTATCTCATATGTGGGAGATATATTCCACATATATTTATCCTATATATCCTTAAATATATTTACATATATGTGCATAAACATAAGGAAAGCTGTGAGAGCATGCTTATAAAACTGTTAATATTGATTATCTCAGGATACTGGGATTAGAAGCATGGAGGGGAGACAATTAACTATCTTTACATAACTCTACTGTTCTTGTTATAAGCATGTATTGCTTTTGTACAGAATTCAGTAAAATAAAGAAATAATTTGCTATTCTCTCAAACCTTTGCTTTAAAAGATATATTAAATACCATTTTTATTCTTTTCTCCCTCTTAATCCCCTATTTTCTCTGCAAGTCTGATATTGACCAGGGCTGATTTTGCCAATTATAGTTTTCAAGATAAAAGTCCCCAGGGTTGGTGAGGGACCAACATATATACCAGACCATAATACATACCACAGTGGCATGCATTGTGTGTAAAAGGATTTCATTTTCTCTAATTAATAGCTTAGTAGTTTTTGGACATTAAGCCTCAAATAAGCCCTGGAATTAATGTCATTCCTTCTATGTAGTGATTTACCAAATTCCAGATGGTTCCCTGGTGTGGTCCTTTGTTCATGATGTCAGAGTTACTAATCCTTTTTAGCCAAGGAAGCATTTATTATTTGTTGTAAATATGGATACTTTCAGCTCATCAGCAGGACATTTGGTTAAGAGATAAGAGGAGGAATTATTTGTCTCTCTTGATCATCTGGTAGAGATACTTGATGTGGTAGGTGGGCTAGCTGAAAAAAAAAAAAAAAATCAGAGAAATGCCCCGAAAGAACTGCTTTGGGGCAGGCTAGCTGGCATCTTTCTGATATTTTCTTCTCCATAAGAATTTCCTTTGCTCAGAACCCTTGGATTAAGTAATAGGAACTGCCCCAGTCAAGTTTAGTTTTTGCTAGGATTTTTTTTCCCCACCAAATATGAACAAATGTAATTCCTGGGCTTTGTGAATTTCTGTTGTGATTTTAATAATGTTTGTGACATTACTAACAGACTTTGAAGAAAAATGCAATCTGTCAGTAAACCCTTTAATAAGGGTTTTGTTGTTGTTGTTGTTTTGTTTTTTTGAGATGGAGTCTCACTCTGTCACCCAGGCTGGAGTGCAGTGGTGCTCTCTTGGCTCACTGCAATATCTGCCTCCTGGGTTCAAGCACTTCTCCTGCCTCAGTCTCCGGAGTAGCTGAGATTACAGATGCATGTCACCACGCCTGAGAGACAGGGTTTTACTGTGTTGGTCAGGCTGGTGTCTAACTCCTGACCTCATGATCCCCCACCTCAGCCTCCCAAATAGCTGGGATTACAGGCCTGAGCCACCATATCAGCTTTTTTTTTTTTTTGAGACAATTTCTTGCTCTGATATCTAGGCCAGAGTGCAGTGGTATTGTCAGCTCACTGCATCCTTGAATTTCTTTGCTCAAGTAATCTTTCTGCTTCAGCCTCCTGAGTAGCTGGGACTACAGGTATGCACCACCGTACCTGGCTAATTTTTTTTTTTTTTTTAATTTTGTAGAGACTAGGTCTCACTGTGTGCCCAGGCTAAAGCTCTAGTCTAAGACTGCCCTGGTCTTGGACTCCTGGCCTCAAGCAATTCTCCTGCCTAGGCCTCCCCAAAGCACTGGGACTCTAGGCATGGGCCACTGCACCTAGCCAGAATTTTTAAAAATTGTGGTAAAATACACATAACATGGTTATCATCTTAGCCATTTTTAAGTTCACAGTTTGGAAGTGTTAAATATATTCATATTGTTGGGTAACCAATCTCCAGAACATTTTAATCCTGCAAAACTGAAACTATACCCATTAAACAATTCCCCAAACCACTATTTGACTTTCTGTTTCTATGAATTTGACCACCCTAGATACCTCATATAAGTGGAATCATCCAGTATTTGTCTTTTTGTGTCTGGCTAATTTCATTTAGCATAATGTCTTCAAAATTTATCTCTGTTGTAGAATGTATCAGAATTTCTTTCCTTTTTAAGGCTGAGTAATATTCCACTATGTCCATTAAGGAATTTCTTAGAAGTATATATATATATTCAAAAGGCTTAGATATAAAATAAAAATATCCACTGTTTCCACCCTTAAAGAACCTGTACTCATTTATTTATTGAAGTTGACTGAAATAGGACTGGGTGCTAAAAAACTGATGACTTAGAGTCACAAAGTGAGGATACAGTGATTATCCAAGGCTAGATGGGTCATTTGAGCAATATGTAAAAGTAACAAAGACATACCACCCATAAGTTGACCCTACTTCAGGACCTCTTGTTTCTGGAAAATTCTTTAGAACTCTCCCTTGTAAAACTCTTCTTCTCACTCAAAGAAGATCAAAGAAGATGGCATTTGCTAATTTAAGGATTAATATTTGTCTTATTGTTCTAAGCCTCCAAATTCTGCCTCTTACAGAAAGCAGACCCTCTTCCTTGAGTTTTAGATCATGTTTGTTTTTAGTATTTTTTTTTTTTTTTTAGCATTAGAAACAGAAAGGAGAGAGGCCGCTGGGTCCCTTGTTAAAGCTCTAGTCTAAGACTGGCAGACATTTTAAAATTCAGCAGACAGAGCAAATCCACATGATTCCAGAACCTGCATCTCAAGGTCAGAATATTTAGTAAATACTTGGGTCACATCCTGTCCTTGGTATCCGTGCCAGGACATTGGACCTCAGTTTACCTTATTGAGCTCTTTGCTCAGTTCTCTTAGGGATGTGTGGCTGTGCCCCTTAGGTCTTACTTCCGAGATGATACATGTGACTCCAAAATGAATAACAGAGCAGGAAGGTGGGACCAGCTTCTGTCACACTGTGCAGTTTATTTTCTATCAATAGTCCTGTTAATGGTGCACAGGCTCTTGGGTTTCCTGAGGAATGGAGCCATTTTGTAAACAAAACGCTGTCATTTTAAGCCATTAGAATGCATACGAGGCATAGTGGCCAGCGAGAGCTAGTGGGGAAGCCGGATGAGGCATGGAGTGAAGTCTTTGGTTCTTTGGGTCTCCTGTGATTTAACTGCCCTACAAACTCAGCCTTCCCGTTAAATATTGTATTAAAGAAATCTCTGGAGCAAAAGCAAATATGTGCTTTTCTTCTCTGAGAAGAGAGAGATTCAGCAATTCTACTTCTGCTGGTTATTTCAGTGGAATCTAGTTGTTGTGGGAGTTAAATAGTCTTCTCTCAGATGTTATTTTAAATGCCCTCTACTCCTTTCTTTCTTTCTTTTTTTTGTAAGAAAACTTTAACTCCTTAGCTCTTCAGGCAGTGGTGAACAGTGTTAGTGCTAAAGAACATTGTCTCTCATGTTTTGGAGGTGGGTCTGAGTACATTAAATGTGTTCATGCATCTTATATTGTAAAATACAATGTAATTCTTGTGAGTGGGAGGGTAGATAGCAGTGTTGAATTCCATGTGTGAGTCCAGGCTTTATGGGAAGCAGATGGCAAAACGGCGTTAAACGTGCCAAGATTCCATTAGGGGACACTACTGTGTGAGAGAAAATGAAGAGTGTCAGAAAAGGCTGGGGGAGTTTTAGCTCGCCCTGCGAGTCTGACCCAGTGAAGAGGAGAGGGTGGGAAGGTTGGGTAGAAGCATTGTAGTTTTGAAACAGCTGTGTAGTTTAAGGAAGGTTTGTGAGGCCACGGCGAAGTCCTTGGGCCAAGATCAACCTTCAGAAGAGTCCAGTGTTTCCCAGAAACCAGCTGCCTTGGCGTCCCTGAGGATCAGTCCCTGGCCAGGCCCAGCTGTGGGAGGTACAGGCGGGCCCTTGGTTAATGACACACCCTGTCACCTACGGTGAAGGAGCCATTCTCAGGGTTGTTGCAGCTGCATCTTTAACATTTTGGAGAACTCTGTTATCTGGTTCTAACATCACTAATGGTGGATGCTGTTTCTTTTTTAAAGTAAGTTTCCATCGATTTTTGCATCTCATCATTCATTAGGTTGTAAGCTTCCAAAAAGCAGTTAATTGCCCCCAGGAGCCATCTAGGATCCTCTTATTCTCTGGATGAACTCTGCTATGCTATCAGTAGAGAAAAGCAAAAATGCAAAGAGGTTTTTACTTCTGTCAGTCCTAAGATTGTTATGTGTTCTCAGGAGTTTTGTGGTCACACTCATCTGTCATAAGTTAGTTGAGTAACCTTATGCAAATCACCGAACTTCTTTATGTGTAAAAATAGTCATAAAAATTTATAGGTGGCAGAATTATTGGGGGTTAAAACAACATGTATATTAGGACTTGGCACATAGTAGGTCCTCAGTTGAAAATGTAGACATAGCCAAGTTGTATTGGAAGTTTACCCGGTGCTCTGGGGGCCCATGACTGTCAGAGTTCAGTGCAGGGATCTGGAAGATGCTTGGTGTTTTAAGCAGGAGGGGATTAGTGTGGGGAGGGCGGTGCTCACAAATCATGGGAAATGGTGGGGGTGGTGAGCCCTAGGCTGGACGTGCAGACCAGCTCACCAGGGAAGCCTCTACCTCTGTTCCAACCAAGAAGGGGGGAATGAGGAAGCTGCCACTGCCGCTGCCGCATTCCAGGACCATACCACCATGGCTGCAGTCCAGGAATTGGGAACCTGGGAGCATGAAGCTGCCACCACCACTGCAAACTGCCGCTTAACACCCCTAGAGCTAGCATCTGGACAATGGGACACCACCTCAGAAATGCCACATCTCCACAACCTTACTTACTAGTGGAAAGCCTACTAGAAGTAGCAGGGCCGGGCCTCTCCTTGCTTCTGCTTTCCAAATTGCATGACAGCTCATCTGCCACGCAGACCCTGATTGGGATGCAGAACTCTAGCTGAGGTGGTTTTCAGCTTCCCAGACTCTGTAGTCCAACAAGGGTCTGCAATACAGGAAGGCACAGGAGAAGGAGGTAGATGATTGCCCAGGTCTAGCTGGGAACCTCCTCCAACACTGTGCTAAGTACACTATGTGCATCACCTCATTTAATTGCTGCCATAGCATAGCAAGATAGGTAGAATTATTACCCCCACTTTACTGATATGGAAAATGAGGCAGATGTCTGATGGAGGCAGTCTGTCTACTCAGCTCTGTCTCTTCCCAAAGCTCATTCTCTTAATTACTCTGGTGCTTTTTCTGGAACATATGCATTCGTTGTGTTTATTTTGAAAAATGTCCCAAATCCCAGTTTCTTTTCCTATGTGGATGAAGCTCCCCTCACTGCAGGTAGCTTGGGTACATTGTTTTGATGATCATTCAGGGAATGAATACATGAACCTCTTCACTCTAGCTGTAGGGGTGTCAAGAGGCAATTTGCAATGGTGGTGGCGGCTTCATGCTCCAAGGTTCCCAATTGCTGGACTGCAGCCATGGTCATGTGTGTCCTGGAATGTGGCAGGGGCAGTGGCAACTTCCTCATTTCCCACTTCCTGGTTGGAACAGAGGTAGAAGCTTCCCTGGTGGGCTGGTCTGGGAGCCCAGCCTAGGGCTCATACCAGAGCATCACCTTCCCCAATTCTGTCTCCTGCTTCAAGTCATCAAGCTATAAAGAACACTGCAGATTGCCTTGTCAGCCCCTCCCCTCTGTTCTGCTATTATGAACAGAGGAACTGAGACAGAACCAGACAAGCATATTCTGATTAAGGGCTAAAGTTGAGATTCTCACTCAGACCAGCATCCTTTCTCTTATCCAGTAGCTTGGCTGTCTCTGGACCTATAATACATTGCATTCACTGTCCTTCTCAGGCTCACACAATAAAGGTTCCAGTGGCAATGCCCGGATACATCTGCTCCCTTGGTCTTTGGCATATGGGCTTTCTCTGCTTTTGTTTTTTCTTTCAGGTTGTGACAGTGCCATGGGAGATGGCCACACATGCTTATGCCTTCTAGAGCTCAGTTTTGGTGAATTAATGTTTTCAGAAAGCAGCCTGTGAACTGCTGGCTGTTTATGAGAATCCATCAGGTCCTCTGAGGTCTAGTTGAAATGGTAAGATCAGAGTATACCAAACTCTTCTCCAGTTCTTAATCTGCCATGGGGACAAAGAGAATCTCTGGTCCTTCAGAGGCCACTCCTTTTACAAGGCAAAGTATTTCAGGGAGACTTTGTTGCATCTCAACTCAGATATTTCTGCAACTCCTTTGAGATTGCTCATGTGTTCTACAAATCCACCCTGTTGATACCACTCACCTGTTTTCTGGATGGTGCTAACATTCTCTTGCTGTCTTATAATCACTTTGCCGTACTGTTACCAGTCTTCCTGCACAGCTTCAATTTAGGTGAGATAGGCCCTAACTTTAATGATGGTGTCAAATGCTACATCTTTGATGGACCTGGAAACCATTGGCTATCCTTAATGTCTTAGGTGATTTTTAATTTGGAAAAACATTTCTTTCCCTTGTGTGTTCTGCCTTTCCTGCTTCTCTGATATAACTGGTCTTTTAGGACAGATGGGTTTGCGAGCTGGTATCAGCCTGCAGAGTGGGCCAGTAGGCTGAGCATTGGGCAAAATCCCATCTTCAACATGAACAAGAAGGTAGTCCTTCTAGAAGGGCATTACCTTAGTCCTTGGCCATTTGTTTTCATCACAGTGAACTTCCCAAAGGAGCAGCATTTCCAGCAGATCAGGCTCCACAGAGAGGATCTTTGCTGGGATCAGATCACAAAGTGAACATCAAGTCATGATCCCAAAATGTTTCTGGGTTGTCAGGAATTTATTCATGAGCCTGGGGTTCATATCCAGTGGGAATTCAATCTTTTATAGAGAATGCCTTTGGTTTGGCAGGCAAACAGTCTTACTATGTAAATAAGCATAACACAATGACTGGCATATAACAAGCTCTCCATAAATGTTGAATAAGTGAAGGATGTCAACCAAGAAAAAACCAGATGGTAGAATGGATATAAATGTTCTGTCTTTCAAGTTCATACACTTTTGGTGTTTTTTATGTTGATATGTGTTTGTGGGAAAATGCTGAGTATATATAGACAAGCTGATAGTGTCCGTTGATTTTATAAGAAGAACTAAAAAAGAGATAGACAAGGAAATTAATAGACGCTGTGATATATATTTATATACATTTTTTCCATTCAGTTTTCTTATGAAAACTGGGCAAGTATTCTTCTATGGGTAAGTATTCTTAATCTTGATTTATGTATTAACCAAGGACTGCTCAGTGCATAAAATAGAATCCTTTCCAAGAAGTTTTGATAGGAAACCATTTAAGGTTGTGAGATGTTTATAGAATGTTTGAAAGGGCTATAGGAATGGGTTCTAGGTTCAGTCATCAATGATAACTCCCCAAATAATTCAGAACTGACCATGAAGGAAGTGACTATTGCCAAGGCTGCCTCTGGAACTTCTGCGTTCAAGAACACTCCACGGTGGCACAATACAAGGAGCAGGAAGTTAGGCAGAAAGTTGCCTTATCTTCTTGCTCTCTGCATTCAGAGTGGGTGACTGGATACTGGGTTAGGAAGTGCAGCAACTGAGTTCATCCATGTTTTCTATTACAACCCAAGTACCTGGAGAATGAACACTGAAAATCTACTGCTCCCAAACCTCACTTCCTACAACCTGATTTGCTAGCGGAAAAGCAACCCAAATGGCAAGGATGGCCTCTGCTTCACTTTGGCTTTCTAGATATACAGGAGAATCTCTAAGTGATGGAAGAGCATTTGTGGGATGCAGTTTTAGGCTTTCCAGCCTCTGAGTTATATGAAGGCATACCAAGAAGGCAGTGTCATGGCTGAAAAAGTCAAACCATCACAAATTGTTTGACATAATTTTCAATAATAATCTGAGTGTTTCTTAATGTGTATACATTGTGAGTACTGGAGTAAAAATGGAAATTATTTTTTCCAATTTTTGCAGATTTTTTATTATTTTCCCTTTTGTAAGCCATTTCGTGCTAGCAAACTATCAAGCCACAATCCATAGGTAATTTCACCCTCACATTTTCCAAATTTCTAAACTTGCCTTCATAATTCAACATCAGACATTGATTAAGTGAGAATGGAGTGAAAAGAAGAGAGAAAAGAGAGACCAAGAGAAAGTGGGAGGAAAAAGGAAAAGCATAAAACCACCTGTGTGAGGGTCATGTATGTGGGGAGAGAATGAAGTGGAAACAGTAGAAAGAAGGAAATAGTATGCAAAAAGTGTTGGGCAAATTTAGCTTTTCATTCTTGGGCTGTAAGTCAAATGCTTTAAAACCCTTTACCACTGTCCTTCAAAATGTTCATTGGCTCATAGATGGTTTACCAGTCTTCACCTCTTTTCTATTCTTTAAATACTTCTACGAATGGAATCGTCATTATGACTCCAGGATTGCTTGGGAGGAAATTAAAGCTTGGGGAGGCTCCTAGAAGTAAAATTTCTGCTCAAATTAAAAAGAGCATTATGGCTAAGTGTACTTCCTAGTGGAACAGACCAGGGCTCAAGTCTTTACAGCAGAATTTACTAGGTGTTTGGTCTTAGACAAGGTAATTAACTTCTCTAAAAATTTCCAAATCCTAATCTATCAATTAGAAATAATACTACCTCCCTGATGGGGTTGCATGAAGAAATAAAGATCGTGTTTTTAAAGTGCTTAGTACGGAGTTCAATAAAGTGTTGACGTGATTAATAAGGTTATAGAGTAAGCAGTAGAATCAGGAAACTAACCAAGATTCATGGTCATTGTTGCATCTCTCTGGGTATTAAAGATGTGATACACCTGTTTTGAGGGCCAAAATAAATGTTTATAAGACTAATACTTTAAAAAGTACTATCGATGTTATTACACTTTAAATACGCTCTATTATTATGATTGATTTTACAATTATAAGGTACCAAAATGAATTCCACTAGCCCTGCATCAAAATTGGCCTTGTTACCTTAAAGCACATTTTTTATTTTATACATGGTAGTGGGTCGCGTTAGAGTCCTAGCCCGTAGTACCTGTGCATAGGACTTTGGGTGGATATAGCACCTTGCTAATACAATTAAGATGAGGTCATACTCAATAGGTTGGTTTTACATCCAGTGGTTGGTGAGTTCTTAAGAGAAAGAAGGAGGTTTGGACAGACACACACAGAGAGAAGGTAACCGTATAAAGACGGAAACAGAAATTGGAGGGATGCAGCTACAAGCCAAGAAGTGCCAAGGATTGCTGGGCATGAGAAAGAGACAAGGAACAATTCTCCGCTACAGCCTCCTGGGGGAGAATGGCCTTGCAGTCACCTTAATTTCAGATATCTGGCCTCCAGAACTATAACATAATAAATTTCTGCTGTTTTAAGCCATTAAGCTTATGGTAATTTGTTATAGCTGCCCTAGGACAAGAATACATACATGTACCTCTTCATAAAATAAATGTATTCCTGCTAAGTTGCATAAGATTATGCTTCTTTATTCATTCCTGATACTTTCAGGGGTTTTTACTTCCAGATTAACTTGTGTGTGTGTGTGTGTGTGTGTGTGTGTGTGTGTGTGTGAGAGAGAGAGAGAGAGATGGCTCAGAAAACATGACATTCTCCTTTTCTAATTTTCTCTCACATCTCTGTCAAGTACTCAGTGGGGTATAAATAGACCATTCAACATAGTTGGGGAACATAACTCTAAATAATGATGTGACAAACACTTTTATAAATTGAGCACTCATTTAATTTATGATTTGTAAGTTAAGTAGTACAGTGGAAAGAACAATGGCAGGTATGAGGGAAGGAGACATAGGAGACATTGAAACTCAACCACAACTGCCTTTAGTTGAGGGCTGACTGCATGTGAATGCATTGAACACATCTATCTTATTTCTCCTTTGGCATAGGAATTACAAGCCCATTGTGCAATTAAGATGCTCAGTTCAAAGAGGCAATGAGATTAGTCTCATCAAGATCATACAGCTAGCAGGTGGTGGAGGTGGCACCCATCCTCAGGCTATTTGACTCCAACACCTGTGTGCATTGGTCAGGGTTCTCTAAAGGGACAGAACTAATAGGATATATGTATATATAAAGGGGAGTTTATTAAGGAGTGTTGACTCACACAGTCACAGTGTGAGGTCCCACAATAGGCAGTCTGCAAGCTGAGGAGCAAGGAAGCCAGTATGAGTCCCAAAGCTAAAGAACTTGGAGTCCAATGATGTTTGAAGGCAGGAAGCATCTAGCACAGTAGAAAGATATAGGCCAGAAGACTAAACCAGTCTAGTCTTTCCATGTTCTTCTGTCTGCTTTTATTCTGGCCACGCTGGCAGCTGATTAGGTGTTCCCACGCAGATTATTAAGGGTATGTCTTCCTTGTCCAGTCTACTACTCAAATGTTCATCTCTGTTGGCAACACCTTCACAGACACACCTAGGAACAATACTTTGCATCCTTCCATCAAGTTGACACTCAATATTAACTGTCGCACTGTATTCTTCAGCTTTTATCTTAGCGTTAAATCGACCTCTCTAGTGCCTTCCTTACTCATCTGTAAGTTGAATGGATTCGTCAGGAGATGCATTTCTCAAACTACTCTTCTGTGGGGCATAGCTCCACTTGAAGCCTAGAGACTCATTTCCATCCTGGAGTCATAATGACGATTCCATTCGTAGAAGTGTTTAAAGAATAGAAAAGAGGTGAAGACTGGTAAACCATCTATGAGCCAATGAACATTTTGAAGGACAGTGGTAAAGGGTTTTAAAGCATTTGACTTACAGCCCAAGAATGAAAAGCTTAATTTGCCCAACACTTTTTGCATACTATTTCCTTCTTTCTACTGTTTCCATTTCATTCTCTCCCCACATACATGACCACACAGGTGGTTTCATGCTTTTCCTTTTTCCTCCCACTTTCTCTTGGTCTCTCTTTTCTCTCTTCTTTTCACTCCATTCTCACTTAATCAATGTCTGATCTTGAATTATGAAGGCAAGTTTAGAAATTTGGAAAATGTGAGGGTGAAATTACCTATGGATTGTGGCTTGATAGTTTGCTGGCATGGAACGGCTTACAAAAGGGAAAATAAAAAATCTGCAAAAATTGGAAAAAATAATTTCCATTTTTACTCCAGTACTCACAATGTATACACATTAAGAAACACTCAGATTATTGAAAATTATGTCAAAATATGTGAGCAAGATATGTGTTAATTTATATACAATGTGATAATTTATAACTCAATGACATTTCAGTTGCTGAGAAAATTTTTCTTTGATATGACATCTTTCCTAGAAAGAACCTGAAGTTACATAGGATAATAATGCATAGCCATCCTTCCTTAAACTAGCAGTGAATAGATGTTGTGATTTCACATTTACTAGGTAGTCAGGCAACATAGAATCTCCAGTGTTGCAAGTTCATAATTGTAATCAATCTCCTCTTATACAAAGAAGCCAAGAAAGGAAACTGAACAGTACCTTCATAGCATATTCTCCACCTTGATAAAATATACCTATGCCATTGTCTTGACTCTAGGACTATAGGTAGAGAAAAATCTGCTTTCCAGACAAACTGAAGAGTTGATCTAGTACCAGGGCTATTTTAGTTAATGCCTGCTAAGAGAAGCGGAGCACTCAGACTATTGATTTCCAGTGCTATCAACATTTGCTAACATACAATTATAAAACCGTTAGACTCCATCTTCTCTCTAAAACAACGTGAACATTTAAAAGCTCTAGGGTTTTGAATGCTGAAACATAATTGGAACTTTTTTTTTCCAGGAGCAAAAATGCCTTTCTCAGAATGCAGCATGGTTTTACGAGTGCAGCTACTGGTCATTACCAATCAATTGTATCATTAGTTATTGCCCTTAAATAATCAGTTCCAATTAAATTCCTTGTAAAGTTTGCATAGACCTTAGAATAATTGAAAATACCTTACTTGAAATCTCCCCTTGGAGAGAGGGCAGGATCGTTTGCCATACACTTAGCTTCTCTTGGCTGCACAAGTGTGTGCTCCTTCGAGTCCCTGAATGCACTTGGCGGGCCTCTCCCTGGCTTCACAGGGTGATGCATGCAGCACTCTTTGTCACAGCAGAGACCTGAACTGCTCGTGCCCTTGTTAGACCGTTCTGCCTTTATAGTGAGGGGCATATCTTCATCTCGCAGATAATTTACCTTAAATGATGATTTCCTTTGCCAATATTGTCATTGTCACTTAACACTGTGTTTGTTTTTAAGTTAAGGTCAAAAGACTTACATATGTTGCCCATTTGAAAGGACATTCTTCTTTTTCTTTTTAAGTGTCTTAATAAGTACTTAGCAACCTAAATGAATAGTGCAAATTATGATACAAAACACACCAACGTCAGTTTCCTTGTTTTGAAGGTATGGTAGTTCCCACTTCTTTGTGTTTTCACTTTCCTCAATTTAGTTACTCAAGGTTGACCGTGGTCCGGAATTAAGTGAGTGCATAATTAAGTAAGATATTTTGAGAAAGAAAGAGGGAGAGAACACATTCACATAATTTTTATTACAGTGTTACAATTGATCTACTTTATTGTTAATATCTTACTGTATATAACTTATCAATTAAATTTTATGTATAGCAAAAAGGATAGTATGTAATATATAGGGTTTGGTACTCTCCATGGTTTCAGACATCCACAGGGGTCTTGTGTCCCTTGTGGATAAGGAGGGTTTACTGTTGGGATTCTTGTTGGCAGAGGCTACATAGTGTCTGTAAATTCCTGCAAGATTCTCTTGAAATCTTTATACGGTTTCCAGGAAGACAGCATACATGAATTTAAGGGGAAAAATAGTCCCAATTCCAGCTTCTAGGGAAAGCCCAGATGTCAACAGTTAATGCTTACTAATGAAATGAGATGTCACAGAGTGTCTCAGATGTATGACACCAATGATTGGCACTCCCTCTTCTGTTCTTATTTTCTTCAGCCCCTGGCACAAGTTGGCTTATTGTTAAAACTCTCTCACCAGTGGTGAATTGAGAGGGTGGATCAGTGGGAAGGAATGCTCTAATATATAGGCTATCTCATGCATTTAAATTATGGGCAGCATACATCATACAAAAAAGATATTTGTACATGCATGTTAATAGCAGTACAATTTGCAATTGCAAAAATAAGGAATCAGCCCAAATGCCTATCAATCAGAGTGGATAAAGAAACTGTGATATTGTGATTTAAAAAAAAAAAAAATATATATATATATATATATATATATATATGAATGATGGAATACTACTCAGCCCTAAAAAGGAGTGAATTTATGGCATTCACAGCAACCTGGATGAGATTGGAGACCATTACTCTAAGTAACTCAGGAATAGAAAATCAAATGTTGTATGTTCCCACTCATAAGTGGGAGCTAAGCTTTGAGGATGCAAAGGCATAAGAATGATAGAGTGGACTTTGGGGACTCGGTGGGGGGGAAATGATGGGAAGGTGGTGAAGGATAAAATACTACAAATTGGATTTAGTGTATACTGCTTGGGTGATGGATGCACCAAAATCTTAAAAATCACCACTAAAGGACTTACACATGTAACCAAATACCACCTGTTTCCCAAAACCCTATGGAAATAAATAAATTGTGGACAAATTAGTGATTGTTCAGATTGAGTGTCTGCTGCTAAACAACACTGATGCTATCCAGAGAGATGAAGAGAGGCTAAGGATGAGCTAGACGAAACAGAAAGCCAGGAGGGAAAGCCAGGAGTCTTCTGTGATTGTGTAGAAAGAAGTTTTCTCTTCTATCAGTAAGGTGGAGACAAATAAGAACCAAGCCCAGAAACTGAGTATGTGATGGGTGAACTCCAAAGACTGTCAAATGCCCCATGAGGGTGGGTCCCAGACCACATGTTATGGGAACATCTAGATGGATGACCTTGAAGATTTTGACTTCTTAAGACTCCTCCAGGCTTCTGAGCCTGCAGATGTCACCCAGTCTTCCCCACAGCGCTTCCCAGTGACCTGGAATCCTGGAAATTGTCCTGGAAAGTGCTAAGGACTTTCTCCCAAGGCAGCATGGCCTTCTTCTCTCTCCAGAATCTGCCTCTACATCTCCTTTCAGGCATTGGGCCAATAATTATGGTGCAGCAGAATCCAGCTGCTGATGTGCTGGGCCTAAGGGACTGTACTGGAGAGGTACTGCAAGCCCTGCTCAACATGCCCTGGCAGGAGCTGGAGAGTACGTGTGGGACTGGATTATATTGGTACTTGATCAATAGCACCAAAATATAAAATTGGACAGGTAAGTGTATTTAGGAATCTTCTCCTGAAATATAGAATAAAGACGTTTGATTCTGGCAAAGATCTTAATAACTGGTTCAAAATTGCTACTGGGATTCTTCCAAGATGCATGGAAAAAGTGATGGCCCATAGTGAGTGACACTGAAATGCCAGAATCACCAATTCAGACATTGCCAAGGAGGAAAGGATTAAGAGGCCCCAGGAAGTGAGTAACCAGAATGGATATTCTCCATGTGGTTAGGCATCTTGCCAGATGGTTATGTACTGTAACCATCCTAAGTGATGTACCATTTATCAAAGCCACACATGATGTCCCCTAGAGCCAATGGGAGGGCTGTCAGCATCACTAAACGTTCCATGGTGGCTCTCTGCAGACCAGAGCTGCAGGAAGAGAGACTATAATAGAACTTGTTTTGATGATTGCAGTAAGGGTGATAGTACCCCCTAAAACAGAGGCCAGGTGTGCCTCCCTAATAAATAGGTTTCTTGCCACACTCGATCATAGTATCTCATTTCTGAGAATGCAACTTGTAACTATAAGAATCTAAGTGCTGTGTAAGGTACATAGCAATAAATTCACATCTAGACACATCATAATGGGATTTCAGAAAACCAAAGAGGAAAATAAAACCTTAAAAGCTACCTGAGGAAAAAAAGAGCTTACAAAAGAACAACAATTAGACTGGCAGCAAGTTACTTATTCATAACAGTCAATGACAGGGTCAATAGGATAACATCTTCCAAGGGCTGACAGAAAGTGAGTATCAAGAACTCAGTATCCAGTTCTTTTATTTAATCTTTCATTCAAAACTGAGGACCAAACAAAGACATTTTGAGACAAGCAAAGAGTTTATACCATTCTTGAATCTGATGAAAAGAGATGTGCATCAGCCAGAAACAAATTGAATCCATGAAACAAATGGGATTTAAGTCATAATAACCATTAGGAAATTACTACATAATAGAAATAGATTTAAATAAGTATAGACTATTCTTTGCTTTCAGTGATTTTAGTGCATATTACCTGTGTCTCTCTTGTGTACTATTTAGCATAGAATTTCCATTTATAATTTTATTTCTTGTTTATTATATAGTAGGCCCTTTATACAGCCTCAGATATTTGCAAATACTCAATTTTTAAAAATTCTATTGTAGCATTTGGCAAGAATTAATAAAGATATCCAGAGGAGCAGAAAACACAAAAGATTTTTTAACATTTGAAAGCTGGGTGATTGCCACATATTCACCTCCTAATGTCTGTATTTATATTGATGTCTTAACCAAAAGGCAGGATACAACAGCAGGTCTTGGACATCCTGAGATGCTTACAAAGAGTTGGAACCGTAACTTTCAAATCCAGGGGGTCCAAGATGATGTTGTATTTGTTATATTTTAAAAGAGTTATGGGATTAATATTTATTGAGGACTTACTATGTGTTATACACATTAACATATGGAAAATCCTGAAAAGAACCCTGTAAGATAGTTATTATTATTCATATATTATTGATGAGGCAATTGATATTCAAGAGATTAAATACTTTTTCAAAGTCTCAATAGAAAAGGGCAATGTTAAGATTTAATACAGAGAGATGTGAAGATAGAGATATATCTCTTCTCATTCTTCAACCTGTCAATTTCAAGACTCCTTTGCTGTCTCTTTTTTCTGTGTTTGACCTTTTTATTCTGGTATTTCTCTAAAGTTTTATTCTTGGCCCATATCTTATCTACTTGTCCTTGCAGGAGTTAACAATCTTCCCGATCTGTGTGTCTAGTCTTTATGGCCAGGGATTTACCAGATGTCAAACAGGCATGGCTTCTTTCTTCAGTCAGTTCATCTATTCGTTCACTATTTATTGAAAGTTACTATATTCTAGTCATTGTCTTAAGTAAGGAGTATCAAATGTCACATAAGACATGGCATTACCCTCAAGAGTACTTTAGTTTCAGTAGCTCGACCTGTTCAAACCCAATCCTCTCTTATGTTCTTCATCATAGTAAGTGGAATCACCATCCATCCACACCTGCAGGATAAACACTAGAAATTCATCCCAATGTCTTCTCATTCTTCCATCCATTAATATAATTGACGTTTAAATCCTGCCAATTCCAGTGTCCCCTCTTCAACCTCTCTGTTTCCCATGCCTTGGTTCAAGCCCTCTTCATCTATTAACCCAATTACTACTGTTGCCTCCTTAATGCTTTCACTACCTGCTTCCCTCTTGGGTTCAGTCTCTACATATGCTAGTGTAGGTTTGAGCACATTATTCCTTGGCTTAGATCCCTTGAATTGCTGTCCTTTATGATAAGATTCACACTCTCCACATGTTACACAGAGCCCTACATAGCGAGGTTCTCATCTACTCCTTCTACCTGGTCCCCTACCTCTCATCCCCTCAGAACCTACCATTGTGTCCCCCCATCCAGCCATAAGCATTTCATGCTTCATGACCTTCCTAACAGTATCCCTTTGGTCTGAAATGATCCTTCCTCCTTACACCATGTATGATAGA
The DNA here is from genome assembly GCF_001604975.1 of Cebus imitator. Lineage (NCBI taxonomy): Eukaryota > Metazoa > Chordata > Mammalia > Primates > Cebidae > Cebus > Cebus imitator. Next base: position 6,459,224 of record NW_016107377.1, read on the forward strand.
TTTCATACAACTTACCAATCCTTAAATTTCAGCAAAATCATCACTCCTTTATTAGGCCTTCCTCGACTCTTCCAGGAAGAATCATTGATTCTCCCTTTGTGATCCGTAAAAGAATCTTACATATTTATATCACAATTAATAATATTAATACAAATTACTAATTTAAATATTTACTTAACATTTAATTTTAGTTAATTTTAAGTATTTGTATTAATATAAATTTATGATAGTAGTATCATTTACTAATATAATTAATAATGTTTAGGGGTTATAGCACAATCTTTAAAACAGTATTTGCTTATGTGTCCAAATTTCTTTCCTAAACTCCAAACTCCTTATAGAAGGAGCTATGTGTTACTCATTGTAACATATCCAAGACCTAGCAAGTGCTTGGCATGGGTCCCATCTGTCTAATTCAATCAATGTTTGTTGAATGAATGAATGAGTGAAGATGTGATTCAGAAACACTCTCCAGTACGCTCTTGCAACAATTGGGCACTAGGTCCTAATAAAAGGCAGTTCACTGCTTTGTCTTTCCTGCTCACAGAAGAATATAAAAATACTCAGATATCTTCTGGAGTAGCTCAGCTTTGTAACTCGCTTCTCAGAGTCTACTCTGAAAACACAAAGAGCCCTTGATTGACGGCAGACCTGAAGCAAGTTCCCTTCTAAATCTATACCAACAAATGCTGGCAGTTTCTCTCTTAAAACACTGCTGTTATAAAACCGTCAATTTCCTTGTTAGAGTTGGATCAGGGTTTTGTTCATCTAATGTTAGAATTTATAATTGGAAATTCTGTTTCCTCTGCAAGCTGGCAAAGCAACAGTGCTCATCTGCTTGAAATCCTGAAAAGAGAAGTAAATAATAACAGTGGGGAAGAAGTTAGTACTCATTGTAAAGGCTGCAGGTATTTCTAAGCTATTACTTTGAGGACTTAGCATGAAGAAGTATCAGCTCTAGACGCTGGGCTATGTATGCGTTTGTTTGCCCTTAGAATGTTGAAGTTTTACTCCCTAGATCTGCAGATGTATCTTCCTATTGTCCAAAATCTAGGGCTTTGCACTTTCTTTTTTACCAGATGGTCATGCTAAAATCATTTTCAAAGTGAATATTTTAGCTTTAAAAAAAATAAAACGAGATGGCATGTATAGAAAATTAGGCCAATTTAATTTTGTTCACTATTTTGTTAAACCTATTTTTAGAATATTTCATCAATCTGGACATTTTCACAGATATTTTTATCAGTTCAGCCTGTTCTGTATTACTTACCAGTCTGGTTGCTATGGCATGACAATGATTTTTCTTATTCTTTTCCAAACAAATAACTTTTCTATAACAATGCACTTAGGTTTTAAAAAGTACATACATGCTCTCCAAGGCTATTTTCAATTGTACAGACCAACTGTACTTTAGCTTCTAACTATCTTTAATCTTCAGTGTTATTAGAAAATGTTTCATGTCCTTGGAGACAGAGGATTTTTAATTGAAACCCAAACCCCACAGCACTAATAAAATATTCTTGTGATATAGCAATTTGAAGGTTATTTAAAGGAAGAGAAGAGCAATAATTTGGTTCATTCAAAAAAGTGAATAAACTCCGGCCCCAACTTAGAGCTAGGAAACTGGATCCTATCTAGCAGGGAACCTGCTTTTATCTGTCTCTTCCCAAAGCATCCGTCCAGTAAGCCCAGTTTAGCATTTGATCGCTCCCCTGTGTGCACCATTCCACTACTGAATTGTAGTCTTCCAAGGATAGGGACTCTGAGGGGTCTTATAAATGTCTGTGTGTCCCCAGAGAAGAGCATTGGGCTGGGCACTGACGAGTGTTCAGTGAGGGCCCAACTCTGAGTGGGGGATCAGGTCTGTAACGCACACAGGTCTTCCCTTAGGCTTCTCCCTTCAGTCTTTCCAAGTTCCCAATCCAGTTACTGGGAAATGCAAAGAATGGCCCAGACAAAAAGAACGAGATGGTGTCCTTAATGTCAACATGAATGGAGCTGGAGGCTGTTATCCTTAGCAAACTAACATAGGAATAGAAAACCAAATACCACATGTTCTCACTTGGGAACTAAATAATAAGAACACATGGACACAAAGAAAGAGGGGAGTAACACACACTGGGACCTACTTGAGGGTGGAGGGTTGAAGGAGAGAGTGGATCAGAAAAAATGACTGTTGAATACTAGGCTTAGTACCTGAGTGATGAAATAATCTGTATGACAAACCCCTGTGACATGAGTTTACCTATATGACACACCTGCACGTGTACCCCAAACCTAAAATAAAAGTCGGAAAAAGAAAAGCCTGGAGCAAAGCTACAAGGTTGACCCAAGAATCTCTCTTTCCTCTGACATCTTTTTGTCATCGCCGCTGGCTGGGGCTAGAGAGAAAGGTGGCAGATGCATCATGCCTCCATCTTTCTAGTGTTCCTGAAGTTTCCTCTCCAGGAAGACCTACATCAGAACTCCTTCAATCCGATGGCTCTCAGACCTACCCTCTCCTTCTGTTTAAATCACATTCAGATAGAGGAACCTGTCTTGTCTCTTGGCTTTCTGTCTTCCTTGTATCTGACACAGATGTGTGGAATCATTTAGCCTTTCAGAACTTCTTCATAGGGAACGAAAGCTGTTAAAGACTACAACAGGTTGGGTGACAAAATAAGAAAATAATCCTAAATGCTTTCTACAGTGACATCTATTCAGAAAAATATGCATACCTGTGCTTTTAAATGTGATATCAGGGCTGCCTTATGATTTTTGTGGATTGTAGACACTTTTGCCATTCCTCCATAACAAATATTAAAAATTGTATGCTATGACTGTTGGCATAAAGACAATATAATCAAGGTTAGATTATGTATTTTTCTTCCGGTTTTAGAAGAAATTAAAACATTTTCATCCACATGGAACCCATGTGGACCCTGTGTACTGAGCTTCCTGTGCCTAATGGAAAAGTCAGCCCTGTGAGGGCTATCTTAGCTATTGGTTGGGTGCGCTGGCTCACATGTGTAATCCCAGCACTTTGGGAGGCTGAGGCCAGTGGATCACCTGAAGTCAAGAGTTCAAGACCAGCCTGACCAATATGGTGAAACTTCGTCTTTACTAAAAATACAAAAATTAGCCGGGAGTGGTGACATACACCTGCAGTCCCCACTACTTGGGAGGCTGAGACAGGAGAATTGCTTGAACCTGGGAGGCGGAGGTTGCTGTGAGCTGAGATTGCATCGTGCCACTGCACTCCAGCCCTGGGCGACAGTGAGACTCCATCTCAAAAAAAAAAAAAATTAAATTAAATTAAAATAACTCAGCTATGACTTGCATAAAGTACTCAAATCTTACCCTAGGTAACTAAAACTCAGAATGAGATCAGGGATGTTTCCAGCATCTCCACTGGCTCCCCATCTCCATCCCAGTCAATCCTGTCTCCAGCACATCAATTAGTTTTGCTTTTTGTGACTTTATTAGGTAGACTTGCACAGCATATACTATTATGTCTGGCTTATTTTGCTCAATGGAGTATATATGATTTGTTTATGATGTTACATATAATACAAAATCATTCTTTTTTATTTCTGACACAACATTATATATATCTATTCTCCTGTTAATGGATATTTATGTTGTTTGCAGTTTTAGGGTACTGTGAAAAAAATCTGCTGTGGACATTCTTGTATATGTATTTTGGTGGATAAACATGCTTAGTTATCTTGGGCCTATACCTAGGAGGTTTATAAAATATATGTTCTCAGAGTGAGAGTTCAGAGTGTTTTCAAATCAAAGTAGAACATTGGTATTCCTTCTACCTGAGGTTTGCTTTCTTAGCATTTGTTCTGACAGCAGTACTAGGTCAGTTCACTGACCCAGGCGTAGAGATATCCCACAGAAGTGGTTCTCAAAGTGTGGTTCCAGAACCAGTATCATAGATATAATCTGAAAACTCACTAGAAAATGCAAAATCTCAGGCCCTACCCCAATCCTATTGTATTAGTCCATTCTAAGACTCCTATAAAGAACTGCCTGAGACTGGGTAATTTATAAAGAAAGGAGGTTTAATTGATTCACAGTTCTGCATGGCTGGAGAGGCCTCAGGAAACTTATAATCATGGCAGAAGGCAAAGGGGAAGCAGGCACCTTCTTCACAAGGCAGCAGGAGAGAGAGAGCAGGGGGAACTATAAGATCGCAAGGAGCTCTCTCACTATCGTGAGAACAGCATGGGGGAAACCAACCCCATGATCCCATCACCTTCCACCAGGTCTCTCCCTCAAAATGTGGGAATTATAATTTGAGATGAGATTTGGGTGGGGACACAGAGCCAAACCATATAACCCATGGATTCAGGAACTCTGGGAGTGGGACCCAGAAATCTGTGTTTTAACAGGCTCCTCAGGGGTTCTGATGGAGCTTAGCCTAGCCTCATGCTAAAGTTTGAGGACCACTGTTTTAAATATGAGGACCTGGGGGGAGCTTCTATCTTGGCTCCCCACAGATAGGCCTGAGGCCTGTCAGGGCAGTTAACACAGGCACTGCATTTTCTCTCAGCTGTTGGATGTCATTTTAATGGAGTGAGAAATAGAGGTAATTATCAAAGGAGAGCATGCAGAAACTTTGCAGATTTTTAAAAATAAGATGAGGGCACCTATATCAGTCTGTCAGTGTTCCATCAGACGAGCAGGACCACTAGGATGCACACAAACACACACGGTGATAGTTAATTTTATGTGTCAAACTTGATTACACTATGATGTCCAGTTGTTTGGTGAAGCATCTGTCTAGATAGTGCAGCAAAGGTATTTTTTTTGGATTTGATTAATATTCAAATCAGGAGACTGAGTAAAGCAGATTACCCTCCATAATGTGAGTAGGGAGCTCTTCGATAACTTGAAGATCTTAGAAAAAAGATTCAGGTCCCCCAAACAGGAAGGAATTCTGCCTCCAGACTCAAAACTGCAACATCAACTCTTGCTGGAATTTCCAACCTGCTGGACCGTCCTACGGATTTCAGACTTGCCAGCACCAAAGCCCCACCTCAACTGCATTAACTCCATTAAAATCAAGTTCTCTGTATGTCTACACAGACATATGTAATACACGCCCTATTCTGTTTCTCTGAAGAATACTAATATATACACATGTACGTGTCTCCCTCCCTCCCTCCCTTCCTCCATTCTTCCCCCTTTCCCTTCTCCCCCTCCCCCCCCATCCCTCCTTCCCTCCCTTCTTCCTTTCCTTCCTTCGGCTGCCATAACAAAGTACCACACACTGAGTGGCTTAAAGAACACAAGTTTATTTTCCTGAAGTTCTGGAGGCTGAAAGTCAGATCAGCGTATCGACAGGTTTGGTTTCTTCTGAGGCATTTTTTCCTGGCTGCAGATGGCCACCTTCTCATTGTGCCTCGCTGTGTATTTCCTGACTCTTGAACAATGTAGGGATTAGGGGCATCGACCTCCCTGCACAGTTGAAAATTCATGTATTACTTTTGACTTTCCCCAAACTTAACTACTAATAGTCTCCTGTTGGTCCAGAAGTCTCACCAATAACATAAACAGTTAACACATATTTTGTATGTTATGTGTATCATATACTCTATTCTTACGATCAAGTAAGAGAAAGGAAAATGTTATTAAGATAAGGAAGAGAAAATATATTTCCTATTCATTAAGTGGAAGTGGATTATCATCTTCTCATTGAGTAGGCTGAGGAGGAGGAGGAAGAGGAAGAATTGGTTTTGCTGTCTCAAGGGTGGCGAAGGTAGAAGAGGTGGAGAAAGTGGAAGGGGAAGCAGGAGAGGCAGACACACTCATTATAACTTTCATTGAAAAAAATTAATGTGTAAGTGGACCTGCACAGTTCAAACTTGCGTCGTTCAAGGGTCACCTGTATGATTTTCTTTTAAGGACATTTGTCAGTTTAAACACTGACAGCCTCATTTTAACTTAATCAGATCTTTAAAGGACTGGTCTCCAAATAGAGACACATTCTAAGGTGACTAGGGTCTGGGGCTTCAACATATGAATTTTGGGGAGATACAATTCAGCCTTTTAACTCTCTCTGTCTTATCTATCCATCTATCCTCTCTCTTTCTATGATCTCTCTGTCTGAGTTTGTTACAGGATTTGACCTTCTACAATCATGGGGAACCGCTTAAGCAGCCTCTGGACGGCTGTAGCCTTTGCCTCTGGCACTGGAGCTCAAAGTCCATATGCCAGAAAGTGAAGATGGATGTAAAGAGGGATTAAGAACAAGTTAGAATTCACAGCATGAGTCCCACGCAGATGGACCAAAATCTATGCCATTTTTGATTACTTGGACCATAGTGACAAGGATATCCTGCAGAACCCGGGACCCTGGGAAATAAACATACATCTGGCCAAGGCATCATAGAAGCTGAAAAAGGATCCATGAGAAGGGAGAAGAGCTGCAGCCTCAGCTGCTGCTTCAGAGCACTGAGGGAGTCAGCAGATCAGTAACAATCTGAGTGAGCTACAGAATGACTGTTCCTCCCTTCTGCCTCCAAGTCTCTCACAGAGTGTTTCTTATGGCCCACCCAAACCAGAAACATACAGGGAGGGATTTCTGAAAAATGAAGTTCCGTCTAGCCAAGCTGACATGTCACAAAGCCACCACAGTACTCTTACTGGCTCATAGAAGTAGCCAAGAGTCCGCGTTTAATTTTAGAAAGAGTAGTAGGTATCTCAGATGAAAATGTGTGAACTTTCTTTTTCAAACATGCTCTAAAAGGTCATGAGATTTGGAGACAGACGACCTGGCTTTAAATTCCAATTCTTCCCCTGTGTTATCTGGAAAAGTCATTGAAGTCTTTATTGAGTGCCTTAACTTCTCTGATGCTCAGATTCAGCGTCTGTAAAATGAGAATAGTGTTGTTGGTAGAGGGTTGGCAGACTTCCGTGATATAATACATGTGAGGATTTTGTTGTTGTTTTTCTGTTGTCCTGAAAATTGAAGACACTAAAATGAAATTGACCCTGCCTTGCTTTGTGTTTTGATGATGGCATGTGCTGATGCAGCATACAGACCTGTCTTTTTAGAGATCGTTGACACATGCCTACTTTCATAAACTCATTTTCTCTTCTCACTTGACTTGCTGGCAGAAATAGGAAATTCTTATGCTATTTTTGAGCAGGAAGTAGTCAAGGTACAGGAAAAGACAGGTTCTTCTTAGTGAGGTATTTTATAATATGTAAAAAGATTTCAATATAACACCCATTCCATCTTCATCCCCCACAAAAGCAATGGTGATTTGTATTTTCATATCTTTATTATAAAGCTATATTTTAATTGTCACATTTTGCTTACAAAGCTCCTTGGGGACAGGAATTCAAGTACCTAGGACTTCCCTTAGCATAAAATAGTGCTTCCAAAACTTTTATAGTGAATTAAGTGAGAATCCATTGCTTTATCGGCTGCTTTTGTTTATAATCACCAGTAAAAAATAAAACAGCTACAAAACCATGTCTATATTCTGTCTAGAGAGATGACTTAAAAAAGCTTGGCTACCCTCTTTAGCTGTATGTGTCTGATATTTGCTCTACAAGTTGTCACCAAGGAAAGGCCAGGTAAGCACAAAGTAAGATGCGAGCCAGGGAGAGAGCCTCACCAGGAACCCAGTCTGGCTGTACCTCAGTCTTGGATTGCCCAGCCCACACAACTGTGAGAAATAAAGGTCTGTTGTTAAAGTCACCCACTGAAGTATTGTGTTAGAGCAACCTGGACTAAGATACCTAATAATGAAGGCTTGGGCTCTGATGTTCAAATATTAGCCCTGCCACTTGCTTGATGAGTTTCTGAGTGTTTCTGAACCTCAGTTTCCTCGGCTGGAAAATGAGGATACCAGTGGGACTTCCTTCATTGTAGAGGGTAACACTCGGGGCTGGTAAACCTGGCTAACGGGCAACATGCAACAGATCTCTGGTGTGGGTGGAAGCACCAAGTCTTAAGTGCCTGCCCTACAATGAGCTGTGATTTACAGCAGGAGCCTAAAATTTCAGCTTCATTTTCTGTGCTCTATTTTTCTGATTTCGGGATGAAATTATTTTCTTCTAGAAGGAAAACAAAAAGACACCCTGGTTCCATGGAAGACTGCTCTGAGGGGTATCCTGCTAAGTGGCATGCAGACAGAACACGGAGAAGCTCCTCGATTGCGTCTCTCACCTGCCTTATTGTTTACTGCTGCCCTCGACACTCCACTGTTCAGGCTATTGCAAGGTTAGAAGGATGCTCATGACCAACATGACAGAGTCCTTTGCATATGGCCTTGAGGATATGTGCTTCTGAAGTCTAACAAGTAAATAATAAACAGGCAGTGCTCAGAGCAAGAGGCTGAGACTCCTGCTTCACTGGGAGGGAACACAAAGCTTTGCAGGGGTGGGATACAGGTTTCCACATCATGAGGCAAGCATCACTCTTTATCAAGAAAATGTCCTGGTATTTCCTCCTATGTTCAGTAGAGTATATTGATTTAAGTTTTATAGGACTGCATAATTATGTTTTATCACAAAGACAAAATTGAAGTCATAACAAAATAGTTAAAATACACACACATTGGCTGGAAGTGGTGGCTCAGGCCTGTAATCTTGGCACTTTGGGAAGCTGAGGTGGGAGGATCACTTGAGGCCAGGAGGCTGAGACCAGCCTGGGCAACATGGCAAGACCCTCATGTATACAAAAGATTTTTAAAAATAGCTTGGTGGTGGTGCACACCTGAAGTTCCAGCTACTTAGGAGGCTGAGCGGGGAGGATCACTTGACCGCAGGAGGTTGAAGCTGTGGTGAGCCATGATTGCACAGAGCAAAATCCTGTCTCAAAAAAACAAACAAATGGACAAATGCACACTCTGTACTTTCTGCCCAATTTTGCTGTGAACCTAAAACTGTGCTACACAATAAAATCTATTTTTTTTAAAAAAACACAATTTCTTAACAAAATACATGCTTATGATTATAAACCTTGATCACAAGTTACATACTAGGCATAGTGAGTTTAAACAATTTGGTCAAACATGTTCTCTACATTCAGGGAAAGGAACACATAAGTGTTTACACATACATGCACACACACCATTCAGGGAAAGGAGCACATAAGCATTTACACACATGCACACACACATGCTCACCCTCCAGTAACATACTGATTCAAGGAAGCACACATTTAAGTGCTTTAAGTGTTTCTTTATGATAAAACTTGACAAATGAAAGGAATAATGGGAATTGCAGACAGAATGGCAAGCCGGTAGTGGAAAGTGCTTTTGATCTGGGAAGTGTTCAGCACCTCTTGTTTAATTAGACCATAGAAAGAGCTGTGGAAGGGGCACCCTATTGCTTAACACCCTGTGGCACAGACTCATTAGCTTTGTGAATTTCTTTGGATTGATTGCTGGAGATATAACCTTAAGTTATCCCCTAATAGTAATTCTTTGGACCAGATATTGAGCCTTGACTTTAAATTTAGAACTGCATTTGTTATTGCTAATCCTCACAGCAGCCCTAAGGGTAAAGTATTTGCATCATTTAGCATTCTTTGTGGCAAGCAACAGAAACCAGCACTAGCTAATTTTATCAAAAAAGGAAATTGGAATTTGTTAGGCTTGCAAGGAAGGGGACAGTTAGACATACAGGCTGCAAGGAAGAACAAGAACGAAAGCAATTTTGGGGATTTTATGAACAGGAACAAATGAACAATTTGTTCAGGCAGTCCTACAAATGATGGGGGTAGTGGGGTAGGGAGTGGTGTCTGATTGTTCTGTCCTGAGTCACTCTTAGCCCTTAGAGTACTTTGATTGACAGTCCCCTCAAAGATCACATGAAATGGGGGTAGGCTTTACCCAACAAAGGGAAATGAGGGATGCTGTTACCAGATGAAGCAAGGAAAAGATGTGGCAAAGGCAACGATCAAACATGTCTTCCATGATATCAGCTTAATTTAAAGATGAGGAAAGAGGTCCAATGTTTACTTATGGCCAAATGCCAAGGCACATGTCTCAGTGACAACTCTGAGATCAGAACGCCTGTCTGCTCAATGCCCAAGAACCTGCTCTTCCCTCCTCCCTTCCTTTCTCAAACCCTCTTTATTCTACAGAGCATAATAGCACAGAGGTGACATCCACTTTCCAGGAGATCCACAGACTTATGTTTATATACCTTTTGAACTCATCTGGGGAAACGCTTGGTTTCCATAGAAAGGAGTCAACAGCACTGCATCAGACTCCCTTCATGCATTTCTGCTTTTTTCTTTTGTGCTACCTCAGTTTTAATTCCTTTGCTGCAGCCCTTGTCCCCAGTGTAAAGCAGTTGGGAGGAACTGATGACTGGGCCAGGCTAATGGGGGGAGGACAGTAAGTACAGGAGGAACCCATCCAACAGGACGCAGCCTGGGTCTATTTCGGCAGTCTCTGTGGGAACAGGGACCAGGCGGCTCAGTTGGACTTCTCCACTTGGCTCTTCTATTTTTCCCTTCCCACTCTAGCTGTCTTTCTCTCTCAGAAAATAGTAGCTCCAAATAACCAAGCTTTAGGTGGTGTCACTAACCAGAAACATCCAAGGCTAGCTAGACAGGAAGCAAAGTGTTCATTTTGAATTTAAAATGAGAAATCTAGGCCTATTTCAGGAGTTGGTAGTTGTGTAATGGTGACCCAAGTGTACAAGTTTAAGCTGATTTCTTACCGAACGATGAACATCAAATAGGTGAGCAGTGGCTTAGTCAACTTTAAAAATGCACCTGGACTAATGATCCAACAGAAAAATGCTATTCTGTTATTAAAATACACAATATACACAGTTTACAAAACACTAAAAATTCCTGGTTGATAGTTAATTTTAATATGGTTAATTCTATTTAAAAATTACTCAAAAGAGTTGTTTGGTTATACTGGTCATTTAGTTAAAATTGGTACAGTTGGGGCTATGGCTTTAGTTTCTATTATTAGGGGAGATAATGTCTCCCATATACCTAGTGCAGTGACCAGAATATGGAAGGTATTCAGTAAAAAAAATGCTTGTTTCATTCTCTTTGTGAAATAGAGTAAACTTTAATCATTGTTCATATCCTCATACTTCGCTGTTCTTATTTTAATATGTTTCTCAACTATCTATCAGAGGCCATGGGCCAAACACATGTCATTCTTTCTGGAATCCATCAGTGCTTTCATCAGCTCCTAATGTCTCACCAAAGTATGGTCCATGGCTGCAGCAGTGTCACTTAGGAGCTTGCTGGAACCAGAGGAACTCGGGTCGCAGCCCAGACCTTCTGAATCCGCAGCAGATCTCAAAATAAAGATCTGTCTGGCCAATACAGACATACTGGAGTTTGTTTACATACTGCAGTTTGAGAAGCACTGATCTGCTGGATCAGGTTTGAGCTTCTTATGATGGAATAAGCTTTAAGCCCTGACTCTTTGATTACAACTCCTGCCATTTTCTTCCTTGGGATTTGAACTGAAATTCCCCAGACACTCAAAGCTGTTTCCTGTGCTATTTTCTTTGCCTGGGATGTATTTCTTCTTTTTTGCCTCATTAATGCCTACTCTTTAAGACTTGCATTCATTTATTCACTCTTTCTGTACGTATTTATTAGGTACCTACAATGTTGCAAGCAGTAAGCTCAGGTACCCATTCTAAGAAGGACCCCACTGAGAATGGTGACCCTTCTCTCTGTCACTAATGGACCAGGCATAACTCTATCCTTGATTTATTGCAGGTGGGCCTCCACAGTTCTCTTCACCTCCCCTGTACTTAGCATATTTCTTGGTCTTCAGGAGTTGCCCAGACAGTTGTGTTGGATTGAACTCTTGCTCTTAAAGGAACTAGTGATTGGGCCTGGATCAGTAGGTGATCTCTGAGGTTATTATTGACCCAAAGTGAGTATTCTCTTTGCCCACAGACCACATCCATACAGTCACTAGCCAGGTGCCCGAGGATCACTTCTCTCTAATTCACCCAAGGGCCCTCTATTGGCCGGGAGCAGCAGTGACAGATTCCCATATTCACTCACGTCATTGAACAGATTTGGGAGTTCAGAGTGTTATGGGGAGAAAGGACTCAGCACGGAGACCTGAGAAGATCACTGTGAAAGGCACAAACTGGGCTTGTGTCTGTGGTCTCTTTGTCAAGCCTCTTCTAGTGGTAGCTACACTGCCCTTAATCTGAGCTGCATGGCATCTTATGAAATAGTGACTGGAGTTGAATTTCCCACTGGTTCCCCTACCCTATGGAGAGGCACACCTGTGGGCAGCTCCATTGATGGTGACCAATTAGGGGATGGCATCTTTGTTGGTACAGAGAGGTAGTCACAAGGGGGCAATGAAAACAAAGACTTTGTGGTGATGAGCAGAAACAATGAAGGGACATAACATAAATGATTAGAAATAGAGCAGATGATTAGAAATAAACGAAATAAATAGAATCAGTCAATGAGAGGTGGAAGAACCTACTTAAAACTTGGACTGTGGAGCCAGTCTGCCTGAGTCCAGAACCCAGTTCTGCCTGTTAGGAGACGGATGATCTTGAGCAAACAGTTAAATGTTCTATGCTGGAGTCTCCGTGGAGAAAGTGGGAATAATAATAGCACCTACCTCATGAGGATTAAACGAATTGTTATTTAAAGTGCTTGGAATAGTGCCTGACACATTATAAGCACTATATTGTTTAACAACTAGAAACCATGCAATTGCTCTTAAATAAAATTCAACGCCTCATTCTCTTTTTATTGTTGTAGCCTTCGTGCTGGAATTCACAGTACTTCCTGGGCTTTCCCCGGGTCTATGATGGGAGTGTGTACATCTTTAAGTTGTTGAGCAAGGCTTTAAAAAAAACAAGCAAAAGGGAAACAGCTGCTTTGCTTTTGAAAGGATTTGCCAAGCTCACATAGTTAAGTTTAATGGCTGGGCGTTTTAAACCCTAGAGAACAATGTAATTTGTGTCATTACTGCTACAAAGGATGACTTTTGGTGAGCGTTTCATTTTGGTTGCCTGAAAACCTAATTTGAACAAAGGAAGCAAAAACAAACACAAATATAGTAATGGAAAAACTCTAATTAGGCTTTGGGGAAAGATTGTCCGGTCCTGTCATGTCTTCACAGGACAAAATAAAGATAACATTGACACCTGCAAAGTTTTTTTTTCTCAGCAAATATTTTAATTTGTAAGTAAGATTTTGTGGAGGACTACTTATAATTCTAGGGAGTGGGAAACTGGTTCAAGACAGGGAGGGCTGGAAACCAGTATCAAATGTCTATTATGTGCTTCACTTAAAGTATATCTTTTAATCCTCTCAAAACTCTGAAAAGGACGTATTTTTCCTGTTTTACAAGGGAACGCTGAGGCTCAAAGAGATTAAGTAACTGAACTGAGTTCATGCAACCAGTAAGTTACATAACTAGAATTTGACTCTATGTCTGCCTGACTCTAAAAACTAAGCCTGCTTCAGAAAATATTTGCAATGGAAACCAAGCATGTATATTTGAGTTTCTTCCATGTGACTGCTAGGCACCAAATATTAAATGCTTGTAAAGTTCCAATATATCTCACATTTTATTTATCCTCATGGAACAGAAATTTTGCTTCAACATAGTCTCTGCCTTTTGGTAGTAATCATGGGCAATGATGGTGATGATGATTACAACTGCAATGACAACAATGGCAATAATGGCAAAAACTATGGAAGATAAGTACAATCAACCAGTGACCTCATCTTGGATTGGAAGCCTCAGTTTCCTCATGTTAGTATGAGAAATTTTAACTACTTGACAAAAATGAGTGTCTTGTGATAAAATTCAAAAATAGACAAGATTAAGGCTATTAACTCATAAGGGGAGTAAGAGGGCTTGTAGTACTCCTATGTAAGTGACTCATACCAGCTGACAGCTTGCTAAACAGGGCTTGTTTCACTGGGCATAGGTTCTTTGTAATTTATACATTTCCTATTAGTATAACTCTCTAGGTCAAGAAATCACTTATTCCAGAAAAGGCAGGAAACTCTTTTCTTCTTCTTGACATTGAGCCAAACAGTCAATCACGTCTGCAAACCAACCACACAACACTTTCCTTTAGTTATTGTTGTTGAACACAAGGTGTATATATGTGTTTAGAATGGGCTTGCAAGTATCTGTAAGGAAATATCCTAGACCTTCACTGTAGAATAATCCTTGGGTCAGATGCTATACATTCTTTCTACGGTTATCATGTCAGCACTATTTGGGAGGATCAGAGGTGCCCATGGAATCCTAAAAAGAGAAGTGCTCTAAGTTTGGAAAATCTGGAGGATAGCCTGGTCTTAACATGGTCCCACTGGTTTTTGATTTTGAGCAAATTTTTGGGAGGATAAGGTGAATTAATAATGTATTTTAAAATACCTTTTGAACTGAAGAAGCATTATATAATGTTTAATGAATGTAAACAATTGCCGTGTACTGGACTTTTTTTCCCAGCTACACCTTCTTTTTCCTACCTGAGCTTCTACCATGCTTCTCCACCATCTAGGAAAACGAGAAATGAAGTTTCCTGGAGGACTTGGATCTCCCTATGGTAAATCCTTCAAAAGTTGCATTTGGGTACCTGGAATCAAGTTCACTGAATTTGCTTAAATATACATATTTCAAAGTGAAAAACTGAGAAATAGTTGGCTCTGCTGGGAAAAAGTCACACAACTGTACTGATAGGTATCATGATTTGGATGACTCTGCCTTCTCCTCTGGTCCTAATTAACCCTCCCAATCTGCAGAACAGTTACTGCAAACCTCCTTTTCCCTCAGTCACCTTCCCCACCTCCTCTTATACACTCTTGGCACATGCCTGTGCCTTCTACCGCTTATTGAAAATAAAAGCTGCCAGACGGATTTATCCCCAGCTTCCAAATTCCAAACCTACAAACTACATGTTCTCCATCCACGCCATCATTTCTTTCAGAGTGAAATCCCAACAGAAAGATCCTTTCTCCAACGAAACTTCTGCTGCATCCTGTTCCTTTCCAACACCCCAAAGAACCTCATTATATCAATTATGCCTTCTTTCACCTTGACCCTTAACCCCCCGCTCTCCTTAATAGATCATTTCCATCATCACCCAATCACTGAATACCTGAATACCAGCATCTTCCATCTGAAAGGGGAAAAAAAGTACAGTAGAATCACCCCATTGACAGGACAGGTTTTTTGTTGTTGTTTGTTTTTGTTTTTTGCCTTGCTGCCTTAGTGCTTCCCTTCTACTTCCATGACATCCACATGCCACAGTGCTCTTCGGCTTCTGTTCTCCACATTCTGCCAAAACTCTTGCTTGGCTCATGGATGCTCTTGCTGCTAATTTCCTTAGAATGTTGTAAGTCTTTATCTTACTTGATCCCTTAGTAACTTTCAGCACAATCAGCCACTTCTTGAAACATATTTTTTCCTGTGTTTTGCAATGCCACACTCTTCCTGTTTGTCCTGCTGCTCTAACCACCCTGGTTTAGTGTCCCTTGAGGGCTCTGGCTACCTCTTATTTGTCTTTTGGCCTCCATTACAATGGGAATGCTTTTAACTCCAAATCTTTGTGTTTGACCAGACTCTCTTCTGAACACCTCCTGTGTCTGCATGTCTTGTGGATTCTACTTAACGTGGTCAAAACCAGGCTCATCCTTTTTTTCCCTAAAGCTACTCTTCCTCTATTGCAAGTAATAAATTGTGCAGGTCAGTTCCTCACACAAACACTTCTCGTGCTTTCCCGTTATTCTCAAAATGAAATCCAGGCTCCATATGTCTTTCAGGAAGCTTTAGGCCCTGTGCACCTCCATCTTCAGGCTCTTGACCCTGACAGCCTGTGAAATTCTGTGCTCCAGCCATTTTGACTAATTTTGGTGCCCCTGACATCTCATTTTCTCATCTACTTCTGTGGGCCTTTGCCCAGGCCAGTCCTTTCACCTTGAATGCTGTTCCCAATCTCACTCCTGTTCTGTTGCTAACTCCTTCTCATCCCTGGATTTCATCTTAATCATTGTTTATTTCAGAAATCAAATAGAAACCTTTCTATGCACACTGGATTTTCCCCAATAAACTATTTGCTGCATTAATGTTATTGGTATAAGGGAAATAAGAAAATTAGGATGCTATCAGCAGTTACAAACTCAGTGTTCCTTGGTACTCCTTGTCATCTTCCCTCCCTCGTTTTCCCCTCCTGGGGTAGCTGAGTCACCTCTGTGTTTTTGGGGCACTTTCATTCTATTTCAGATATTCTTTTTTATTTGTCTGATGTTAAAAATCTTAAGCCAAATTAAATTTAACAGAGTTCAATTGAGCAAAGAATTATTTGTGAATCGAGAAGCCCCCTGAACCAGAGTAGGCTCTGGGAGATTCCAGTGCTACCACATGGTTGAAGATTTATGGACAGAAAAAGGAAAGTGACTTAGAGAAAACAGAAGTCAGGTACAGAAACATCCAGATTGTTAACAGTTTCACATTTGCCTTATGTGAACCCAGTTTAAACAGTTGGTTGCCTTTGATTGGCCCAAGCTTGGTGATTGGCACAAGAGTAAATTTATAGCCTGTTTCCACAGTCAGTTAAGTTACAGTTTACTGTATACAGAGAAAGCTTTAGGCCAGACTTAAAATATGTAAGGAGGCAGCTGTAGGCTGAACTTAATTTAACACTGAACACTAAGCTTTGAGCTGCTAGGATGGTGCTGGAGATTTAAAGCAGTTCATACAAGTTTGTTAAATTGAACTGATGTGAAACACAATTTGTTACGGCTCCAAAAACCCCCTTATTGACATGGGCAGTAGATACTATAATTGACTTAGCTATTCTCCTATTTCAGACATTAAGGTTTTGTTATTGACTATTATGAGTAACTCTGTGATGAAGATCTTTGTGATTAAAGCCTGTTTCCATTGTTTCTGATTATTAACATGATTAACATGAGTCCTAAAAGTAGAGTTACTCAGAAAAAGTGTATGATTGTCTTAAAGTTTTTGACATACATTGTCAAGTTGCTTTCCAAAATTATTGCACAAATAAAATTACCTTTTCCATGACCACTGACAACTTGCATTTCAAACCTTTATATAGCATGCATACACATCTGAAAATATCTCAATGGAAGAGCTGCAATAGCTGCCTGAGTCATTGTTTACCTTCACTGAGAATGTTGACTGAGTGGGGGAATACTGTGGAGTGTGAAGGGCTTGAGGAGCTGGAATCCTGCAAGTCTGTAAAAGAAAATAAAAGAAAGAACATTTAAAGGCCCTGCAGAGAGTGTCATCTGTAGGAAGGGGCACAGTTCAGGAGCTATGATCTGAGTGTCAACTTGACTGGAATCAAGGATACAAAGTATTGATTCTGGATGTGTCTGTGAGGGTGTTGCCAATGGAGATTAACATTTGAGTCAGTGAGCTGGGAAAGGCAGACCTACCCTTAATCTGGGCGGGCACAAGCTAATCAGCTGCCAGCAGGGCCAGAATATAACCAGGTAGAAAAATGTGCAAAGAGAGACTGGTTAGCCTCTCAGCCTACATCTTTCTCCCATGCTGGATGCTTCCTGCCCTGGAACATCAGATTCCAAGTTCTTTAGTTTTGGAACGCAGTCTGGCTCTCCTTGATCCTCAGCCTATAGACGGCTTATTGTGGGACCTTGTGATCATGTGAGTTAATACTTAAGAAACTCACACACACACACACACACACACATATGTACATATATATATTACATATATATATACATATATATACATATACATATATATGTGTATGTGTGTGTGTGTGTGTGTGTGTGTATTCCTTTAGTTCTGTCCTTCTAGACAACCCTAATACCGCTGTATTAGGGTTTTTAATACGGCTGAGGGCTTTTTAAAATTTTTGTTCATTTCCTCCTTAGCTACTTCAACATAGAATATTGATTGCTAATAATGAATGTTAAAGGTTATCATGCAATGTATAGATAAAGCAAAAAGACTTCTTTCAGTTAATTTTATTGTCACTAGAATGATGATATTTGTTGGGTCATCTGTGAGTCACAATAGCTCTATCACTAGCAGTCACATTAGAATGTTGAGACATAAGAAACGTGAATCCCCCACATCGGTGACTAACAATTTGGTTCTCCTTCTTGTTCAATCAGGTTATCACCTCTGCCTAATGACCTTTTCCCACTATTCTTGTTTGTTTCCTACTGCACTAGCCACCCTGGCTCAGTCTCCTTTGAGGACTCCTGCCCCTTCTTAAGCTCTTTTCCTCCTTGGCTTCCATTACGATTTTAATGCTTGTAACTCCAAATCCAAGTGTCTGGACAAGCTCTTTTCTGAACACCTTCTGTATCTACCTGCCTGGTAGATTATACTCGTGTCTGTTCTAACAACTAGCCATCTGCCCTGGGTGCCCTGGCCCCAGCTGGGTTTCCCAGGCCTTTCTGTAGTGTGATAGAGGCCGCAGGCCAGGTCTCTCATTGGCTTGTTTGTGGGCTTCACCCTCATTCCTTGCAGAAAAGGGATTGAGATTATCAAATGGCAGGATGGAGCCATGGGTGGATAGGAGAGATTATTGAAACAGAAGTGGTGGTTAGAGAGCGGAACATGAAGATGGAAGATGAGTGGCCTCCCAGGGAAGGATACTCAGGCGCTAAATGGTCAGTGGTGATAAGGTTAGGAAGAGAAGGACTAAAAGGGATACCACCTGAGCATGGTCTATGTCTACATCAGGCCAACTATTTTGAAATAAATTTAACTCAACAAATATTTTTTGAATGTTAAGACTGTGCTAGGAATACAATGAGAACACAATTCTCACCCTCAGAAAGCTCTCAGTCTGCTAATGTAGATAGATGTAGTATGTAAACCAGTAAAAATAGAATATATTAGTAAAAGAAGCATGGAAGAAAGGTGAGAATGCTCCTGCCAGGGCCAGAGAGGGGACATATAAACTACATTTTCTCAGTGGTTATTTTCAAGGTTAACAAATGGAGGAACAGAAAAGAAATTTTGCAAAGTCATAAGGGAGAAAAACACCATGAAGCGTTTGGGTACCATGTGGGGTATGTTATTGCTGAAGAGTAAAATGCAAAGTGAGGATTATGAAGATATGATTATGATGTGAGGCTGGGGAAGTTTTCCTGGATGAGCTGACAAAGGGCCCTGTGGAAAGCACAGTTTCACCTGCAGGAAATCAGCAACTGGAGAATGGTTGGAAGGAACGGGCCTGCAGTTAGCAGAGGTTGGGCGTGCAGGTTCTGGGATCAGACGGCTGGCACTGGTATTCTAGACCTGTTGGTCTCAGTTCTGTGCTTTGGGCAAGTTCCTTAACCTCTCACAGCCTGAGTTTTCTCAGTTTTATAAAGCAATTTAGTAAGTGTATCTTGGATTAAATGAGATAATGCCTGAAAACAAGGTATTAGTATTATCATCATTGCCATCATCATTTTTTTTTTTTACTATGGCTGAGTTTTCATTGCAAAGGAGGATTTTTAGAGGGAGAGGGAAAATAGAAAACACAACTAGTTAAGAATCTGTTACAATATTCCAGACAAGAGATGGCGAGAGCGCAAACAAGAGAGCCTATGAGAATGGCAGGTGATGGCAAGGAGCAGCTGATATGAGAAATAGGAAGTATAATCAACTGTATTTAATAACTCCAAAGAGAGAGTAGTGAAAAATGACTTTCATATTTCTGGTTTAGAAGACCAGGTACATTTGTTTTCAAATCCCTTGTCTGAAATAATCATCACAACAGTAGGTTACATTTTGTGTGTGCCTTACCATATGCCATGAGCTGGTCTCAGCATTTTATATATAATTTACATATGATAATTGTACCTAACAACCAGTTAGAATAGGTAATATTTTTATTTCAAGTTCCCAGAAGAGGAAACTGAAACCCAGAGAGGTTAAATAATTTGCCTAATGTTGCACAGCCAGGAAATGACAGAGGGCATTTTGAACACAGGCAGTCTGCATCCAGAATCCCTGCTCTTTCCCTGTATATCACATGGCCTCCTGTGCACACTTCAGAGGAGGCATCTAGGTGTTTGATACATGGGATCGGAGTGCAGCAGAAAAGGATTGCCTCAATTCACAGCCATATCCATATGTTGCTGGTGCATGTATTGGAACAAAACCATGGAAGTAGATGGAGGTATGGCCTAAGAAGATCAAGAATCTGTGGAGGACCAGCATTAGAGGATGGGCCAGAGGAGTAGATCCAACAAGTATTAACCTAGGGGAGAATGTCAAGGTGAAACAGGTTGTTAACATGACCCTATGCTATAGAGACATCAGGGCTGATTAATATATCAGAAAAAGACAGACAGAGACAGTAAAGGAGAGAGAGAGAGACTGATATGGTTTGGCTATGTCCCCACCAAAATCTCATCTTGAATTGTAATCCCCATGATTCCCACGTATCAAGGGAGGGACCCAGTGATAGGTTATTGGATCATGGAGGTGGTTTCCCCATGCTGTTCTCGTGATAGTGAGTGAGTTCTTATGAGGGTTTTATAAGGCAATTTCCCCTGCTCTTGCACGTTCTCCCTGTTGCCTGGTGTCATGTAAGACATGCCTCCTCCTCTTCTGCCATGATTGTAAGTTTCCTGAGGTGTCCCCAGCCATGTGTAACTGTGAGTCAATTAAACCTTTTTTCTTTATAAATTACTCAGTCTCAGGTAGTATCTTTATAGCAATGTGAGAATAGACTAATACAGAGACTCAGAAAAGTTCTTTGCAATTGGCAATTGAGAGAATAATGGCATGATGATTTTGTCAGAAAAGTTTGTGATCAGGAGGTAGGGGTGGAATCCTGACTTGGGTGGGCCAGAGGAACTCAGTGGTGGGTGAATAAGCGGTGACATCATAAACTGACACCTGTGAGATATGGTGGATAAACTGAATGAAGCATGGGGCATTTAGCTTGTCATGATTGTCTCTGAGAAGCAGGTTGCAGGAATGCTAATTGTATTGAATAATTTTATTGATTATCACTTAATTCCTTTAAATTGATTTCTTTAGTTCCCTATCAGAGAAAAGCTCAAACTACAAGCAAAGAATATATCACAGACTTTTCCCTCTCTTTATTTCTGCTTCACTCTGAGCAAATGAAAGACCATAAAGAAATATTGTGGATCTTCGTATTTTATGGTTTATAATCAGATAATCATTCCCTGTCCAGTACTCACTGGCCCTAATGCCATGTAATCCTAGAAGCATCACAGATAGGAAGTGGATTTGGTATCTGATGCCTTTCTTTTTTCTGTTTGTCAAATTAATGAATGAATGAACCTTGTCCAACCATCAGTTTCCAAAAAGGATGCCACAAAGAACACTGGAATATGGTTCTAACTTCAGGCCTATAAATTATTTGAAAGCCTACTCTAGTGTTTAATCACCTGAATCATCAGGGAGTTTTTTCTTCAATTTCATGTATTCATAATATTTTCAAACTATTAGCTCTAGATTGGCCTTCAGGAGAGGGCCAGAAATCAGCCTCCTGCAGCCTGCAGACTTGGTGCCAGGCTGCTCCATTGCTCATTCCTGGTTTCCTGGATGGAAACCCTCAACCCAACCCCACGCTGCCTGCAAAGCCTCCCTCCCCTGCCACGTGTCTTCTCCCTCCAGTCCTCCACTCAGGCAGGGTTAATGGGCTCTCCTGTCATCAATATCTCCTCTCAAGAGCAGCAGCCTCTTCTCCTTCACTAAATCAATCCCCTATCTCCATCTACTTTCCATTTGAAAAACACGAAAAAAAAATTATCCCTTGATATCACTTGTTTTGTTTTTAATTTTTGTTGTTTATGCCTTTGCAATTTTTTCCCTATATCATTGTAGGAGAGCCTTGAAAGTAAAAGATAACAAAGACTTTGTATTTGTCTTCTTTTTTTCCCCATGACTCCTTATAAAAATAATTTGTTTCCAGGCTTCGGAGGGTCATGACAGGGTTATAAGTTATCGTGAGTCTACAGAGTCTTTGGGTATGCATTGCCATCTGGATGTACTGTACCAGCGGGCTGGCCAGGGCGTATCTTTCCAAAGAAGTCCTGCTTCTGCCTGCTTAAGGGCTGATCTAGCAGTTGCCAGCAGACCTGGAGAGGAAAGGGGGTTGTATGGCAGAATCTGGAGAATCTTGAAAATAGAGGGGGCTTCACATCATAGCCCAAAGGCCTTAGCCTATGAACTTACTCACTGCTGAGCCCTTTAGGAGGGGAAAAAAGCAGGCATGTTTTCTATTCTATCTCTGTCTTTTATTCTTCTCTAAGCAGGAAAAAAAACAGGCCCATCAGTTCTTTATCCCCAGTGAGACCCAAGCTGGACTTGCTGAGAAAGTCTCACTGAAGAAATCCACACTCACTGGCCTGAGTAGGGAAAGAAAATAACAGGCCATTTCAATAAACTGTGAAGCCTGAATGACTGGATTACGTAGGTCCTGTTGAGGCAAGATTAATAGAAAAACAGACTAGAGAGTTAATTAAAATGTAATGAGAAGTCTTCAGGAGGTAAGAGAACATAAACTTGCTAGTTTTTTTTTTTTTAATACTCAATTTCTATATATAAAGAGATGAAAAGAGAGCTGTTCCTATGAAAATCACATTGGTTATCAGAAAGATCAAGTGGAGGAAATAGCTCACAACCCAGAGCACGGATGCAAAAAAATGGGAACCAAGGATGAAAAGACAAAAGACATGGAAGACACAGGTCTGGATTTAAGAAAAAGAAATTAATATATGGAAGATAAATTCTGATAAACTAATAATAGATAAAACTTCCCTGTGCTGAACGAGACCTTGCTTTTGGTTCAGCTAACACCAGAAAGTTTTAATAACAATGACAAAGAAATCAGTCTCATCCAAGTGACTCTTCCAAAGTCCAGTAAGATAAAAGTTTTATAAACTTTCCCATGCAAAGCAAGGGCTGTTACTTAACGAGGAGAATGAGACTAGCAGTAGTCTCATTACAGTACTGGAAGCTGGAAAACAATATAAAGATTTACAAAATTTTGAGATAAATGGAGTCATAACGTCATATATATGTGAGAACAAAGAAAGCCATTATTAAAAATGCTATGGCCCACTCTTTTTAAGGAAATACTGTTATTTATATATTCCAACCAAACAAAATTTAAGGATAATCTAGATCTCAGGACAGTAGAAGATGAAGAAAACAAGAAACAGCAGTGAGCAGTCCTGTAAAAGACATAGTTAAGTCTAAAAGATGATGGTCATGTGCCTGTGAACTGTAATGTGAGGTAAATAATAATTCCCTAACAGAAAAGAAAAACTTCATGTCTCTCTATGAAATAGTATCCATATTCCCAGGAGTAAGCACTTGCTAATATTTACTGAATAAATACTTAGGTTAACAGTTTTATTTTAAATGAGTCTTGACAAAATTGGTGTAAAAGCATATTAATAAAAATCTTGATATGGGGACTATTACTTTAAATTTATTACTACTTAATTTGATTTTGTGATTTAAAAATTAGGTAACTACTAGCTAAGGGAGAGACTTTCCTAATTAATTTCTAGAATTAGAGTGGAAATTAAAAAAAATTAATACAGCAAATCAGGAAAAGAAAAAAGTATGCAAGAAGAAAAAAATAATTATCAACATAAAGTAAAATGGAAAAATAAAACAAAAGATATTAAGTATTACAATGAAAGTGAAGAGATGCTTTCTTATATAAAAAGACAAGCAACTTCATAGCTAGGCATGGTGACATGCGCCTATAGTCCTAGCTACTCAGGAGGTTGAGGCAGGAAGATCACTTAAGCCCAGGAGTTTGAGGCCATAGTGAGCCATGATCACACCACTGCACCTTAGCCTGGGCAGCAGAGTCAGACCCTGTCTCAAAAAAACAAACAAATGATTACAAATTTTAGTTATATGTTGTTTAAAAATAAATTCAACTAAAATAGAATAAGAAATGTAGAAAATAATGGAATGTACTAAGACATTCTAAGCAAATTTTTTTTAAAAAGCAGCTCTAACATTATAATACCACATAAAGAAGAATTTGAGGCATGAAGCATTGTATGGGGAAAAGATAGAAGGTATAATCTACAGTAAATTACATTACAATAAATAACGTTATATGTCTCCAAATAACATAGCAGTTAAATACCTAAAGCAAAACAAGAACTAGAAATACAGAGACCTTATAAAATCCAAAATCATACCAGAAACTATAATACACTTAAAAAATTAATAAACATTAAATAAGGGTAAAGATGTTTCAAATAATATGATTAACAAATTTGATTTAAAAATAGATATGTAGATAATTTTGTGCCCTGTGGACAAAAATGCACATTCTTCACTGTGTCTGTCAGACAGTTGCAAATAAACCATTTACCTGACAACAATGAAAACTAAGAAGTTTCAAAATAAAATTGTTTTTGGCCACATTCTCTGACTATAAAGTAACAAAATTATTCACAAATAAAAATATTAATTGTAATTAATAGTCAGATTTCTAAAATAGTCAAACTGGAAATCACACCCTCAGGCACTTAGAAAATGCAAGTTATCCAGAGAAATGAACCAGTCATTGAGTCCACATGGAATTTTCATACATAGAATCCCAACAAATATGTGTTCACAACAACAATTCTCAAGACACATGAAAAGAGTTGTTGCTTCTGTTGATACTGACTTGGTTGTTTTGGACCAATCTTCCTACTGAAGACTCTAGCCTGATACTCTTACTTAAATGAATCTTTGCACATTGCAAAGATCTTCTCCATCATCTTGAAATATTTGTGCAGAAGGCTGATCCATCAAAAAGTACGTAAATATCAGGGTTGGAAATGCGGAAAAAAATTTTTTTTTTAAATTTCATCCAGAAAAGCAGAAGTCAGGCCAGGCGAGTTACTCATGCCTATAATCCCAGTACTTTGGGAGGCTGAGGCAGGCAGATCACTTGAGGTCAGGAGTTCGAGACCAATCTGGCCAATATGGTAAAGTCCTGTCTCTACTAAAAATACAAAAATTAGCCAGGTGAGGTGGTGTGTGGCTGCAATCACAGCTATTGGGGAGGCTGAGGCTTGAGAATCGCTTGAACCCAGGAGGCAGAGTTTGCAGTGATCTGAGATCATGCCACTACACTCCAGCCTGAGCAACAGGGAGAGACTCTGTCTCAAAAAACAAAAAACAAACTCTAAAAACAGAAAAGTAAAAGTCAATCAACCCATCTGTGCTTTTTTAAAAAATAATTTATGTCATACTTGAAGATAATTGAGTTAGTTGAAGAAAATTGAAGATGCTTCCCCCAATACCTCATTTTGGCCTGGTGGGGACACCAATCCTGTGGCATGCTGCATGTTCTGTATCTACTAGGTCTCCTCCATGGCAGGCAATCAGAGATGCAGTAGCCTGCTCCTCTTGGAGCAGATATTTACATACTCTTTTATGCATCAGCCCCAATTCTGCTCAAATATTTCAAGGCAGTTGAGAAGATGTAAATCAACCACATGCAAAGATGTATTTGTCTTGATATGGGTTATCAGGCTAGAGTCACAGAAAACAACTTGATGAAAACTTTTATAGACTCTAGGGACACTGATCTCACCTGAAAAAGTGCTAGATTCAGCTGATTAGTCATTGTTATTAGCCCATATTTCCAAAAATAATTGTGACAAAGTTTATCTAACGGCTCAAATTTGATTACTAATTATGTGATTGAAAGAGTCAAAGAGATTGGTTCCCAGAAGTGCTATATGAGGATCTTAATTTGGGAGTTTTGGTTTTAAGGAGAATTGGGATTATTCAATTAGTCAGATTCCATTTAATTAGATTACAGCATGCAAAGGCTTTCCATGCACTATAACATTTAGTCTTAACAAAAGCAGGTCGGATCATAATAATTCCAATATTACAGAAGAGAAAACGGAGGCTCAAATAAGTTAAATGCTTTCCCCAAGCTCACTTAGCCGGTTCATGAGCTATACAAAAATCAATCCAAAGCTTTTGATGGTGAAACTCATGCTGTTTCTACAGAGTTTAGGAACACTAGGAGGAAGAGACAGACTCCCTCCTAGGTTCAGTCATTTGCTATGGTTGACAATATTATTTTCTGTTTTTTGAACCAGTGCAGGCAACTGATGATGACCAAGAACCAAGATTCTCTTCGATTCATAAGTACCATATTGACATAGGCACTGAGTGCTTAATAAATGTGAGTTGGTAATAATGATAGCAGCAACAAAGCAGTTGGCTGTGCGCACATTCCACTGTTGGGAAAAGCTTAGAATAGAGCCACCAACCGCATCCCATACACAGTATAAACATCCAGACAAGGGAAATCTGTTATATGATCAAACAGTTAAATATACTTGACCTCTTAGGAATCAGAGTAAAACAAATGAAGTAAGAAGCTCAAAGAGATTAATCCAAGCTGCAACCGAGAAATGAGATGGACTTAATGTGAAATACAAGGTCAAACTCAGCTAGCTTAAAAGAACCAAGTTTAAGGTGAGTGGTGTGTACTAAAACATTAAAGCTTTAATTGAAGTCAGAGTTGTTACTGAAAATATCATGAAACAATTTGAAGCTCAAAAAGTTCATTGATTTCATCTAAAAATGCATTGGAACCTAATGAGAGTTGGACCCCGAGTGAATGCCATGATCCAAACAAGAGGGACTCAGTGTAAGGAGAAACCCATGGAACCTCAGTGAAAACCTCAGAAACTAAATGAAAGGCATCAATGACACCATTAGAATAAATCAGGCATGTTTTCATGGAAATGGGATAAACAGATGACAGAGATGTTTCAAGACCAAGTGATTATATTTTTAAGCAACATTTTGAGGAGGTAGGACAACTCTTTTACACCATAAAATGCTTTTCTCCAGCATAAATGCTAAAAAAAATTTTTAAAAACAATTTAAGGCTGGGTATGGTGGCTCACACCTGTAATTCCAGCACTTTGGGAGGTGTTTTGGGAAGCGGGAGAATAATTTGAGTCCAGGAGTTTGAGACTAGCCTGGACAACACAGAAAGACCCCATCTCTACAAAATTAAAAGCAAAAAAAAAAAAAAATAGCTGGGCATGGTGAGATATGCCAGTAGTCCCAGCCCCTCAGGAAACTGAAGTGGGAGGATCACTTGAGCCCAGGAGGTTGAGGCTGCAGTGAGGTGTGATTGCGCCATTGCACTCCAGCATGGACGACAGGTTGAGCTTCTGTATCAAACAAACAACAACAACAACAAAAAGGAAAAAACAAGAAAAGAAAGAATTTAAGGTAATTTCTGAGAGAGAGAACTCTTAGAACTTTTTTAAGGAATAACACTATCTGATGTTGTCAAAGAATGAGGAAAAAGATAACGTAGCATACATCTTGATGTGAAGCTTTCTGTTGACCTTTCACTGGGAGAAAAAGAAAACACATTATATATTAACATCCAATCGAAGCCTAAATACTAAGTCTATTTAGGCTGGTATTAATATAATTACACTAGCTTTCTTTCAATTAACTTTTATCTGGCATATCTTTTTTCTATCCGTTCCATTTTAATGACTTATGTATTTCATATTATCTCTGAAAAAAGGCATATAACTACATTTTATAAACCCAGCCTTGTAACTAAAGATTTAAGTTCATTTCTATTTGTCATAATTACTGGATTTATAAATTAGATTTATTTGTACCTGATTATCTTGTGGTTTTGTTTGTTCTCCCTCATCCTATATTTCATTTCTTCTCTCTTCTCACCTTCTTTTGGACTGATAATTATTTTGTCATTGTTTTTCCTCTTCTGTTTTGTAAGTTGCATACTCTGTATTCTAAAAGAAATCAGTATTTTTATCCTTCTCCCCCTAGACACAAGAAACTCAATACTATTCTCTTCTTATCGGTATGCTATTGCCAAGTATTTTAGTTCTATCACGTTTTTCTAACTCCACAAGATATTTTCATTATGTTTCACTCCAATATTAGCTTTGGTTTACCCACATTTGCCATATTCTTTGTTCTTTAATCCTTTGTTTACATCAGACTTTCCATCTGAGATCATTTAGTTCCGCCTGAAAAAATATCCTTTAGAATTTTCCTTATAGGGTATTTAAATGTTGCAAACTCTCTGAGTTTTGGATTGTTTGAAAATGTCTATTTAGCCCTCACATACGAGAGATGTTGAACCTGGGATTCAACTTCTGCATCAGCATTTTTATTCCTCTCAGTGCAGATCTGCCATTTTCAGGCCCTCATTGTTGCCATTAAGAAGCGAGTTATCAAATTAAGCATTACTTCTTGAAAGGTTGTGTGTCTTCTCTCTACAGAGGACTTTATCTTCTCATCGTTTTCAGTTTTCATTTTACTGTGTCCAGGAGTGAATTTCTATGCATTTATCCTGCTTTATAGTTATAGCTTTTTTTTTTTTTTTTAGACAGTCTCACTGTGTCTACCAGGCTGGAGTGCAGTGGCATGATCTTGGCTCACTGCAACCTCCCCCTCCTGGGTTGAAATGATTCTCCTGCCTCAGCATCTCAAGTAGCTGGAACTATAGGTATGTGACACCACACCTGGCTAATTTTTGTGTTTTTGGTAGAGACAGGGTTTTGCTATGTTGGCCAGGCTGGTCTTGAACTCCTGGCCTTGAGTGATCCTCCTGCTTCGGCCTCCCAAAGTGCTGGGATTACAGGCATGAACCACTGTGCCCAGCCATAGCTGGGTTTTCTGAATATGTAGATGCTTTCTAAAAACCTCTCAGCTATTCTGTCTTCAAATATTGCTTCTACCTGATTCTTTCTTTCTCCCTCTCATGCTCACATCAGACTTATGTTAGTCCTTTTCATTCTCTCCTCCATGGTTCTTAAACTCTCCTGTTTCTCATCTCATTATCTCTGTATGCTTTATTCTCGTGGTTTCTTCAGCTTTATCTTTAAATTCACTATTCTTTCTTAGTCCATGTCTTACCTTCCGATTTTAGAAGCAAGGTAGTTCTTCCAGAAAAGAACTGCGTTTGTTTCTGCTAGGCAAACAGTTCTGCTATCAGTCTGGGATCACTTTAAGCTACATTTCGAGGGTGTGTTTTTTGGAAGACATAGATTGTGTGAATTTGGGTTACTAACTGTGAGGCCAGTGTGTAGTTACAAATTTCCAAGGGAGACTTTCCCTGTATACTCAGTGATATGGTTTAGCTGTATCCCACCCAAATCTCATCTCGTGTTACAGCTCCCATAATTGCCACGTGTTGTAGGAGGGACCTGGTAGGAGATAACTGAATCATAGGGGCAGTTGCCCCCATACACTTCTCTTGGTAGTGAGTAAGTCTTACAACAGCTGATGGTTTTATAAGAGGTTTTTCTTTTTGCTTGGTTCTCATTCTCTCTTGTCTGCTGCCATATAAGACGTGACTTTTGCCTTCCACCATGATGGTGAGATCTCCACAGCCATGTGGAACTGTGAGTCCATTAAACCTCTTTTTGTTTATAAATTACCCAATCTCAGGTATGTCTTTATTAGCAGTGTGAAAACAGACTAATTTACTCAGTGACTCCAGATAGTATGTGTCCTCACTGTCCCCTGGGGAGAGGGGGAGAGAGCATGTTATTTCTAGGGTATAGCCTTTGTGGTCCAGGGTTTCTATGGAGGGGTTATCTATTAAATCACACCCTGGCTGGGCTCTAGTCTTTGTCTCTGTTTTTCCAGAACCTGCAAGACCTTGAACACCCAGGCTCAAATTCATGGCAAATATCCTCAATGCAGAGGTTGTCTCTGCTTTTGTTTCTGAGTGGCTGTCTTGATTCAGTTTTTAAGCTGGGGATTCCTTACTTTCTTGCCAGCTTGTGGATGTATTTCTGATTGTGAGTTTTTTGTTTGCTTTCATTTTATCCATTAATTGTTTTTAATGGAAATGAGTCAAACCATATGTATAACCAACTCTTATTTTTATAAAACCACAAGAACAATAAAAAGGTAATATAACGTGAACCTAGGTGTTACTGCTATGGAAAATTCCAGAAACCCACTAGAGTGGGCAATGGATGGAGCTAAGGCAGAGCCACAGCTGCGTTTCTCAGGATGTCAGCTGTTGCCAGGGAAACTAGCTGAATACATGGCAATTACCTAAGGAATACTCTTAGGAGAACTTTGATAAACCGGTCAGCAGGTTATAAGAACACATGCATCTTGTTTTATGATTGACAAGTGTTTCTATAATATCTGCAAGACCAGCTTCTAAGTAAGTGTGGTTCACTATTTTATTCAGCAATAATTTAATAAGTGCCCACACCATTCCCAGCTCTAGACACTTAATGAATGTTCGATGAATTCTCTGAATTTGCAGAGATGTGAAAAAAGGCAGCCTTGATTAACTGGTCATCCATGTCACTGATTCCATTAAAAAATGCAATAAAATATGACACAATTTAAAATCATTTCTCAGTACACAAAAGGGACTAGATTTGTTACAGCTTTCCTGCAAAGATTGATCTTCTCAAAATACGGGGAATTTTCACCACCCCACTATTGAGGGATCTTATTGATTCTATTTCCTTTCTGCTTTAGACACAGACAATGTTACAAACTCTCAACAAAATTGATGTCAGCATATTGCTTTTAGCAATGTTAGTAGAATACATTTGGCCAGATTCAATGATTTATTGTCTCCAAGTTATCACAGAAGTGGATTCCTGGTTTTGATGGAGAGCTCAGGGACCATTCAAGGGACCTGTATGCCATTGTGAGTTTCTCAACTGGATCCTTAATCTGGTTGCAGAGTATATCAAATTATGAGGACTTCCAGATTCTAGCT
Source organism: Cebus imitator (assembly GCF_001604975.1). Taxonomy (NCBI): domain Eukaryota; kingdom Metazoa; phylum Chordata; class Mammalia; order Primates; family Cebidae; genus Cebus; species Cebus imitator. Next base: position 6,489,935 of record NW_016107377.1, read on the forward strand.
GATTTGTAAGAACTAGCATCTTTCTATTCAGCTGTCTCCATACGACATTCCCTCATGCCATCTGTCTTGGGGTTTTCTTTTCAAAAGTAGTAACGCTGCTTCAACTTTTAGGAACTTCCCAAATGTTTCCTCCAAATGCCAACAGCTTTTGAATTTATGGATGAGAGTTTGCTTCTTTTGCGTCTCTTCCTCTCTCTTCTTTCCTCCCTTTCTCCTTTCCAAACCTCCTCCCCGACTTCTCCCTTCTTTTTTCTCTCTCTCTTCTTTCCTGTCCATTTTTTGCTATTGCTATTTAAAAGTGAATGGCTTTTTTAGTCATTCTTGGAGCTTTTCATTTCTTTTTCTTCTAGCAAATTTTCATCTTATACCCTCACTTTATTAAATTGTTTATTTTTTGTGCATAAGAATGATGATTTCTATCTATCTAGTTGAATAAAACTGTGGCCATTGAGTGTACAAGATTATCTATTTTGGCTGATTTGACGAATTACTCCAGACGTTCTTTTTAAAATTATTATTAATTAAGCACAATTATTCTTCTTCTAGGTACTTTATGTTAGGTAAACATCATAGAAAGTATAGAGAAAATTATCTTTATAACTTTATTGATTAGTCCACCTAAACAATTGTTTTCTGTTAATTTTTACTGGGTTTGACTTAATCAATTTTTGTGTCTTTTTTCATTTTAAGCTCTCTTATTTGTTTTTTCCCACTTCTGGTCTTTTCTTACCATGTTGTTTAGATTCTGGGTCTTCATAGCCTAATTTAAGTATAAATTATTATATTCAAAATTCAGTTTTTAAATCACTCTAGCCTCATTTCAAGTGCTCAGTAGCTACATGTGATTCATGGCTCTTGTGCTGATGGTGCAGATTGTAAATGCAGAAAGTTCTATTGGAAAGCACAGCTCTATATTCCTCCCAGTTTTTCCTTGTACTACAGAGCACAAAGTTCTAGTGCCAATGGAGAATAAACCTTTTCTATGTACCCATGTCATATTTTCTTCTCAGATCTAAGGCATAATGTTCTGTCCTGTTTCTGTTTTTTTCTAAGACAACGACTTTGTCCATGGGAGCCCCTTGAAGGGCATAATGCAGTATTACCCTACACACTGTACTTTAGTGTAAAAAAGCATGTTTTAGTTTATTTTCTGTCACAAATAACAGCATACCTAAAATAGTTAATTTATAAAGAAAATCAATTTATTTCTTACAGTTATGGAGGCTGGGAAGTCCAAGGTCAAGTGGAGGCATATCTGATGAGACCCTTCTTGCTGGTGGGGACTCTTGGTCTTTGGATTTAGGGCCCACCCTAATCCAGTATGGCCTCACCTTAAATTGATTCCGAATGTAAAGACCCTATTTCCAAGTGAGGTTACTCTAGGTACCGGGGTTAGGACTTTTGCAGACATATATTTTGAAGGGAAACAATTAAGCACACTGCTGGGGTGAAAAGATTAAGGGCTTCAGAATTTTTTTTTTTAGAAGGAAGGCAACCAGCTACTGAATCTTAGTTGACATAGATTTAAAGTAAAAAATTCATATGCAGTGCATACTGTACATGAAATATGCTATCAATCCAAATAAAATAAAATTGTATCCTTACAGGACTATGGAGGCAAGGCTATTTATCTCTTTAACCCACTCTGGGTTCTAAAATCCTGAGTGTAAGAAGCAGGTAGGAGCTACTCTGCTCAATTCCTGTATGTAACTCATTGAGGAATTTTACAACTCAATACTTGATAAATATATCAGAGTAATTTTTTAGAACAGTTGAAATAAGAATTACTTTATATTTAACAAGACATGCATACACACATGCATACATATATTGGTATAGTTTGGATATTTGTCCCTGCCCAAATCTCATGTTAAATGTAATCCTCAGTGTTGGAGGCGGGGCCTGGTGGGAGGTGTTTGGGTCATAGAGGCAGATCCCTCATGGCTTGGTACTGTCCTTGCGATAGTGAGTGAGCTCTCGTGAGATCTTGTTAAGTTAGTGGCATCTCTCCCTCCCACTCTCTCTCTGGTTCCTGCTCTGGCAGTGTGATATGCCTGCTCCGCCTTCACCTTCCACCATGATTGTAAGCATCCTGAGGCTTCCCCAGAACCCAGGCAGATGTCAGCACCATGCTTCCTGTAAAGCCTGTAGAACTGTGAGCTAATTAAACCTCTTTATAAATTACCCAACCTCAGATATTTCTTTACAGCAGTGCAAGAATGGCCACGCACACACTCACACACACACACACACACACACACATACGTATTCATGTATATGTGTATACACTTACACACAGACATAAAAACATACATCTTTGATACTTATACATAGTGGGATTGTTATATAAAATTTCAGTTCTTGCAAAGAATCTAGGGAGACCCCTTAATCAGTATGTTTTTGAAAAGGGTTTTTATTCCAGTATAGCTTGGATCTCTTTTCCTCTTGCATCATTCAAGTCCCACAGATTCTCTTCTGTGAGTCCCATGACATCTTGTCTCATGACTTGCTGCATGAGGATGGGACTTTCAAAACACCGTGACTATCTCTAGATGATCTTTAGTCATAGCCTATGCAAAACACAGTCCACATTGAATACAGTCATTATGGAGTTTTTGCTTCCTTTCTCTACACTCTGAAAAGTGCTGATGCTTTTTTACATATTAGTCAAAGGGATAATATTTTGTTCTTTTCTTCCTTTTGCAAGTTTCTCTTTAATGTGAGCTGAGGTCTTGCCTGTGTTCTCTCTGCCAGCTGTGCTATCTCTGGGATCAGCATCCTGCACTGAGTTCATGGGAGGAGGATATAAAATTTCTTTTAATGACAGAAGCCCATTTCCAGCTTAGAATATGGGCAAAGACATATCTATAGTTCAATCTGATCAGTTTGTCAGAGTGAGCTACACATACAAGCTACACCTTCAAGGTGACGGTGACAGGTGTGATGTTAAAACACTCCCAAGTTGAGAAGGACTGTCCTCTCTCACAGAGGTTTCCTGGTATGTGTTTGTCCAGAACTGTTCTTATCACCAGATTCATCATTCTGAAATTCCTCCATATAAGGGTTATGGTTTTATTTTCTCACAAAAGAATCCCATTGGAATTGTATTCCTATAGAGAATCTCTTGCTTTGTTAAAACAGCATTTAATATATCCTTTAATATTAGTAGATTAGAAATATAAGGAACAAATATAAAGAGAAGAAAATCACCCTCATGTATTTCTTTTTCAGTTTAAGGGGTAACCAAATCCATAGAACAGTAGACTTATTTACAGTAGGTCATCATAGATCCTTCCCACAAACCACTCTGGCTTAGTAGCATTCTGTAAAAGGTGATAAATCATCTGATTTGACTTCTCCCTGAGCCCAAAAGAAGTGCCACCAGCTGCTGTCTTACTGGAAGTTGAAGTTAACTTCATAAGGTAAGTTGATCATAACTTGAGCCTATGCAGGGCAATTTATAATTTCAACATTTCCCATTAGTAAGAGTTTGCTTTGAATTGATCTTTGGCTTGGCAGGAGTACTTTTTACCTAAGTGTGATGAGTGCGGGGGTCTGACGTTAAATTTACAGCCAACGACACAAAGAGACATTTTAATAAGGTTGGATTTCTCTCTTCAAATACATCAATAATAATTGAAGTGAGATTATTATATGTGATTGAGAATTACAGTTGCATCCAAGAATTCCTAAGAATTGCTGGTCATTGAACATCTTAATTCATGAAAAGACACAGAAGACTGATGAGTGGGTTGCTCAAGGTAGTGAGTAGAGTCAGAAATAATGTGTAGGGCCTTATATGTTCCACCATCCCATTGGCTAGATGGCCTCCTTGATTTAATATAACTTAATCATCTCACAGAAACAAGGTACATAAACAGAATAGATGAAGTAGATCAGTATAATCCCAACTCTTTACAGGGCAAAGAAGAGGAAACTAACTTAAATCAATTACGAGATAGAGTATTTGAAGCTCTTTCTACCCAAAGACATCAACAATGCCAAAAGGAAAACAACCAAATTTGAGCACTTTGTTTAATCCATCCAACATGTATCAAGAGCATATGTAATACATTATGCTACATGATGCATTTATTCATCAGGTATGTACCTAACACTTTATTTAAGCCAAGAACTGGAAATGAAATGGTGAAGAAGTAGGCCCAATTCTTCAACTCATGGGGCTTATGTATGAGTCTAGTGACAAAAATAGAGGTGATTAAAATAAAGAGGGATAAGATGTATGACAGCTGAAGAACAAGGAGGTATCTGGGAAGTCTTCCTGGAGAAGGAATATTTAAGGTGAGACATAAAGGATGAGAGTGAGCTATCCAGAGAAAGTAGAGGGGAAGTTGAGCCTTTCAGAAAGAAGACCAGCAATATCAAAGGCAGAGAGGAGAGAGGGCACAGGTGGGTTTCCTGAATGAATGAATGAATATTCAAGGATCGACATTTTCCTGTGGGAGAGAAATATGTTTTAGGATACCTCCTGGTGTTTCTGGGATATAGCACAATGTGTTCCTATGAAAGGTGATTGGAGATTCCTAAGATGATTCTTAGGCAGGCAAGCAAAATATTTTGGCCTCATCCTCTGGGGCTTTAGAATTTAAGGAGTCTAGACATGCCTGAGGATCCTCCCAGATGTCAGGTTAAGATGATTTCTGTTGTGGGCCTGTAGGAGACCTGCCTCAGTAGGGTCACTTACTGAGGACTTTAAACTGTGAGCTCCCATAATTTGCACAGCTTTGTCATCTTTCTGCATTTTGCTCCCTGTTTCCCTTCTCCCAAGCCCTGAGTAAAGTCTGATGTAAGTGTCAAAGCAGCTGTCAGCTGGGATAAGGGCATAATACTCTCAGTCGCCATTGAATCCAGGACATGAAATGGGGCAGTTTCCCCTCTGAGACCTGTGGGATGGCAGCAGTAATAGAGGATGAAGAGCCTCCAGGTTAAAAGTAATCTACAGAGACACAAGATTGTCTTGTGTCTCTGTAGATTAGGCTGTGCACCCAGCTCTCTCTCCATTTGAAGCTTCTATCACCATGGTCAAAATTGGAAAGATAGAGTGTGCCCAATGTCCTGACTGATCGAACTTACAGAGAACAGTTTTATTGGAGAAGTGGGATTGTCAGTCACAAACTTTGTGGGATGAGGATGGAATGAAGTGAGAGGCCAATTAGAATACTTAGAGGCACAGATTTTGGAGTCAGACAAATCTACCTTCATGCTCTTTTTCTATTACTACTTATTAAATGTTGTATGGGAAAATGGTCATCTCTACTTAATTAAAAGAATATTCAGACAGTTTGGTCATGAGCATGTGTCCAAATTCTATGGAAATCTCGCAAGGAGAAAAACATCATCTTGCAGGCCATGCAGGATTCACTTTTGGTAGAGACATTTTACAGGAATCGACAATGTAGAGACAGTTACTGTTCGACTGATTCTTTAAAGAAAAATAAGTCATTAGAATAAGTCACTAGAGTTTTTAGCCCACCTCAGCCACTTGGAAATACCAAAATAGTGCATAAAGGTCAACTCTGTGAGCTTTAATTCAACAAGATAAATGGGACTCCACCCAAGTCTTGAATGACATTCCAGATTCTGGAGATGGGAACACAGGCATCTATAGCCCCCAGGATGGCACCTGGCTGATAAAAGCAATGAGCACCTGTATGTAAGACTGGCAGGAAGCCTCCTTCTGTGACTCACCTCTCTACTTGGGATGTGAGTAACCCAGGCTGAGGGAGGAGCACTTTCTTTCTCTCAAGCCCTGAAGCTACCTTGGAAAGTGGCTTGGAGATGCTGAGAGGAATAGAAACCAGGAAAAGCTGCAGCCATTTTCTCAGACTCAAGACCAGGAGCAGCATGCTATTTTTAATCCAGGTACACACAAAGTCAGTCATTCTTTGGTGACCTGGCAGTGTAGCCACACAAGCATTTTAATCTTGGGCCAGAGATTGGAGCAGCTGCTCTGGAGTAGGGTAGGGGCCTCCATAGCCAGAATGGTGGAAAGTGCCTCAGCAGTAGGTACTGGAATCATGCTCTTCCCCATCACAGACCTGGGGCAGCCAGAGAGCTACTACAGCTGCAGTTTCTCCTGGGCAATGAGACAGCCAGGACCAGCTTGGTGACTGGTCTTTGTGTGCCATTGTTGGGTGCCCTAGCCTGCTCCCCTGAGACCATGGTGCAGCAGGGCCCCCTCCACTCCATCTCCAGGTAGAACTCCAGGCATTCCGAGAGTATCTACTTGCATGGACAAGCAGCCTGTCACCCCATGCAGATATCCTGGTGCAGGGGGTCCTTTTCTGCTCTAGGCAGATTTCTAGGTGATACGGTTTGAATGTTTGTCCCCTCCAAGTCTGATGTTAAAATGTAATTTCCAGTATTGGACTGGGGCCTGGTGTAAGGTGTTTGGGTCATGGGGGTGGATCCCTCATGAATAACTTGGTGCCCTCCTTGCAGTTATGAGTGGGCTGTCAATCTGAGTTCATGCGAGATCTGGTTGTTTAAAAGAGTACAGCACTTCCGACCCTCCTCCTCACTCCCTCTCTCACCATGTGATATGCCAGCTCCCCATTTGCCTTCCACCATAATTGGAAGTTTCCTGAGCTGTCATTGGGAGCAGATGCTGGCACCATGCTTTTTGTACAGTCTGTAAAACTGTGAGCCTAAATAAACCTCTTTTCTTTAGAAATTACTCAGCCTCAGATATTCCTTTATAGCAATGCAAATGCACCAGACATTCAGAGCACCCACTGACCTGGTTCAGCAGCCTAAGCCACTCACCCTTCCTGAATGTAGATCCTGGTATAGTGGGGGCCCTCTCAACTCAACACCCAGGCAGATTTCCAGGTAGTTGAAAAACTCACTTACCTGGATTGGCAGCCTGAGCCCCTCCACGCTTCCTGTGCAGAGGTTGTGGTGAAGCAAGGTCTTCTCTATGCCCAGGCAGATCTCCAGGCCTTCAAAGCACCTGCTTACCTAGATTGACAACCCAAGCTGCTCCACCCTTCCCGCATCCAGATTGTGGTGCAACAGGGCCTTTTCTGCTCCAACCCAGGCAGATCTCCGGGAACTTAGAGCTCCCATTCACCTGGACCAGCATCCTGAGCTGCCCCAACCGTCCTGTGCAGAGACTGTGATGAAGCAGGGCCTTCTCTGCCTACCATCGAGGCAGATCTCCAGGCGTCAGAGCACCCAATTACCTGTATCAGCAGCTTGATCCACCCCATCATTCCTGTGCAGAGATTCTGGTAGAGGGGGATCCTCTCTGCTCCATACCCAGGCATTCAAAGTACCTGGGCATTCAAAGTACCTGCTTTCCCAGATTGGCAGCCTGCACCACTCCATCTTTCCTGTGCAGAGATCTGAGTGCAGGAGAGCCCTTTCCACTTCATGCCCAGGCAGATCTTTAGGTATCAGGAACACCCATGCTCCTGGATTATGAGATTAGGCTATACCCACAACTCCCAACTCATACAGAGAACTTGAGTCTGAGGAGGCTTCCCAGGCACTGTGGGAAACTCCTAAGCACACCTCTTGGCAATTGGTGGCTGCCCACTGTATTCCCCAGTGGTGGTGCTTAAGCCTGCCATTGGGGGACTTGTAGGCAGGCCTGCCTGGTCTGGTCCCACCCATAGTGGCCCCTTCTTTCCTGGGCTGAGTAGGGAGGTCAGACCACTGTGCACTACACGGATCAAACCATTGCCTCAGGCAATGAAAGCTTTGCCCAGTAAATAAGGATCAAGTATATACCCAACCACATTGGCCTCAGTCAGCTCTTACCCATAAGTGCCATCTACAGGTTTGCAGGTCAAACTGCTTAGCCCAATATAAAACCTGCCAACGGCAGTGCATAGGGCTATAGAAACCAAGTCAAGAGACCCTACCCAACATTTTCTACAGTCACATTCCCTAGGGATGAGGGAAAAGGGAAAGAAGAAAAATAATATTATAAAGAAAAAAAAGAAAAAATCTTAACTGTACAAAAATAATTATAAAAATTACAAGTACCAGTGTCTCCAGATGAGAAGGAACCTGTGTAAGAGTTCTTGCACCACGAAAAATCTGAGTGTAGGGATACCACAAAAACATTACACTAGTTCTCCAGCACTGGTTCCTAACCAAAATGGAAACTCAGAAATGGCATATGAAGAATTCAAAGCATGAATTGCAAGGAAGATTAATGAGATCCAAGACAGGGTTGAAAATCAATGCAAAGAAACTTATAAAGCAATCCAAGAAATGAAGGTAGAGATAAATATCTTAAAAAGAAGTGAATCAGAGCCTCTCAAACTGAAAAACTCACCTAAGGAATTTCAAAATACAATTGAAAGCTTTATCAAAACTATACAATTATATAAAAATTTAACAGCTTGCTCCTTACTCTTTTTGATAAAGAACAAAATTAAGGCAGAAATCACAAAATTCTTTGAAGTAAATGAAAACAGAGACACAAGATATCAAAATCTGTGAGATGCAGCAAAAGCAGTGTTAAAAGGAAAGTTTATAGCGCTAAATGCCTACCTCAAAAAGAAGGATCTCAAATTAATGATCTGATATCACATCTAAAGAAACTAGAAAAAGAACAAACTAGCCCCAAGTTAGCAGAAGAAAAGAAATAACTAAAATCAGAGCAGAAATGAATGAAATGGAGACCAAAAATTTATACAAAGAGTCAATGGAACCAAAAGTTGGTTCTCTGAAAGGAAAGGATTGATAGTATGCTAGCTAGATTAATAAAGAAAAAAAGAGAGAAGATCCAAAGAAGCACGATCAGAAATGACAAAAGGTGACATTACAACCAATCCCACAGAAATACAAAAGATCCTCACAGACTATTATAGAAACCTCTATGCACACAAACTAGAAAATCTAGAGGAAATGGATATGGATACATTCCTGGAAACACACAACATCCCAAGATGAAATCAGAAAGAAATTGAAACTCCGAATGGATCAATATTGAGTTCTGAAATTGAACTAGTAATAAAAACCTATCAATTAAAAAAACTTGTGGATATAATGAATTCATAGCCAAATTTACCAGAAGTGCAAAGAAGAGATGGTACCAGTGCTACTGAAATAATTCCAAAAAATTGAGGAGAAGGAACTCCTCCCTAACTCAGGCTATGCAGACAGTATCACCCTGATACTAAAATCCAGCAAAGACACTATGAAAAAAGAAAACTACAAACCAATATTTCTGATGAACATAGACCAAAACAATCCTCAACAAAATACTGGCAAACCGAATCCACCAGCACATCAACAAGTTAATTCACCACGATTAAATAGGCTTCATTCCTAGTAGGCAAGGTTGGTTCAACATAGGAAAATCAATAAATGTGATTTACTCCATAAATAGAATTAAAAACAAACCCATATATCATCTCAATGGATGCAGAAAAAGCTTTCGATAAAATCCAACATCCCTTCCTGACAAGCCTCAACAAACTAGACATTATAGAAACATACCCCAAAATTATAAGAGGTGTCTATGAATAACCCACATTCAACTTCGTATTGAATGGGCAAAAGCTGGAAGCATTCCTTTTAAGAACTGGAGCAAGACAAGGATGCCCACTCTTAGCACTATTATTCAACATAGTGCTAGAAATCCTAGCCAGAGCAATCAGGCAATAGAAAGAAGTAAAAGGCATCCAAACAGGAAAAGAAGGAGTCAAATCATCTGTTTTCACCAATGATAAAAGTCTATACCTAGAAAACCAAAAAGATTCCTGAAAGTGATAAACGATTTCAGTCATGTTTCAGGATATAAAATCAATGTGCAAAAATCAGTAGCATTTCTAGACACCAATAACATTCAAGCTAAGAGCCAAATCAAAAACAATCCCATTTCCAATAGCGACAAAAAATAAAATATCTAGGAATACATCTAACCAAAGAGGTAAAAGATCTCTACAAGTATGATTCCAAAACCCTGCTGAAAGGAATTATAGGTGGCACAAGCAAATGGAAAAACATGACATGCTGATGGATTGGAAGAAACAATATTAAGATGGCCATACTGCCCAAAGCAATCTACAAATTCAGTGTTATTCCTTATCAAAATATCAATGCTATTTTTCACAGAATTAGAAAAAAAAGCTATTCTAAAATTCATATGGAACCAAAAAAAGAGCCTGAGAGTCAAAGCAATCCTAAGCAAAGAGAACAACACCACATGCATCACATTACTTGACTTCGAAGTATACCTAATGGCTACAATAACCAAAACAGCATGGTATGGGTATAAAAACAGACACACAGACCAGTGGAACAGAATAGAGAACCAAGAAACAAAGGCACACACCTGCAGCCATGTGATATTTGACAGAGTAGACAAAACTAAGCAATGGGGAAAGGACTTCATAGTCAATAAATGGAGCTGGGATAGCTGACTGGCCATATGCAGAATAATCAAACTAGACCCCTACCTTTCACCATGTGCAAAAATTAAGTCAAGATGGATGAATGACTCAAATGTAAGACCTAAAACTATAAGTATCCTAGAAGAAAACACTATTCCAGACACTGGCCTTGGGAAATTTAAGACTGAGTCCTTAAAAGCAATTGCAACAAAACAAAAAATTGACAAGTGGGATCCAATTAAAGAGCCTCTGCATAGCAAAAAAGTCAACAGAGTACACGCAACCTATAGAATGGGAGAAAGTGTTTACAAACTGTGTATTCAACAAAGGTCTACCATCTAGAATCTATAAGAAACTCCATCAATTCAACAAGCAAAAACCAAATAACTCACATTAACAAGTGGACAAATGACATGAGCAGACATTTCTCAAAAGAACACACACAAGCGGCCAATAAACATATAATAAAATTTTCAACATCACTAATCATCAGAGAAATGCAAATTGAAACCACAATAAGATACCAAGTCATACCAGTCAAAGTGACAATTTTTAAAAAGGCTGGGTGTGGTGGCCGGCTGGGCATGGTGGCTTACGCCTGTAATCCCAGCACTGTGGGAGGCTGAGGTGGGCAGATCACTTGAGGCCAGGAGTTCGAGACCAGCCTGGCCAATGTAATGAAGAAACTCCATCTCTACTAAAAGTATAAAAATTAGCTGGGCATGGTGGCACATGCCTGTAATCCTAGCTACTCAGGAGGCTGAGGCAGGGGAATCACTTGAATCTGAGAGGCCAAGGTTGCAGTGAGCTGAGATTGTGCCACTGCACTCCAGCCTGGGCAGAAGAGTGAGACTGCATCTCTAAATAAATAAATACAAATTAAAAAAATAAAAAGTCAAAAAACAACCAATGCTGGCAAGGCTGCAGAGAAAGGGGAACATGTATACACTGTTGGTGGGAATGTAAATTAGTTCAGCCACTGTGGAAAGTAGTTTGGAGATTTCTCAAAGAACTTAAAACAGCACTATCCACTTAGGGAGGCTGAGATGGGCAGATCACCTGAGGTCAGGTGTTCTAGACCAGCCTGGCTAACATGGTGAAACCTGTCTGTACTAGAAATACAAAAATTAGCTGGCCATGGTGGTGAGAGCCTGTAATCCCAGTTACTTGAGAGGCTGAGGCAGGAGAATCAGTTGAACCTGGGAGGCAGAGGTGGCAGTTAGCTGAGATCACACCACTGCACTCTAGCCTGGGTGTCAAGAATGAAACTCTGTCTCAAAAAAAGAAAAAGAACTACCATTCGACCCAGCAATTCCATTACTGGGCATATCCCCAAAAGAACATAAATCATTCCGCCGAAAATGCACATGCACTCATATGTTCATTGCAGTGCTATTCACAATAACAAAGACATGGAATCAACCTAGGTTCCCATTGGTGGTGTCTTAGATAAAGAAAATGTGGTACATGCACATCATGGAATACTAGGCAGCCATAAAAAGAATGAAATCATGTCCCTTGCAGCAACATAGAGGTAGCTTGAGGCCACTATCCTAAGCAAATTAATGCAGGAACAGAAATGTTCTTACTTGTAAGTGGGAGCTAAATTTTGGGTACACCTGGACATAAAGATGGCAATAATAACGGGGGCTCCTAGAGGGGGAAGAGAGGAGGGCAAGGGTTAAAAAACTAATGATTAGGTCCTGTGCTTACCACCTGGGTGATGAGATCAATTTTAGCATCATGCAGCATACCTATGTAACCCATCTGCTCATGTGCCCCTTTAATATAAAATAAAAGTTGAAATTACATTTTAAAAAAGAAAATATCACTAGAATCTGACACTAATTTATCATCTGCAAAGTAGTGATAATTTCCCAGAGCAAGTGTTAATCCCATTTAAAGATCATTAGAAAACTGCTTAAATATATTATCAGTAAAAGTCGAATTTCTTTTCTGAAGAAAGTTATAATTACATCACACAGACCATATTTGGGACAATTTTTTTCTTTTTTCTTTTTTTTTTTTTTTTTTTAAATTTTTTTTTTTTTTTTTTTTTTTTTTTTTTTGTTAGAGATAGTGTCTCACTCTGTCACCAAGGCTAGAGTGCAGTGATGAAATTATAACTCACTGTAGCCTCAAACTCCTAGGCAGAAGTGATCCTCCTGCCTCAGCCTCCCAAGTAGCTAGGACTACAGGCCAGCACCAGCACCACCTGGCTAATCCTTTTTTATTTTTTGTAGAGATAGGGTTCTCATTATGTTGCCCAGGTCACTCTTGAACTTCTGGCCTCAAGTGATCTTCCCACCTTGGCCACCTATAGTGCTAGGATCACAGGTGTGAGTCACCAAGCCTAGCCAGGGATAAATTGTTCCATTACAGGCTCACAGAGTTGTTAAGAATAAGTGAGATGCTACATAAAAAATGCCTTAGTCCAGTAGCTAGCCCGTAGAAAGTGCTTGATGAATGTTCATTGTTGTTCTAGGAGGACCTTCCTTCTACTTCACCTCACTCACGATGTGGTCAGAATGATAGGTGTATATAACCAAGCTATGTATATGACATAGCCAAGCTCTAATTTTCTAACTTTGACTCTAGTGTTAGAATCTCCAGTGGGCTCTGATTGGTCTGATTAGAAGCCCTGCCTAAGAATGTCATGCTGGCTCACCAAATTATTTGTTGGTTGCTACAGAAAGAGACGTGGATAGAGGGTCCTTTGTTAAGCAGGCTCCCCTTAATATGAGTTTTGACATTTTTGGATAGTAAAGGTAAATCTAAAACCTACTTTTAGACGATAAAAGGTTTAGCATAGTAAAGGAATAAGAAGTTGAGGGTTGAAGATTGGTAGCTAGAAAATGGAAGAGAAGATGTTGGAGAAGTAAGAGTGGAGAGGAGATGGTGGGATGCTGAGGCTAAGAGTTTATGTGGTCACAAGAAATATTCTATGTTGGGAAGTGGCTACTTTCTGCTTCATACAGTGATGTCAAATATTACAGTTGCCTTTAGTCAAGGTAACTGACTAGCCATATACAGAAGAATTAAACTCGACCCCTACATTTCACCATTTACAAAAATTAACTCAAGATGGATTAATGACTCTAAGACTCAAATGTTTGTGGTCTGAAAACATTAGATGAAAAGTTCCAGAAATAAATGATTTATGTGTTTTAAATCAGTGATCCTCAACATTTTTGGCACCAGGAACAGGTTTTGTGGAAGACAATTTTTCCATGAACCAGGGTTGGGGATGGTTTTGGGATGATTCAAGCACATTACATTTATTTTGTACTTTATTTCTATTATTATTATGTTGTAATATATACTGAAATAATTATGCAACTCACCATAACGTAAAATTAGGGGGAGCCCTGAGCTTGTTTTCCTGCAACTAGATGGTCCCATCTGGGGGTGATGGGAGGCAGTGACAGATCACCAGACGTTAGATTCTCGTAAGGAGCACCCAACCCAGATCCCTGGCGCACACAGCTCACAATAGGGTTCACGCTCCTATGAGACGCTAATGCCGCTGCTGATCTGACGGGAGACGGAGCTCAGGAGGTCATGTGCATGATGGGGAGCAGCTATAAATACAGATGAAGATTCGCTCACTCACCCTCTGCTTACCTCCTGCTGTGCAGCCTGGTTCCTAACATGGTTGGAGAACCCTGTTTTAAACAGTGCACCATTCTGAGGATCATAATGAAATCTCTCACAGTCCCATCCATGCCACCCAGGACATGAATCTTCCCTGTGTCCAGCATCTCTACATTGTCTATACTACCCTCCTCTTAGGAGCCCCATTTCAATCATCAGATTGATTGTCCTAGTGTCACAGCGCTTGTGTTCAAGTCACCTTTATATGTCTTCATAATGGCCCCAAAGCACAAGAGTAGGGATGCTGGTGTTATAATTGTTCTATTTTATTATTAGTTGTTACTGTTAGTCTCTTTCTGTGCCTAGTTTGTAAATTAAACTTTACCATAGATATGTGTGTGTAGGAAAAACATACTGTACACAGTGTTCCGCACATCTCATACTTTCAGGCGTCCACTGGGGATCTAGGAACGTACCTTCTGTGGATGGGGGAGCTACTGTACAATTTTTACCAGTTCTGTGTTTTACTTGGGCAACAATCCTTTTTGCTACTCTAAAAAGTAAAAGGTTGCCTCATTCACCCCAGATTATTACTGCAGGAGGCCGTGGAGTGTAGCCTCTGGAGTTAGTTAACCTGGCTGTGTTTGGCTTTGGAAAGGTCAACTTGTAGTATGACAAACTCATGGTTTTTTTTTTTTTTTTGTGAGATGGAGACAAACACTTTCTAATGGAAATTACTAAGGAACATGTTGAAGACGGGTCTCATTTGGGAGTCAGTGTTGTGGGCTTTGGTACATATCCCCTTTGATACTAATCTTGAATGAACCACAGTTCTCCAGGACCCAATGTGGGAGGGGTATATATATTTATTTTAGTAAAAGTATTCTTTTAAAAATAAAATTGAGCAATGAAGAAATGATTAAATAATATTGTAAAAGTAGCTAATCTTCCCCATATCTCAGGGGAAGTGGATGAGTATCCCTTCAAATGTTTTCTATGCCTATGCAAACACATTTCTGTTATACACAATTCATGGATACTTTTATGCGTAAATGAAAATATTTGCATTCTTTTACAATGCATTTTTTGACAATTTACTGACACAAATACAGCATATTTATCAGCACACAACCTGAAATTTATTTTCCCTTTTTTTTTTTAACTGCTCAACACATTTTTGTGCTTACCTTTCTTGATCAAATCTGAGTGAAAACCACAATTAGACTGATAGACATCAAACTCAAATCAGTGAAAACAAAGGCATGAACTGAGTGTCATAGACGAGGACTTGGTTCCTCTGGAGTGAACTGGGAGTCAGGACTTGAAGGATGAGTTGTCATTCGTTGGGAGGCAAAAGAAGTAGGGAGGGGAGGGAGCTTTCTAGGAAAGGGGGGTCAGCAGGAAGAAAGGCCTGGTGGCAGATTAATGAGGACCAGAATTCGGAGGTAAAAATTATGAAGGTTCTATAACCTGCATCATTCTGACTGGGGTTCACCGCGTTCGCCCTCAGGTAATCATTAACATTTACGGGGTGACTTAACAACATCTTCATGTAATGGAAAGTTTGCCTAAGTTTAGCATAACACAGTTAAGCTTTCTCTATTTATTCCTAGGATTTGCCTTTAGTTTCTATTATGGTGAAGGGAGTGTGGATAGAATTGGACTCGGAAAATTTCTTTAGAGGCGCTTTTAATGCTTGCCAATGACTTTGGCTCAAATCTTAAGAAAGCCCCCAAAGGGAGGTATATAAGAGGTTATAAATGGCAGTAAATTACAATGCCCTTCTTTATTCCAAAACAGTACAGGGCTTTCATTGAGTTAACCACTTTTGTCTGAAACTTCTCCTTAGGCAGAAAGCCACCAGAGATTCTCTAGTGGGCAATATCCTTTAAGAACTGTGTCTATTCTTCAAAACATGCTCTTACCTGTTTCACTGCTAAATAAATGATTTCTAGTTTTCTTCTGTTCACGGTTGTTATTTATTTTAAAGTTATTAAATTTGGGGCTGTGCTTTTTGTACAATTGTATATTTAAGGGCAATTATAAGGTAAATACAAATTTTATGAAATTATCAATAGTCAACTATCTTGTTACCTACAAAAAGGACAATTTAATTTTGTTCAGCCTAATATATTTAACCCTATTGTTTCTTATTCTTTAAATTGGGATTAATCAGCACCTTGTTTTCTTACAAATTTTCTCACCTATAACTTTATGATTAATATAAGTGAATTTTTATAAATGTCAAAGCATCTTCCAAGTCCATCACCTTTCTTCCATTTTAACTGTTATCTCACTAGCCCAGGCCCCCTTATCGTTTATCTAGACCATTTGCAGTGTCTTTCTCCCTATCTTCCAGACTCCTGAAAAATGTGCCATTTTTTCTTGTTATCAGTTTTATCTTCCGAAAGCATAATTCTTGATGACTTAGCAATTGAAAACCAAACACTGGAGCCTCCCACAAGACAATCCCAGCTCTTTTTCTCACCACTATCCTCTTCCTTTGCCTATTCTTTACATTTTGAGTTAATTCAGAGTTCGATTTTATTCACTTCCATTTTGCTACTAAGCTTGTCCTGCCTGGTGTAACAGTTGCCCCTGTAGCAATCTTTCCCTCCCTGCCAGCCTATAAGCTCTTCGAAGGCAGAGAGAGTCCTCCTCAGACTATGAAAGGCCCATGGTATCTAACATGATGGGCATCGTATATGACTGCAGGAATTCTAGGGAGACCATTCTTAGGGACTAAGTCATGAATGCCTCCACCTGGAGCCATATAATAAGATGGCCATGTTAAACACAGTGGCATATGCAGAGCAGATTCCCCTAAGTATTCATGGAATTCAGCTGAATCTCAATTTAGATCCAGGCATGAAAAGTGCTTCTGAAACACTTAAATTTACTACCTTCTCATTCAGAGTTCCACTCTGATCTTAAATGGAAACATAGCTAATTATGGGGAACAGTTACTGATTACAATATCTTCATCTAGTTCCAGAAGTGCCTGTGTCTACCACAAAGGTGGGTAACAGATCTTTCTGAGATTCAAGAATGGCGCCCAGCCTTTGGCCTTTTATGACAAAGGACTTCCCTGTTGCTGTCCTGAGTATCTGCTCTGCAGATATTTGATACCATTTTATGGCTTGCAAAACTGCCTGTGATGAAAATGTAAAGCCAAGAATTTCAGCAGAGACATGTTTCACTGGCTTATTTTAATGGCTGGCAGGGCAGATATAAATTAGTTGGTTATATTTTTTGACTAGTCTGCTCATTTTCCCCCAAATAAAGAATAAAGCCTGTAAAATGATCCCTTAGAGTGTGCAACTTGGAATTTTTTTTCTGTAGGTGTTAGCTGTTTCTTCTAATTTATCTTCATTGAGTCCCTATTTCCTTTCATTGTGATGTTTCATGTAAAACTAGGAAACAAAATCTGGCAAGCAGTTGTTGGCTTTGAGAGCGTGGTGGGGCTTACATCACATGGCCAGCCCCACATTGAGCCCATGGAGTTGTCATCAAGAGGAAAACATGAGCCTGAACTTAGGAAAGATTAAAAAATAATGGAGTCTGATTGGCTTTTGGAGATGCTTCCTATGTGTGAAGAAGAGTCCTAAACAAGGCAATAGCTAAGATTTACTGAGCAAATGAGAAAACTAACTGCCATTGATCAAACCATGCAATGCAAAGGAAAATGTCTCTCATTGCTGTGAACAGTCAAACTAAGAGAACCGTCCACAGTGAGCTGCCCAAGGATTTGCTGAAGAGGGAAATACCGCGGGGAGGGCAGAGAAGGCGAGGAAACCAACAAGGATGGTTTTAGGAATGCATATTAACTGTCAAGTTTCCTGTGGGAAAAAATAAGCAAATATTTAAAACATTAGAAAGAAAATGCGGTGAGGAATTTCAGTGCTTCCTAAATGCAGCATGTTTTGGCATAAGTACAAGAAGAAGGCTGGAGTTATTACTCAAACAGCAAATATTGCCCAAATGATAAACTCAGGCAGAGGGTCACATCTAAACTGTTTAGTTGGGAGAATGACAGAGTGATTCTGTTGATACATACCTTTAAAAACCTTAAGAACAATTTTAGGTAACTTATTTTCAAATTTGGAGTGAGAATCTAGAGAAATTAAGGAGGAAAAAAGCTAAAGATGCAGATTTTTTTTTCTCTTCCACTAGTGTGGGAAAGGGCAACAAATCCATAGGAAAGCAGCAGGGACATGATGCATATTTGAATCGCTCTGAAGGCTGCTCTGTGGGACCAGCTGAGCTGGAAGAACCCCAAGTGCAGAGGCTTAGGAAATTCTGAACTTAGTCTTGTTGATTTCTGGACTGTGTCTCAGGCATGGGAAACCCTAGCTCCATTCCACACTATGGAAACTCACCGACTCCCAGGCGAAAATGAGGGAAGTGGAGAAGAGACCAGTCCACTCCAGGGAAGAAGCTGTAGGACCCCAATATGCAGCCAGCTCCCTAGAGAGCTGTGGGAGCTGGATATCCTCAGTCCCACTGAAAATGTCCCCAAGAGCATCCATGGAAGTTTTTCCAGCTTTTCCATAATTTCCCCTCCACTCCTGTTCAGTATAGCACCTGGGGTTCTAGAGTGCAGCATAGGTCATATAGCTCCCTTCCCACCTTCTGAGAGACGGAATTTGATTTTGTTTGATCAGACACTGAAGACGCTTGTCATTACTTAGGAGAAGACTGGAGTTTGTTTAGATCTTTATGCTCTATCCTCAGTCTCTGGACAATGCTTCATAAAAGTGGTTTTGCCAGTGATTCAATCTCATTGGCCAAGCCAATTAAGTCTTCGAGAAGATGTTTTTCATGGTTTTCAATGCATTCACAGTATGTTTCAAACTCAAGCCCTCTCCCCAAGCCCCTGCTTTCCTGCAGGGGCTTAGCACTGCTGAGTGGGCATTGGCAGGCATGAAGGAGTACTTTCATATGTCACAACCCAAATACTCTGATCAGAATTTCCGAAACATGGGTCCTTCCTTCTGTTTGGAAAATGCCTAATGAAGTAAAGGGAGTGTGAAGGATAGTTCTCTGGCTTGCAGAGGTTTCTGACCATGATGAGAAAACTTCTATATGAGCTTAGCCAGCCCATATTCAAATGGTCAGCTTTGGCCAACTTCTGGGTTCTGTGTCCTTGTTTTCTTGGTGGATGAAGGTGTGACTTCCACTTGGCAAGTGTGTTATATCAAAGATGAAATCAAGAGGTTTAGGGTAGGAGAATGAATTTTTACCCTAACTGTGCTAATAATTTCAAACTCCAAGAAAGCTGAGTTTTTAATATTTTCCTCCCTAAAGTGAAGATCAAATAGCCAATTACTTTTGTAGTGCAACAATGATGTTTCTTCTTGTAATGCCAAATGCTAAAGTAGGAATGAACTCATTTACCTACCATGAGAGCTGGCGAAAATGTCCCGTATTCCCCACTAGCACCCTCTAGGGTCCTTTGTTTTTCTCCATAGAACTTATCACCTCTGATGTACTACATTTTACTTCTTTTAAACAAAAATTTTGCCTCTATTCCTCTCTCTATTACACACATATGTGAGAATATAATTCCATGAGGGTAGGAATTTATTTTTGTCTTTTTTGTTTACTATTGTACCTCTTATACCTAACAGATTCCTCGGCACAGAATAGGCACCTAATAAATATTTTTTGAATGAATGGATGCCTCAGAAGATGGTGTTTCTCAGGTGAATATTTGACCTTCTTTCCCAGTCCACCCACCTGGAAGCAAATCTCTTGAATTGCTTTGAAGTCTCACTCCTTTTATAGCAAAGGCTGAGAAAGACCTGACAAATAGTATGGCCACTTCTGAGGATTTAGAACCACTGTGAAATAGATACAGAGTCTTAAAACCCCCAGGGCAGAATGAAACAGTCCTTGTGGCACAAAGAAATCCCAGAAAACTTTAAACCAGATTCTCTGGCTTTGGCAAGGCAGGAGGGCAGACAGAAGTCAACATTCTCCTACCTTGCTAACCGCTAGAAGACTTGCTTTTCAATGGTTAAACAGAAAGCAGTTCCTGAAAAACAATGTCTGGAAGAGTTCTCCACCAACCTTAACAGACCACCTTGTGTTGTGGCCAAAAACTCCCTTGCCCGCATTATGGTTTTGCTGTGACAGCTGCCCAGCCTTACAAAACATTGCTTAATGAATGACTGCCCACCACAGGCTGGGGCTGGCCGGTCCACCCAGACTGCACACAAGATGCATTTTTGCCCTGAGTTTCAGCTTTTGACATAAAGAGACAAATGTCACTTCATTTTAATGTTAAATATTTACCCCAAGTGAACATGGGATGTATATAACATATATGTTTATTCGCTAGCATGCATTTAGTTTCTATCATACATATTTATGGATTCTCCTATAACCCACTGAGTATGTAGCTATAGTCAACCTGTCAGGCATAAATCCCAGCCTCCCCTTATTTTTCTCTGAAGTGAGTGCTTTTGTTTTAGGCCAGAGGCTTCATTCCCCAACCTGCAGGTTGTAATCCTTTATAGGAAATGAAACTCCTTTTCTTCCTCCTCAAATCCCATGGTCCTTTGTTAACACTACTGAGAAATCTTCTGGGCAATGCTGGGCTCAGTCCTCGATTACCACATCAGCAGTCCAGACACAACATGGGAGACATAATCAGAGAACAGAGACAGACGAAAAATTTCATTTACACCATGCACAGTTGACAATTGCCACTTTCCCTCTCTTCCTCAAAGAATTCACATTAAAATTTTCAAGTGAGCTGAAGGAGGCTGATAAAGATATAATCCCAAACAAAGCCAGTTGTGGAAAAATGCTAGAAAATTCTGTGGTTTATTTCACATCTCTTTAAAGGGAAGTTCCTGTCTAAATGCCTATATCCTCCGCACTCAGGAGCATTCAAGCCTTTATTCAACGAACATTCACTCTGCCCCCATTCTGTGCCAAGTCTGTGCCACGCACCAGGGATTGAGCTGTGAATAAGACAGAGATAGTTGTTGTCTTTTCTAAGTTTGGACCTAGTGGTAGATATTGACTCATAGTCATCTGAAACCCATTCATGATGTTACTGTACATCACATGCCATCTGTAAGAACTGACCTCAATTTGTGAGCTGGTAAACTCTTACTTGTAAAGTGCCAGATAGTAAATAAATCTTCTGGGTACTGCAGACCACACAATCTCTGTCTACTCAACTCTGCCTTTGTAGCAGGAAAGCTGCCATAGACCATATTAGTGAATGACCATGGCGCTGTCCCAATAAAACTTTACTTCTAAAAGCAGAAGATGAATGTGGCACTTAGATGCTATTTGCCGACTGTCATTTTAACTGCTTTGTTGTTTAATATTCAGATGCTAGAGGTGTGGCTTGGATACAGTTTTTGTTTAGGTCTCTAATTTTCCTATAGTTTGTATGCGATGATGTATGAAAGTGCACGTTGTTCATCTACCAGACCTCAGCAGGCACTTCTGCCAGGATGAAGGAAACAGGTTATACTGACATTGCCTCTGGGATCGTAACTGCCAAATCTGCGTGGTTGTTCCTTCGTCCCAGTAGAGATGGTTTCCTTTCTACCTCCAGATATTTTCTACATACTCTTTATCACAATACCGAGAGCACGAAATGGCCCACTGACCCCCAGCCATAGGCTAGCTTAGTACTCTCAGCTCGCAGTTCTTACAAAGTGGAGACAAGGCCGCCATTTTGACATGATGTTTGTTCTGATGCTTTGGACCTATTTATTACCTTCTCTAATTGGCATGGGCCTCAGTCTGTTAATAGTCTGGCTGATCCTGCTGCCAGATATTGTTCATTTCTCTTTCCAGGTCCACTTTTCTCCTTTTCCTCATTGCTCTCTGCCCCTGAAGCCTGACTTGTATGAACTATAGCAAAGGAATCTCAATCCCCTTTTTTTTTTTGGGGGGGGGGTCCATCCAGGGAGGACTCCTATCAAGGGATATGAAAGAGAAAGGAGAATGAGGATGGGTGCTTCCTCCCCTGATTCTCTGCCTGTAAACTCACCTGGGGCTGACTGCATCCCTGATTGAAGGCTGCTGCTCCTCTCAAAGCAACCAACTGGCCTGAACTGCCTTCTAGATGCCATGGCCTCTTGTTCTCCTTGTTCCTGCAGTTCTGGGAATGGGGACAGCAGAAGGGTTTCTGTGCTGTCCCCATGCTTCCCCTACACCTCGTGTCACTATTGTAACTTTATTGCCTTATAAATAAGCCCTTCCTGGTTTATTCTACTTGGATTGTGCTATCTGTTCCTGTGAGGATCCTGACAGATTTGGGCCCTTGGCTACGCTATTACTGTGCCCTCTGGCAGAGGACAGAAAGGCTGTGGAGAGACTTCTAGAAGCTTCTTCCCAAAACTCCCTCCAATATAACATCTGTTAACTGTTAAGCCACCCAATGTTGAATCCCTCTGAATGCAGTGCTCTCCCAGCAAGAGAAGTTAAGCATGAGCCTCAAAACTGGCTGTCAGGTAGGTCTGGAGGGCTTGGCTCACAGTAGCCGTTTACAGGATGTGTGTGACCGAACCAAACAGACCCCAAAGCTCTTACCCATAAGGCAGAATTCCTGAGCTTCAGCAACTCAATGCTGCTGAATCTTAGAGCCAAGTGCAATTCTAAGCTCTTTGTGGACCTCAGTCAAAGGAGAAATAAACCCTAGAAACAACTTGCAGAATGTAATTTAGCCAGAAGATCTTAGTGTTAAGTACCTTTTTAGGAGGAGATTTGTGCAGTGATGCAGGACAGATTCTGGAGCCAGCTGTGTTCCATCCCAGCTGTGTGATGTGACCTGGAGTAAAGTGACTTAGTCATCGTGGGTCTTGGTTTCCTTATTTCTTAAATAGGGATGGCATAATAGGGGCAGCTATGAGAACTAAGTTGTTAAATATTTGTAAAATATTTAGAACAGTGCCTTATATACAGTAAGTATTATGAGTATTAACTATTACTGCTATTATTGTTGGAGATACTCTTTTTACCATCTTTTGTGTTGAAATCTGCTTGCTTATGTTTAGAAGGCTCTCCCATCCCAGATACACCTTTCTTTTTCTTTGTTTTTGCCACCAAGTTTTGCTCTGTTGCCCAGGCTGGAGTGCAGTGGCGTGATCTCGGCTCACTGCAACCTCCGCCTCCTAGTTCAAGCAATTCTTGTGCCTCAGCCTTCCAGGTAGCTGGGATTACAGGTGTGTGCCACCATGTCAAACAGATTTATTTTTTTAGTGGAGACAAAGTTTCACCATGTTGGCCAGGCTGGTCTCGAACTCCTGGCCTCAAGTGATTCACCTGTCTTGGCCTCCCAAAGTGCTGGGATTACAGGCATGAGCCCCTGCACCTGGCTCCAGACACACCTTTCTTCCCCCAAAATAAAATAATCCATTATAAGGTGCAATGCCTTGGTGTGATCTGCAGAGATTTTTATATTGGGCTATAATTTCTAAGGAGAGTTTAATTCAACTCTCAGTAAGTGTAGAATGCACCCATCTTCACTGCATCTTCCATCATGCTAGGTGCAGAGGATGCAGCAGTAAATGAGGAAGCCCAGTCCTAACCTCCATGGAAGTGCTACAGAAAGATACCACTGGGGCTGGGAGTCAGATATCTTCACAACCTCATTTAATTTAAAGTCAAGCCACTTGAGAAAAATCAGCTGTGAGCTTGGCCTCCTTGCCATCTTCCTGATCACAGGGCAGCTAGCTGCAATCAAGCTGTGACTCACTCCGACTTTTCCCATCAAGACCCTTATGTTCTTTCTGTAGATTCCCTTGATGTGAGAGTAAATAGAATATCAAAGGTCATTAGCGCCTCTGATCTGAAAGAATCTTCTGGCAGCACAAATGGATTTTGAATTTAAAGGACTTGAAATAAAGAGAAAAAGTTTTCTGACTGCTTTTTCTACAAAGAACATGCACTGCTTTTGTGGTGAGAATGAAAAGATTTTTCAATTTAAAAAAGGTTTACAGTTGAAGAAGAAAGTATTAAAGTCTCATCAGGCACATAAATAAGACACATCATAAGTTAACACTAACCATGTTCAACAATGTATCTAAAAACCATCTGAAAATTCTCAAGCATTCATGTTTCTTCTTTGACTCTCAGAATTGGAGTCCCAGGATGAAGGACTGGGCCATCAAAGGCCTTAAAGGCAAGTGCACGTGAAGCAAACCAGAGGAAGAATATCTCCAAGGAAGCCAAAGGTGGCAGCATGCTTTTGTTCATAAATAGTAAACATTGCAGAAAATGCAGGTAGCATCACATGACACTCTTCCTTCTCCCTTGCTTGTAGAAACCTGAAATCGACACTTGCAATCTAACTACCCTTGGTCTAGGTAAGGTACATGGATGTGCTTTGGTTAAGAATTAGGCTGAGGCAGACATGCAGGCCTGCATGACTCAGTGAGTTCAGGCACATACTCCACTTGTTATATAACTTGTTTGTGTAAGCTCGTACTTGGTTCGGATCCACTATTGTTTAAAGAAGGTATAACTGCCCTGCGGACGCTGTATAGGTGCTCTTGTGCTGGTGTGCTCGTACTCAGAGAAAAAGAGCCAAAGCTCTCTGTCTTGCAGATAGATTGGGGGAGCCAGAAACTGGGTCATGCTCAGAGAGAGAAAGAGTTAAGCTGCTGACCCTGAAGGGAGAGCCGGCCCCACACCTGTGCGTGAGAGCATCTGAAGCAAGCAGCCTAAACAGAGCAGACAGCATAAGGGAGCTGCTGATGAGAGAGCTGCTGAATAAAACTATATTCACCTGCCTACCTGCCCCCCCACCCTGAGTATTCTTTCAGCTCTCTGCCCATCCACTCACTCCCCTCGGACCTCAGCTGGGGCTCAAACCTGACCCAGAGCATGATTTTGACATAGTCATGGACTTGATAGTCCATTCCCCTTCCATCCTGGTTTTCTAGCAGAAGAGGAAGTTTGGTAGAAGCAGGCTCATGCTTGATTTCCTGGATCTCCTAGACCATCCTTTTCCCTCTTGTCCAAAGTTCCTAAAGACCCTGCTGCATCAATTAGGAATGGGTTTAGTTGTAAAAACAAAATAAAATGAAAATCAGAAAACCTGAATTATTTTAAAAATTAGAGGTTTAATTTTTCTCTAAGAAATCCAGAAAGGTCTAAGGCTGCGGTGGCTGCCCAGCAAAGTCATCAGGGACCCAGCCTCTTCATACCTTTTGGTTTCTCCTTTCTTTTCTTTTCTTAGTAGAAGACATTTTGACTTCATGCTTGTGGTCGGAGGGTTGCAATATGGTTGCTGTATCTTCACAGCTTAAATCCGAACCACAGACAAAAAAAAAGGTGGAGGGGAGGGAGGCTTCTGCCAAATCTCTCTTTTTTCATGAGGGAAGCATAATCCCCACCCATAAGACTTTAACTTTCATCTGGTTGGCCGTAATTCTCTACCACGTTCACCCCAGCCACAGGGAAGGCTGGGAAAAAGAAGGTTGTTGATGATATTTGGGTCAGCTTGGCGATAATGTTTGTCATGGAACTCCCACAGGATTTTCTTGTGGGCAGATTCTAAAGCAGGACTTGCTCATTCTAGAATAAGTAGTCAGAAGCCTTTTCCTCCTTACTTCAAGTACTTTAAATTGAAAATCCATTTGTGCTGCTGGAATACTTGGAGAAGAGGTGATTAGGACCGTTGATGTTCTATTTACTTTCTCATTGAAAGGCACAATTTTAGACTTTTGATGCTATGGATAAAATGAATTTAAGGAGTAGTGGTGGTCCTTAAATGGCTTCCCATTGATCTTTGGGTAGAGAACAAAATCCTTAACTTTGCCTCTATGATTCTACATGATCCAACTCCCATCTGCCTCTTCACATGTATGCCTTTCTACCCCTAGCTTCCTGATATCCAGCCACATGGGCCTCCTTTCATTCCTGTAATATCTCATGATTGTTCCCATCTCAGGGCCTTTGCACATTCTGTTCCCTCTCTCTGGTATTTTCTGCCCATGTTGTATCTATTTGTTCCTACTTATCTCACTTAAGACTTCTCCTTGGGGAAGACTTCCTCACCTTCTAGACCAGATGGGCTCATCCTGATTTTATAACATCCTGTGCATTTCTTTCTTTGCACAGCTAACAATTTTGGGGTGTGTAATTAATTGTGCAACTGTGTTAGTTCCTGTCTATCCTCTCTATACTAGGAGGTCTGAGAGTGAGGGGGTTACCTGATTAATGTGACTGCAACCCCAGATCTGAGGATGGTACTGGGCACATTAGAAGAATTAAGGAATATTAGAACACAGACTAAACAATATATATAAATGCCTATTTCATAATTTGCCCTTATCATAGAACACTTGAGCTGTTTGTAGCTTCTTCAATTCTATTAGCTGTGATTGTATGTATGTGTGGGGTGTGTGTGTGTGTGTGTGTTTACTGTGCAATGGATAAAGTTATTGGCAATTAGAAGGATGTCTCTCTTTTTTAACAGTAAATAGACAATCCAAGAAATTAAGGATATTGCAGTATAAATTGTAGATCATTCTACAATTGAGCAATTAATTTAGTTTCAGTAGAATTTATGAGGTAAGGAGAGAAATAATACGGGGTGATAGGAAGAATCCTAGATCTGGGCTTAAATCCAAGTGTGGCAAACAGTTTGTTTATTCATTCAACAAGCAATGTTGTTCATTCATTATGTGCCAGCAGCTGTGTTTTGTACTGGCACAAAAAAATTTAGCAAGACCTATTTCCTGTAGAAGAGATGGCAATTGCCATGGAGAAAACTGAGGATACTGTGAGGACACAGAGGAAAGTGTGAGTTCCTTTGTGAAGCCTTCACAGAAGAAATAATCTTTGAGCTAAACATTGAAAGATGTGAAAAAGCTGCAAGAGAGACAAGAGGAGAGGGAGACGGACAAGCACATATAGAGGTATGCAGTCACAAAAAAAGATTCCATGTTTCCTGAAGCCTTGTATTCGGGCATGACTAGAGACCAGATACACAGGAAAAATGGTAGGATATAAGAAAAAATGAGATACATTGTAAAGAAATTTCTTCCCAATGCTAGGACATTTGTTGATGATAGAGCAGCACTGAAGACCACTGAGCAAGGAAGCAACACCATTTTGTTTGAATTTCACAGAGCCTCTGGCAATGGTATGAAGGGGAAGCAAAGAATAGAGAGGAGGAGAAAGGAGATGATTAATCAAGTTGGTGGAAGAGTCTCAGAGTGATATGGTGCAGTCCCAATCCTTGGCAATACAGGAAATGCAGATTTGAGAAATATCAGGTAAATATAATTGACTAGACAGTTTCTCTAACTGACTTCCCTACCTCTGTGGTGGCCCTCTTTAGGCCAGAGTTATCTTTCTGTAACACAGCTCTGATCATGTCCCATCTCATTTTAAGTCTCTGAGGCTTTACTCATGCAGGAAGCCTGCTTTTCAGGTGTAGCGAGTAGAAGCCAATCTAGTTTTTCAGGTAACTAAAGGCTTACAAAATAATAAAGTACACACTTGAGGCTGAGCTTCTAGGAATGACACCAAAAACAACAGCAAAACTGGCTTGCCAAAGGTGCTGCTGTTTTTGCAATAGTCAGGAAGCTGGAGAATCAGGAAATCACAGCTACAACAGCAACTAGGAATTAAAGTTAATATTTTAAAATGTTCATTTAGTAAAGAAGTAGTGATAAAATCTAATATTCAATGAATAAAGTATTTTTATACTTTTGGTTGAATAGAAACAATTTATGTTATTAAAGCATATTGTAATTTTTTAGAGCTTTTGTTTCCCCAAAATATTTCTTTGGCAGTTTTTAAACCAGACAGTATATTAGGAAAAATCATGAGTTTGAAATTTTGATAATATTCTTACAGATCAAATGGAAAATGCATATACTCAACCTATTTCATAAGAAAAAAGGAAATTAAAATTTAAAAAATTACCTGAATTCAGATCAATCCTCCTACTAAAGATAATGAGGAAAATCAGCAAGGGGTGAAGTGGGCTGTATTTTTGAAGGCACTGGGGGATTTATAAGTTAGAGCAGATTTATTGGGCCACAATCCAAGGGAAGACAAAAATTCAGAGATGGAAAATGTCATTTGATACTTCTTTTTCCCTGAGAGTGTTTGCTAACGTCAGTGAGACTGCTGAGATGCTGGTGGGTATAAGACAGTCTTGAACTGTTGAGAAGTAAACTGTGGTTCGGAGCCTGTCAAGGGTAGAGTTTATAGTACGTTCTTTACATTGCATTGCGACTTTAAAGAAAAAATAAACCAGAAGTAAATAATCTCCCACAAGGGCAGTAATCCATTTTCAAGTGGTCTAGCTGATTTAAAAAAAAAAAAAAAGAACTTAATTCTGAAACTGAATAATAAAACAATGGATTGCTAGTACATCAGTTGCTTGACTGAAGAAAAAAATTATCTTGAGAAAGACAATATTATCAAATCATTTCTACAAAATATTTTTTAAATACAATGTCTGGTATACAATAAGAAATAAATAGCTACCTGAAGGGACAATAAAACTTAAAGAAAGACAAACAGAAACAACCAACAATAGAAATAATCCTACAAGAGCTCCAGATATTGGAATTATCAGACACAGATGTTAAAAAACTATCCTTTTGATGTTCAAGGAAGTTAAAGACAAGATTGAAAATGTTGACAGAGAATATAGAACCATTAAATAAACAGGTAGCAGATTAGAAAAGAACCAAACAGAAGTTTAGAATTGAAGCATACAATAACTGACTCAATTCAATAACTGACAACAACTCAATTGATGTGGTTACTAGCAGGTTTAACACATCTGAAAAGAGAATTTGTGAACTGGACGATTGAGGAAACCAAAGTATTAGAAGGTGGCAAGGCGGACAAGATTTTTAAAATGCCAAATTAAAAAAAGACAATAGGGGTAGTGGAGAATCAACAAACATGTTTTTGCAAATCCAAAATAAGAAAGAGGAGAGAATAAGAATGAAACTGAAGCAATATTTGAAGAGGTACAGGCTGAAATTTTCTTAAATTAATGAAAGATATGAATCTATGATTCAAAAATTCAAACGGGATACATACAAAAAAATGTACAACCCAAACCCATCATAGTGGAATTGCAGAAAACCAAAGAACGGAGAAAAAATTTGAAACCTGCCAGCAAAAAGAGATTGCTTTTAGAGGAGCAATAATTAGATTTCAGCTGATTTCACAAAAACAATGAGTACTAGAAGACATAAAATACTATCTCCTGCATGCTGAAAGAAAATAAATGCCGTTTTATAATTCTATGCCCAGTGAAAATGCAGAGAGCAAAGGTAAAATTAAAAATTTCATGCGGAAATAAAATATGAGAATTTTCCACCTGCAGACCTAAGCTATTCTTCAAGGAGAAAGAAAATGATACCAGTAGACAGCCATATATTCATGAAGGGGTTAAGAGGCAATAAAAATGTTAAGCATTGGATGTACTTAAATGAGTAGTATCAGAAGTAATATCTTGGGAGTCAATAAATATATAGAATCAAAATAAAGGAAAATAATAGTATGTAAGTTGAGAAACAGCCTAATGATAAAGTATGCTTGAGTTATTGAATTTCTGAGGAAAAGCATAACCATTTCACATAAAAATTGTTATATTTAAAACCATGGCTGCCTGTGATAGTGCTGAGGTAACCACTAAAATAACAGGAAGAGAAGGCAGAACTTTCGAAGTAGTAGAAGGAAAAATAGAGTAGTCAAAAATAATCAAAATGAAAGCAAAATTTTCTCTCCTTGCTCTGAGAGACAAAAAGAAACTTTAAAAAAAGGACAAGTAGAAAGCAAATGATAAGAAGGTGGGCTTGTCTAAATGTATTGGGGGTTACATCAAGGATAAATGATCCAAAAAGTTTGTTTCTAGCAAAGATGGAATAACAGGAACCAGATTTATTCTCCCATCTTAAATAACCCCAAAATGGGCAAAATATGTAAAACAACAATTTTCAACACACTGAAAATTAGGCAACAAAGGACAGCAATCCATGAAACATAGGAAACAAATGAAATAATTCTACTATTGTCCCAGCTTACAGCCTAGAGAGTTTCCCAGCCTTGACACAGAGATCAGCAAGAGCCTAGTGGATTCCCTGAGTTGAGGAGTATGGAAAGACTAAGGTGGTTAGAGTTTTCAAGACAGAGTACCAGCAATCCCAATGCCTGGAACCTTATCAAAAATTTCCAAGCATGCAAAGAAGCAAGACAATACAACACACAATAAAGAGATAAATCATCAAACAAAACCAATCCAGAACTGACAGAGATGTTACAATTAGCAAAAAGAACATTGTCACTATTATTAAAACTATATATTCATATGTTCAAAAAGTAAAAACATCAGAGATATAAAAATACCCAAATTCAGTTTTTATAGATAAAACTACAATGTGTGAGATAAAAAAAAATATAAAGATTAACAATAGATTAGGCATTTTGGAAGAAGCAACTAGTGAAATTGAAGACATAACAAATATACATATTTATAATACCAAAAATAAAAAGACCAAAATATCAAATAAAAATCAGAGTGAGAAAAAAGAATTTAAAAACATATATGAGCTAAGAATCAGTGAAGAGTGGGACAAGTTCAAAGGGCCTAATGTACCTGTAAGTTCTGAAGGAAAGTAGAAAATGGAAGAAAGGGAAGAAAAAGTAAAACATTTCCAAATTTGATGTAAACTGCAATTCCATACACCCAAGACGTTTGACCAACTCCAAGCACAAAAATCATGAAGGCGACTATACAAAGGCCCATAATAAAATATTGCTTTAAATCAGTAATAAGAATAAAAATCTTTAATGAAGGCGCAGTAAAAAAGTACAATAGGTACAGCAGAACAAATACAAGATTTATAGCAGATTTCTCATCAGAAATAATGTAAGTGAGAAGACAGTGGGACGTCTTTAAAGTATGGGGTTGGGGGAAAATCCCGTCAACCTATTATTCTAAATGCAGGAAAAATATCATTATTTACAAAGATATATTTTTGATGCACAAAAGCGGCAAAATTTTATACTTTGCAGTCCTGCATTACAAGAATGTTAAAGGGCATACTTCAGGCAAAAGAAAAATGATATCAGAGGGAAACGTGTTTCTATACAAAGGAATCTGGAGCACCAGTGGTAACTATATGGGTAAGTATATAAATCTTCTTAAAAGACAGTTGCCAGTATAAATAAAAATAATGACAGCATTGTATGAAGTTATAATTATGTAAAAAATAACAGGTAAATAAGAATAAAATGAATGACAACATTAGCACCAAGGCTGGGAGTGGAAGTGGAAATGTACTATTGTACATTCTTATGCTACACCTGAATAAGGCTAGGGTTAGGGTGAGGCGAGGGAGGCACTTGCTTTAGGCACACAATTTAAGGGTGCTTCAAAACTTCACTCCTCAAGGTAAATACTAATTTAATGTAATATTTTAAAATATAAAATTTAATGCAAAAATCCATAATGAACAAAATATCAAAATTTAAATAAAGAAATGCACCAAGCAATGTCGGAGCTTAAAGTTAAAGGGAAATATTGGTAATTACCATTCTGTCATTATTAAAAATTCAGTATTTTGTTCATTATGGAATTTTTTGCATTAATTCTGATTTTTAAAAGTATTGCTTCCAAACGTTATCTTGATTGCTGAGTTTTGGGGAATATCCTGAAATTTTTTGTCCTAGGCCTAGTCCTGGTTTTGAGGATGGGACCCAGATATTTACATTTTCCTTCCTTCCTTCCTTCCTTCCTTCCTTCCTTCCTTCCTTCCTTCCTTCCTTCCTTCTTCCTTCCTTCTCCTCCTTTCCTTCTCTCCCTCCTTTCCTTCCTTCCTTCCTCTTTTCCTCCTTCCCTTCCTCCTCCCTCCCTCCCTCTCTCTCTCTTTCTTTTTCTTTCTTTTTTCTTTTCTTTTCTTTTCTTTTCTTTTCTTTTCTTTTCTTTTCACTTTGCTCTTCTCTTCTCTCCTTTCTTTACTTTTCTTTCTCTTGCTCTGTTGCCCAGGCTGGAGTGCAGTGGCATGAACTCCATTCACTGCAACTTCTGCCTCTTGGGTTCCAGTGATTCTCCTGCCTCACCCTCCTGAGTAGTTGGGACTACAGGCACATGCCACCCAGCTAATTTTTTTTTTTTTTTGTATTTTTGGCAGAGATAGGGTTTCACCACATTAGCCAGGATGGTCTCAAACTCCTGACCTCGTCATCCACCTGCCTCAGGCTCCCAAAGTGCTGGAATTACAGGCATAAGCCACCGGACCTGGCCTTACATTTTTTTTTTTTTTAAGTATCATATGTCCTCCTCCTGATTGAGAACCACTAGTAGAGAAATAATTTCAGTCTTTACCTTGGCATGCAAAGTTATTTTATTTTTTGAGATGGAGTCTCACTCTGTAGCCCAGGCTGGAGTGCAGTGGTGCGATCTCAGCTCACTGCAACCTCCTCCTCCCGGGTCCCAGTTCAAGCAATTCTCCTACCTCAGCCTCCCAAGTAGCTGGGATTATAGGCATGAGCCACAAGGCCCAGCTAATTTTTGTATTTTTTAGTAGAGATAGGGTTTCACCATGCTGGCCAGTCTGGTCTTGAACTCCTGACCTCGTGATCCACCTGCCTTGGCCTCCCAAAGTGCTGGGATTACAGGCGTGAACCACCAGGCCCAGCCACAAAGTTCTTTATGAATTCAAATGATCTCTTTTTTGTTGTTGTTTCTTTGTTTCTTCTTCTTCTTCTTTTTTTTCAAAAAAATACACAGAAGCATCATATCTAACCCAGACTTATGATGCCAGAGAAAGTTTTCTGGAAGAAATGACAATTAAGCTGAGATCAAAGGATAGAAGGGAGGACAAAAGAGTTTCAGCAAGAGGTAACAAAGAGCATTCTCAGAAGACTGGAGGTTCCAAAGAGAGTGGGGTATTCAAGGAGCTGAAAGAAGTTTGAGGTGGGGCACGGTTGCTTACACCTTTAATCCCAGGACTTTGGGAGGCCAAGGCGGGTGGATCACTTGAGGTCAGGAGTTGGAGACCAGTCTGGCCAACATGGCAAAACCTTGCCTCTATTAAAAATACAAAAATTAACTGTGCATTGTGGTGGGCGCCTGTAATCCCAGCTACTCATGAGACTGAGGCACGAGAATCGCTTGAACCCAGGAGGCAGAGGTTGCAGTGAGCCGAGATCACACCACTGCACTCCAGACTGGTGACAGACTGAAACTCCATCTCAGAAAGAAAAAAAAAGAAGTTTGGAGAGAGTAAGATGGAAGGTACTCGGGAGTAGAATGACATGGAGCACAGAGGAAGAACAGAACACATTCTACGGTAACGTACGTCAGAAGTTCCAAACTGCTGACTTGATCTGGCCTGCAAATATGTTACATTTGACTGCATGGTGTTTTAACATTACTTAGAGTTAGTTGATAAGATCTAAAAATTTGAAGATTTTGGCATAAATATCTGTGTTTCTAAAATACCCTTCAAAATAAAAATAGAAGACGGCTCTGCTGGGCATACATTTTTCAGGTCAATTGGAGATAAACAAGGTACTTCAAGATAGGGCAATGGTTCCCAATTTTGTCACAGTCCCCAATATACTCCACATTGTCTTAATCATATTGTTCTGTCTTGCATAGGATTTTTATAGACATATGAATTTGCAAACCATTATAAGTTATATGTATATGGGCTATTTTTGTGACAATATTTTAGTGACACAGTGAACTTTAAAAGATGGAATCGACTGGGTGCAGTGGCTCATGCCTGTAATCCTAGCACTTTGGGAGGCTAAGGTGTGTGGATCGCCTGAGCTCGGGAGTTAGAGACCAGCCTGGCAACACGGTGAAACCTTGTCTCTACTGAAAGAGAAAACATTAGTCAGGTGTGGCAGCATGTGCCTGCAATCCCAGCTACTTGGGAGGCTGAGACAGGAGAATCACTTGAGCCTGGGAGGTGGAGGTTGCAGTGAGGGGAGATCATGCCACTGCACTCCAGCCTGGGCAACAGAGTGAGACTGTGTCTCAAAAAAAAAAAGTTGGAATCTATTAGTTTACGTAACTAGACAGCCTACAGGCAGACGAGGCCTCAGACTTAGCTGGATATAGATAAATGATCAGATCGTAGCATCAGGTCTCTCTCTCTCTCTCTCTCTCTCTCTCTCTCTCTCTCGCTCACTCTGTGTGTGTGTGTGTGTGTGTGTATGTGTGTGTCTGTTTACTTCTGTGCATTTCCTTTATTTACATATATCCTCTTCCCACATGGTGAAAAAATGGCTGCAACAGGCTAAAATACACAGTTTCCCAGGTTAGTAACCCCAGGGTGGGAAAGTCTTCTTTGTCCTCACATCTATTGATCAGTCTCAATGAAAGACTCTGACTCTGTTTGTTCACCCACCTACTCCTGACATGAACACTGTACTTAGGAGGAATCAGTCTCTGCTTGCAGTGCAGATCATCTGTCCACAGTCTGTGCACTGCACAAAGGCATCCAGTCATGGGGAGTGAAGGAGGGCCAAAATCCAGCCGCATTTGCTCACCAAGCCGTGTATCGTGGGATGGAGCTGTGTTTTCCTGGAGGAAAAGTCAGCTTTTCATTTGTACAAGCTGATGTCTGCCTGCCTGTCTGTGTATGCATAGGGCTGTTTCCCCATCAAGGGGGCGACTTTTATAATTTATCTGTGTAGGGAGAGAACGTCTTATTCTAGTTTACAAACAGGGGTTGCATTGGCTAGTGGTAGCCCTGGATGTGTCGTCTCTGCCCAGACAACTCCTCGTGAGTTGAGGACATGCAGTTTCCCCTAAGGAATCTGGGCAATCAATACGTACTTACCATCTGTGTTAAGAATTTGGGCAATCAGTATGTACTTACCATCTTTGTTAAGAATTTGGCTTTTAGGCCAGGCACAGTGGCTCACGTCTATAATACCAGTACTTTAGTAAGCCAAGGCAGGAAGATTGCATGAGCTCAGAAGTTCAGGATCAGCCTGGGCAACATAGTGAGACTCTACCTCTACCAAAACATTTTTTAAATTAGCTGGGCATGGTGTCACACAGCTGTAGTCCCATCTGCTAGGGAGGCTGAGATGGTAGCGAGAGGATGAGTTGAGCCAAGAGGTCAAGGCTGCATTGAGCTGTGAATGTCACTGCACTGCAGCCAGGGCAACACAGTGAGACCCTGTCTCCGAAAAAAGTAGAATTTATTCTATGTGAGATAGAGAACCACAGAAGAGTTGTAAGCATTACTTATTTTGCATTTTTGAATGAACAATCTACTTTCTTACTCTGTCTATATGCGTTTTTTAGAGTCAGACATTTCATTCTTCTATTTTCACTCTAACAAAAGTATTAACTGTGGTTATGTTTGATTAACAAAAAGCAAAGTGACAAGAGCAGAAAGAATTAAGGAAGGGAGGGGACAGGGGAAGGAGAGTTAGAAAGTCTGTCCAGGCAGTCTGGCTGTAGACGGGAGAATAAGTTTAAGGGGAATAAGACTGAAGGTGTGATAGTTAGGAGGTTGTTGGCATAACCCAGGTGGGATGGTGTCTGCCATTCCTCCTTCTCCCATCCACCGGGGGATATCCTATGGAATGGTCAGAGCTTAATGGGAAAGGCACTTTTTTCAAGTATTGTAGACTCTACCCCAAGCAGAATTTAGACCTTTATTCTCTGTTCTGCCACAGTATTCCTTTAGAGTATTTCACTCACTGTTTATTTGCATACACACTTTCTCCATCCAAACACTGAAACTCTGGACAGCAGAGACTGTATTCTACTTAATTACTGTGTACAAAGAGTCCAGCAGAGTATCTTGCCAGACAAGTCAATGCTTAATGGATAAACAGATGAATGAATGAATAAATAAATATAGATAATATAATTTGGGATTGAGAAAAGAGTTTAAAATTTTCCTAAATTCTTAGGTAACTGGAATATACTTCCACTATTAGCTGAAATAAATGATTTAAGACAAGGAACAAAGCTGGTGCACCGTAATGAGCTTGGTTTGGGACATGAAGCATTTGTGGCTTTATGGAACACCTATGAGTCTTGGGCAGCTGTAAACTTCTGGGCTTCTGGAATAAAACTGAGGGCTTGAATAAGCTGATCACCAAGTTACCTTCAAGTTCTGTGATGCTAAGTATAATACTTAAGGATAAGGAAGAATAATGAAGATTTCACATTAGTTTTTAAATGTGGAAATACTCTGCGGTCAGCAAAAAGGCAAAATTAGGTGTTTGCTTTTTAAAATCTTTGCTTTTCTGATACCTTCTTCCACTCTTCAAATTGATACATACAATTTATGTTTAAATGAAAGGGAATTCAAATGGATTTATCTTTGGTAGATAATTCTTGAGATACTCGTCCAGCATGCTGCAAAATCCGGGATTGGAGCTATTCTTTTAATCCTTGTAGCTAGGTTCTAAGAGAGGTTGGGAATGGCTCCCGAGAGGTCCGGAGACCAGGTCAGGCCACTGAGGCCACAGGCCACAGAGTTGATTAATTGAGATCCACTTACTAAGAAGGATACACAAGACGGTCTCTCCAATCTCCTTATTAGATTCCTTACTATTGGTCTGCACCTTCTTCCACTGAGCCAATATTTTTATTGTCCAGACCTATCATTTTGCAAACTCTACAACTCTTACTGCCAAAACCGAATGCTATCATTTTCCCCTTTGGTGATTAACTCACACAGCCTTGGACCAAAATGTACATCTGCATGCCAGCAGTCAATGTTTTAGCTCCTCTTCTATCAAGACTGTCCCTCTGCCCAGGGCTAAAAAAGGCAGAAAGACAAGAGCCAAACAGCACTGTGCTTTTCATATTGATTCTCCTTCTTACAGTAATCACTTTGCAGATTTCTGAATATTTTATATGTTCTGCTTATTTGCCCAGGCCCTAGAGAGTTCTGATTTTCAAACAGTTGATGTGTACATTTACAAACACAAATACCCACAAATAAAAATGCCACTGCCCCTGAGCTTTATTCACTTTTCAAGACACCTGTTTAAAGCAGAGTAGTGTGAAATCTTTAAGTCATCTGTGTATATCCACACAATCACTGGGCTTGTCGAAATCTGACTCCATTTGTTTCTCCTCCAATACAGGAGATTCCCAATGTGTGGTCATTCATCTTTACTTCAATAGCTATAATTATCACATTGCTGTCACAAACTCCTATTTAAAAAGTACTCAAAAAGTCATAAAGTTATAATAAAAACACTAGGATTTTGCGTATCACATTATACAAATAATGTTTAAATTGACAATCCTGCAAAATCTTGAGTTGACGTTTTAATCTATAGAGATTCAGATATAGTCTGTGGTTCACCGTCTATAAATGTGTTCAGAGTAGTTTCAGATGAAGTTCATTTTATTAGGTTTTAGTTATTTGGGAGTGTGTAAGCTGTCTTCACTTATGGTAATATCAGTGAACCAGAATTTGTTGTTTTTTAATGGAGCAACACATTTTATTAGTCAGCTTGGGCTTCTATAACAAAATACTAACAGGCTGGATAGTTTAAATAACACCAATTTATTTTCTCACAGTTCTGAAGGCTGGAAGTTCAAGATCAAGGTGCTGGCAGAGTTGGTGTCTACTGAGGCCTCTTTTCCTGGCTTGCAGATAGCTGCCTTCTCACTGTGTCTTCATATAGCCTTTTTCTCTGTGTGTGAGTGAAGAGAGAAAGGTCTGGAATCTCTTCCTCTTCTTATAAGGACACCAGTCCTATTGGATTAGAGCTCCATCCTCATGACCTCATTTGTCCCTAATCACCTCTGTACTGGCCCTGTTTCCTGGTGTTAGAGCTTGAACCTATGAATTGGGGTGAGAAGACATAATTCATTTTATAACACATATCTAGTAAACAAAAAGAAGAACAATGTTTCTAAAATTAGGGAAGTTGAAGGGTGGACCATTTCTACCAAGAATTAGCTAGCTATTGGTAGAAAGAAACCTTCTGTTCTTCAGGTGGTCACTGGATACTGCAGCACATTTTTTACCCACCTTACCTCCTGCCACCTGCTTCCCACCAACCATGCAGAGTGTCTTCGTCTTCTCTTTACCAGATTATACATCAATATTGGCCTCTTGAATTAGAATATTTAATTTACCAGATAACTTAATTTCTAAGATCCTGGAAGGAAGGAAGGGGTGAAGCAAGTTGGGGGTGAGGGCTGGGGAATGTATTAAGCATTTCTTCTACAAATGCAAGGAGGCCAAATAGTAAATCTAGCTCCAAACACATCCTCTGTTCTGTTATTCCAGTTTTAACAATTTGTTTTTGCTAACACTGTTCTAAAAATCAGTTTTTTTCTGTACTGCTAAAAGAACATTTGGATTTGTTCTCATCATCTAAATACAGCACATTTTAAGACTACGCATTGTTTTCTATTTAAAATGTCCTCCTGTAAATTTAGTTCCGTGGGGCAAAGTCTGGATTTTCCATTCCCAGCCACAGGTGTGTCAGGAATAACCTCAGAACAACTCAGGATTGTCCCCATGTTTTAGTTGAGGTAACCAAGGTTGGTAGAGGTGAAGTTTTTGGTCAAAGTCATGCAGTTAGGGAGTAAACTGGAATTCCCACCAAGATATGTGTCCCAAGGGCTATGCTCATTTCTTTAATGATAAAGGAAATGATTACATATAGGTACCCTTGTCATTTTCATTAAAGAGGAGAATCACAAGAATCTAAATACCTGTGACCCTCAATTTCTTTTCATTGAATTTCCTTTTTAAGAGAAAAAGAAAAATTGTAACAGTAATGCTCTTAATAGTGATTAAGAAAATAAATATTTATATATATGATTCCAGTGTTTATTCTGTCATTCTCCTAAATACACATTAGGCCTAAATTTTCAGAGAAAATCTCAAGCCTTTTAAAATAACCCAAATCAATGCCAAAAATATCAACCGACTGAACCATAGTAAGGCAGGAAGTAGACATATTTTATTTCATTTAAAGAATGCTTAGATCTTACACTTTTTTCTTTTTTTCTTGGTCTACAGTGGCTTATCTGTTCTGATATATATTGTTTTAAGTGACATATATTTTCTACTATAAGTAATTGCTTATTGTAGAATTTGGAAAATACAGAAAGCATAAAGAAATTTAATAATTCAGAGATAACATATGTTATATTTTATTTTTGCCATATATAGATATCTGTATAGCTTTAACTTGCAAATTTGGGATTATACAGCATCTCCATTTTTTATTCTGCTGTGAACATTTTATGATGTCATTTATAATTCTTTATTTGCATAAATATACATAGCCTAAAATATTCTCATGTGGCTTTATCATGTTTTACCTAATAGTTTCGCTGGTGAAGATTTAAATATATATAATACAACAACTAACATATATGTTCTTATATGACTTTTTCTTAGGTTAGATTTTTTTAAACTAAATTACTTCATTAAAGGGTAGAATCATGTTTGGAGCTCTTGGTAAGTATTATTAAGCTAACCTCTAGTACTTTTGTGACACTCTCTGGTCTACCTTACTATACCACTCCCAGCAATAGGTATTACTGCAGCATGACTAGATTCATAATATTATGTCATTGTAAATTATTTGCTTTATCAGGTTTCAAAAGTGACCTTCTTTTGGTTCATAGAACACATTTTCCTGAAGATTCTGTTATCAAATAAAACAGTAGTAGAGTTATAGTGGGAATGTGCTAAGTGACTATTTATTTTGGTTCAAATCACAATCTTAAAATACATGTAATATTATACTCATTTTCTTGATGAAGAAACTGTCTTAGAAAAGTTCAACCACTTGCCCAATATAACCCAGCTAGGAGTTGGCACAGAACCAACCAGGTCTGACTCCAAAATATATGTAAAATTGTATTTATTTTTCATTTTAACTATTGTAGTTTTATCAAACACATTAGGATCAGGCACCCAAGATTCCCTCATGTTTTTCTATATTATTGAAATGTTCCAATCTCTTCCTTTCAACTTATTTTCTGGATGAATTATATAAAATAATTATTTTATCAGTTCCTTCAAAGTGGGCATTTTAATTGATGTTGCATTAAGGGTATACATTAAATTCTCAAAAAGTCACATCTTAATAGCATCAGGTCTTCCAGCAACATGATGTCAAGATCGTCTTAGAAACCTTATTTAGTTTTGTGGTTTCTTCAACATAGCTTGTTCACCTCTCTTGGTGAGGTTTTTTTTTTTGACATTAATGAGTGGGATTTTTCAAAATTATCTTTTAACTGACTATGGCTAGCACTGGGTTTGTGTTTACACCAAATCAGTCCTTGGTATCTATGGGGAATTGGTTTCAGTACCCCTCTCAGATTCCAAAATTTGAAGGCACTGAAGTCTCTGATATAAAATATGTTAAATGTTGATCATGGCAATCATATGGGAAATTCTTTTTTGTCCTTTACCATACTGGGATTGTCTCTAGAATTTTACCTTTGATATATGTGTGTGTGTGTGTGTGTGTGTGTGTGTGTGTGTGTTTTCTGTGGACACAGGGGTAATGCAGTTAGTGGAAATTCCACCTTGATTGTGGTACTATTTCAGTCTTTAGTTTTAGTATTGTCATGCAATTTAATGGGGAATTAGGCACTGGTATATGGCCTCCAAATTTGCTGCTATTGTAAATCTGAAATGAACATGTAAATTTTAGAAAGATTTTCAACAAATGGTGCAATATATTATTGCCTAATTAACTTTAAAACTTAATCCATTTCCCTAACCATCAGTCTTCTGAGTTAAGATTATAATTGGCTTTTCCTACTTAGATTTATCCCACACTCCGTTATTTCCCATTATACATGCTATTTCCACCTCCCTCCAGAATTTAGAGTTTCCAGACCAGGACTAGAGAAAGTCAAGCTTGGAGTTTATAAAAAAACAAACTCCTGCGCTGAAAGTCTACCACTTACTCCACTCTCTTGGCCTAGAACCTGTTGATTCCTACCACAGAGCAGGAACATTTCTACAACATGGTTCTGCTGTTCTCATGTCCTGAGCTCCTGTTCCCACAACTCAGAATCCATGGTAGAAAACACCTGTTATTAACAGAACCTAAACGTTTTCTTAACCTCATGCTTAAGTCTAGCCTCAGGACTACAAGGAACTGGAATTTCTTGAGAATAAAAGTGTATGGGCCTATAATGGTGAAGATATGTCTTTATGCATTGTCAAAACCCATAGAATGTACAACACCAAGACTGAATGCTCATCTAAACTATGGACTTTGGGTGATCATGATGTGCCAATGCTGCTTTAGCGATTGTAACACATGCACCACTCTGGTGCAGGATGTTGATGGTGGGTTAGGCTGTGGATGTTGGGGAAGGGAGTATATGAGAACTCTCTGTACTTCTGCTCAGTTTTTCTGTGAACCTAAAACCGCTCTAAAAAGTAAAGTGTATTTTAAATATATATGGTTAAATAGCCCCCAAATATCATCCAGATGTCATGCCCAGGGACTCTGTCGACTCCATCTCTGCTTCTGTTAAATGCCTAGCATCGTCCCACAAGACATTCTTGTCATTGCTTAGGAATCTAAATCCAACAGGGCTAATTTCTCGGGACTGCTCTCTGTTCCCTAAGCAGTCTTCCTGCCTGCCTCTCCTTTTGTTTCTTCTTTTTTCTGTTCTTCCTGGAATGCTATAAATAGAATATATTTAAAACTGCCCCTTTACAGAAAAGCCACAAAATTGTTCTGTAAATATTAAGCATTGACAAAAATAAATGTCAACAAATAAATGACAGAGATCACAAGACTTATAACAAATAGTCCCCACTTTGTGGCTGATGGTGTCATTTACTACAGTCATACAGTGTGCTCTTTTGGGGACCCACAGAAACATTGGTGTTGATATCTAGAGTTTGTTATTTTTATCTCAAGAACACTGTAAATAGGCTGGGTGCAGTGGCTCACATCTGTAATCCTAGCACTTTGGGAGGCTGAGGCAGGTGGATCACTTGAGGTCAGGAGTTCAAGACCAGCCTGGTCAACATGGAGAAACTCTGTCTCTACTAAAAATACAAAAATTAGCCAGATGTTGTGGTGGGTGCCTGTAATCCCAGCTATTCGGGAGGCTGAGTCAGGAGAATCGCTTAACCCCAGAAGGCAGAGGTTGCCGTGAGCTGAGATTGTACCACTGCACACCAGCCTGGGTGACAGAGCAAGGCTCCGTCTCAAAAAAAAAAGAAAAAGGCAAGCAAACTTTAAAAAATGTCTGCTGAAATGATGATACACTTGGAACCAAGCATTGTTAGAGTAGACATTTGTTTGGTAGTAAAAAAAAAAAAAAAAACGAAAGGAAAAAAATCCACTGTAAAAAACACTGTTCATAGTGTAGTTTTGTTTTCCTCTTGGTTTTGGCTGCCAGGGAACTCAGAATTAAGTAGGAAGAACTCAGCTTTCAAAAATACAGGCCAGCCTGGGCAACATAGCAAGATTCCATTTCTATTTTTTTAAAGAAATACAGGACCATTTGTTATGCATTGTGACTAATAACTTTACCTGTGAGGATTTTCTTTTCACATTATTTTTCTACTATATTCTCTTTGCCCTTACTTCCTATTCAGTTTATGTGGTATACAAGCCTCCCAAGATACTGAAATGTGAGAAGACGTGTTTTTATGTGACGCTGCAGCTCTTAGCATGAGTGTCTCTGGCTTGGCAAATTTTCATTGGCCTGTGTAGTCACATGCTGTCTTTTCTTTCACGTTCGATGCATGCCTGAACCATATAAGCTCAGGAAAGCAGCACCAACGCAAATGTTAGTTTAACTCAGACATGATTGGGAATCAGATTTTTCAAAAAGGTACATCATGCAATGAGTTCCCAATACAAGTGAAAATGACTTTAGTATTAATTGCAAAATTATCACTAATACTATTATTATCTGTGCTATTTTTTCTTTATCTGGT
This sequence comes from Cebus imitator, assembly GCF_001604975.1. Lineage (NCBI taxonomy): Eukaryota > Metazoa > Chordata > Mammalia > Primates > Cebidae > Cebus > Cebus imitator. The sequence continues at coordinate 6,532,803 of NW_016107377.1, forward strand.
TGGTATATTTTTTCAAAAAAAAAAACCAACTAAAATTTTGTTGGGAGATTTTCCTCTTTAGAACACAGTACATGAATCAGTAGGAATTGTTCATTCATTCTCTTTTGTTGTTTGAATGTGGCCAGGGAAACATGGAGAGTAGCTAATAAATCCTTGATTATACTCAGGCTGCCTTTGATTTTACTGCCCTCCTGTATCTGTTGTTAATGTTGGGTTAATTGCAGCACATAATTTACCAAATAGCAATAGTAAGTATGTGCCATATAATTTTTTATTCAGTCCTGTAACAGTGTCTCAAACATAGATGCTTCATTTTTTGTTGAATAAAAGGATTGTAAGAACAAAGGAATAAGTGGATGAAGAACAAAACAAGTCAGGCTAAATCTTAAAAATGAGCTCTGATAAGACTGTATAAAAAGAAGGAATTCCATTGTGGGCAACTTAGATTCATGACAGAAAACACCTGTTACAAAGAGAAGCTAAACTTTTTCTTAGTATTGGAGTTGCCAAAACTTTGTTTTAGGCTTTTATCATTTCTAAGAGGTGTTATTTAAAGTTGGATCCCTGATAAGACTCTGTTGAGATGGTCTAAAGGATTCTAGGCACCTGAATTTTATCTCATGTGTCAACTGTTCTTCCTTGCTCTAAAAAAAAAGGAGGCTAGAAAAGAACCAATTGCAGGGGACGTGAAAACACAGAATTCAACAGCCAAGCTTCATCTTAGATAGTGCAGGTCTGGCTACATAGTTTGAAAAGCCTTGTGCATGAACTCAGAGCCTTGTCCAAAATTATTAAGAATTTCAAGATTACAACAGAGCACTGAACTGAGCTTTGGTTTATTCTAAGTGTGAGGTCATTTATGACGCTTATTGTTTTTGAACAAATAAAATTGAATAGGTCTGATGTCAGCAAACTTTTATTTGTAATACTGTGTAATAGAACGTTCTGCATTCATGGAAATGCTGTACATCTGCACTGTCTAATGTGTAGCTACTACCTACTGATGGCTATTGAACTCTTAGAATGTGGCTAATGTGACTTGAAATGTACCTAGTGCTACTGAATAACTATATTTAAATTTATTTTAATTTTAATAATATGCATTTAAATAGCCATACGTGAATGTGGCCAATGGCCACCATATTGGACAGATTCTAGTAAATCATGAATTATTTAATGAATCAACTGAACCAAAGACAATGAAATTAGTTTAATATAGAAAGAATCTGTAACAATAGAAAGCAAACAATCTTTTTAAATTTTTTACATTTTTTTTCCCAAAAGCATTGTATACAGAGTCCTAACCACTTCAGCAGTGGGAGGAGTGGGAGAAGCTCCTTTTTCAATCCATAGACCTTCATAAAGTTGGTTTGTTGTTACCAAACACAGAAGAAGTGGCATCACATATTTGGTGAACTAGGGACAATGTTTAGTCTCTCTCTGGCGGAACAAAAAAGTGAGGTCAATCTCTGCTAGTGTAAGAATCCTGAATTCAGGAATTTCAACAGTAACTATTTGAATTTCTATCTCTGAAGGTTTTAAATCATTGACAGCACAGTAAACAGGCATGTAACTGCAGTTGCCACTGAGTTCAAATGCCCAAGCAAATTTCTTCTTCACTTCTTTTTTAAGGAAGCTGGTTGACTCAGCTTGTTTAACTCCTACCGCAGTGGCTTTAAACCCACAATAGTAACCCGCAGCATCACACTTGTACACCCGAGGGCGTAGCTCTTCAAATATACTAATTAAAATCAGACAACAACCAAGAGACCTGATTTCAGCATTCTGTGCATAGACCCGAGTAATATCAGCAATTCTTTCTACACAGCATGTCCACAGGAATCTAATAGCCATACTTATATTTCCAATTAGCTGTCTTGTATTGTGCCCTCTGTTCCCGGGATCTGCTGTCAGCTGTCACTCCTGTGATCACACTGCCAATGTTTCGGTCATCTTGAATAAGTGAGTCCTGGAATCCAGTAATTTTTCAGGTACTATCTTCTGCGGAACGATTATGCACAGTCTTTCCTTCTGACAGCTACTGATGTAAGGCCACCCTGATAAATAGCCTTAAAAGCCTATTCTACTTGGCAGAGCCGGCCCTCAGGTGAAAAAATTATAAGGTGGTAGTCAAAACCAGTGCTGGAACCATGGAATGTGTTGGTACCTCCACTACTTCACTCACAATCTCTGGCACGGTGTCTTTTATATTAACTGTCTTGAGCAACTGACAACAGCTACAGTTGCATGTTATCCCAATGGGAAATTGCAGCATAGCTTCTAAACTCATAAATAGAACAAGAAATGTCTTTAAGACACAGAACTGTGAAACTTGGAGGAGATCCCTGCCTAAAATTTTTGGTAAGGGTAGAGAGTTTCCATGGCAACGAAGAATCCATCCAAATGTAATTAAAAGTGAGTGACTAGGGGATCTATATTGTTCAGCTTTAGTACATTTTACCTTTAATTATATTTTTCTAAGCCACTCATATGCTAATGTATCAGACAAATATTTGTTTAGAACTGAAGTGACAAGTCATTGTAAGAAGAAGAAAAAGAAGACACAGTCATCTTAAAGAAACATTAGGAACTCTTCAGATAAAATGAAAAGGAAAGATGTATTCTGTTGCTACTCTTTGCAATTCCTTTGAGTCATGAGCAGAGGAGTCATTATTTATGGTTTTCCACTTAGATTCACATTTCCTCACTGAGGATGTTTTCAGGCCTTACCCTTAAGAACTCTCTCTTGGTCCTTCCCAAGAAGCAGCTGCCCTGGTCCTCCTGCCAGTTTCCAGTCCACAGCCATTACTGCCTGCTCCTCTCCACTCCAACCCCAAGCCCAAGGTTATGGCCATGGGCAACTTTGAGAGGCTCCACAAAGATGTCAACAGATCCAATGGCAGTGACAACCACTGTCCTCACAGTTTTAATGCTGACCAATCAGTTTTGTTGTATGTATTTGGAAAGAAGTCAGTCATTTGAAAAAATTATGCAATGACTACTGCTGGTATGAGTGAATGAGAAGAGTTTTGTGCATTTTTATTTTGTTTTAGTTACAAATCACATGTCCCTGGGTGCTGAAGGAAAATGCAGGGAGTTGTTGAAACCAGCTGCTCGAGTGAGCTAATTCCTCTTGCAGAAAGATGTTTATTGCTAGAAAAACAACCACCAGGCCAACATCATTCTGAAAAGGAAATAATGTGAATGACTTAATTAGCAATTGTCTGTGTTTAGGATGTGGAGAAAATCCAGTGACATGGGGCTACGGAAAGGTCCTCATGGCACATGAAGCAAAATAAGGAATGAAAAGGGAAGGAGCAGGGAAGAACGTGTAAGCACAGCTGAATTTGGTTAAGGGGCCCATACAGGTCTAGCCCAACTCTTCCATTCAACTTCACGGGGTAAACTCTGCAATTACTTGTTTGCTCCTGCTGTCACCTCAGGACAGCAATGCCCTGGTCAACCACAAAGGCAGAAAAAGATCACAAGTCGGGCTCTCTGGGCAGTAAGTATTGAGAGTCTCACATGGCGTGGAACACCCAGCTTAATCCAGGGATTCTCAGTAGGAAAGGAGTAGAGCTCAATCTGCAGTGGAAGGAGATAAAGGCTTTCCAGGGCAGGGGAAAGACTGGCTTTTTCTACAGTGATCCACGTGGATTTTGATGCAGCCCCTTAAGGGGAGGGCCACATTTTCCTTCTTTTGAGAGTCTCTATACATGAAAAATTTGATGGAACTATGCTGCACATGTGAAAGGGAGGTAGGAAAAATGTTAGGATGCATTGTTTTCTTAAAAAAAAAAATCTCTGTAGTCTCCTTCTATCTAGGAGAGCCACTTAACCCCCATCCCATTATTTTTGTTTTTCAAGACATTGACGTTTTTGAAACATCCAGACCTATTTTTGTGGCGTGTCCCATGATGTAGATTTGTCTGATTGTTTCTGTGTGATTAGATTCAGGTGAAGATACCACATAGGTGACACTGGGTGCTTCCTTTTGTGTCATAGAGGGGCCCGTGATAGATTTTTGACCCTGTGTTGGTAGTGCTTGGTTTGATCACTTGGTTCATGTGGTGTCAGCCAGGTCTTGCTACTGAAAATCTACCTCTTTCCCTTGGCAAATAAGAAGTAATTTGTGAATATCTGTTTCCCTCTAAACTTTCCACCCAATGGCCTCAGCATTGCTGATTGCTGATCCTTCCCTGAATCAATGTTTATGTGGAAGATTGGAAAGAGATGATTTCTTGGTTCTGTCTTTCATGTCTATTAGCTAGTATCCTGTAAATGGCTAATCCTCATTGTTATTTTTTAATTTCACTATGAACTTTCAGATTGTTTTTTCTTAAGCTGTTTTTTGTTGGACATCATACCCTTTGCCTTGAGAAGTATTTACCAAGCTATGAGATATTAGTCTTGTGAAATATTCTAAGGAAAACTAGCATCCTGTGGTTAAATAATTTGCAGAACATAATGTATTTATATCTCACAATGTTACATAATCCACATTAGGATATTGAAAACCACAAGAACCTATTTAACTTTGTTTAAGCAGCTGTTTCTCAAATTTATTTGACCATGGAAATCTTTCTCCTATTCAACATTAGTACTTGATGAAACACATTCGTGGAAACACTGGCCAAGAGCCAGATCTATTAATTAAATGTTTAAATATTTCATCAATAATATGAAACAAAGACCGAGGATAATGGTTGGTATATCACTGTTCAATAAACTCTGTGTGATTACAATTGTTACTTTCCTTAGAGAAACATGAAATGAAACCCACAGTGACATACTACCACACTCCCACCAGAATGTCTAAAATGAAAAATGGCAAAGCCAGACAGTGAGTGCCAGATATGTGTGGAAGGTGCAGTTGGTAGACGTCGTGAGGCACCACCTGGACCTCCTTTCAATCAAGTGACTGTTGCCCTGCTGCTGAGCGTGCTGACAGCCTTCACTCTCTGATCCTTCAGGGATCGCCTCTGCATCCTGTCCAAGGTCACGGCGACTGACAGGCAGAGGGTACAGAGGACTAAACCATCTTGGCCCAACTCAGGACAATTCTAAGGGCCCCATTCTTACTCCCCCTGCTCTGGGAGTTGTTGGCCATGCATTGCACCACTTCTCCCTCTGTCCATTCTTACTTCCTCTACGCCCTTCCACAGGAGTTAATCCCAAGGACACTTGGTAATTAACATCCTGCACACTAAGCTCTGTATCACAGTCCACTTCCCAGGCAGTCCATCCTGTGACATGCTGCAACTGGTGTTCTCACACATTGCTTGTTTGTGTAAATTGGTACAACCACTCAATAAAACTATCATTGTTTACCAAAGCTGACACCAAGCAAATCTTGTGGTTTAGCAATTTCTGTCCTAGATATTGACCTAGGAGTATTGTGTCTATCCACCAAAAGTCATGTACATGAATGTTTATAGCATCTTTATTCATAATAAACTCAAACTGGAAATGACTCAAATATCCATCAACTGTAGATTTCCTCCTTTCCTCTTCTCCCTCTTTTTTTTTTTTTTTTTTGGAAGGAGTCTCCCTCTACCACCTATGCTGGAGTGCAGTGGCGTGCTCTCGGCTCATGGCAATCTCTGCCTCCCAGATTCAAGCAATTCTCCTGCCTCAGCCTCTAGAGTATCTGGGACTACAGGCACACACCACCACACTTGGCTAATTTTTGTACTTTCAGTAGAGACAAGGTTTCGCCATGTTGGCCAGGCTGGTCTCGAGCTCCTGACCTCAAATGATGCACCTGCCTTGGTCTCCCAAAGTGCTGGGATTACAGGCACGGGCTATTGGACCCAACCCTCTCCCTTTCTCTTGCCATCCCTCTAGAGACTACAGGGGTCAGAGGAGTTCTGAGGCTTTCAACAGATCCAGGTCCCCTCACCTGAGAGTTCCCACATCAGGGTTTGGAAGCCAAATATCTAATAGCAATATTTTCGAAATTGTGCTCCAAGGAGTGCTACTATGTATAATCTAAAGACAGTGTCCTGGGGTTTAGTTAGTTTTGGGACATCAGTGGAATTCGAGTTTTTTTCCAAGACGTGAGATGCATTACGTGGGATTTCCCAAACTTACTTGACTGTAATTTTCAGCAAAACCTCTCATGGTATAAGACCTCTTCAGAACACACTACAGAGCTGTGTTGTGAACATACCAACATTTTAAACTAAAAATCTAAAACCTAAAAACATCTGATATTTAACTATAGGCATGGTATTTAACTATAGTATCTGATACATAGAACCCTTTGCCCTGCTGTCCCCAACCTGCCTCTGTATCCCCACTCCCCCTCGCTAATCCTATTGTTAGCCTGAGTTCTCAGGAAGTAGACCCAGCTGGTAATAGCAGAGCCCTGAAGCCCTGCTGTACTGTCATCCAGCTCCACCCTATCCCACAGACACCTCAAGTTTCCAGGAGGGACTAGCTCAGGCTGGTGCATGATGTTGAAAAGAACAGATCCAGCAGCAGTCTGAGGCTGTGCCCGGGAGTTTGGCTCAGCTTGGGCTACTGGGATGCTGACATGTGAAAGTAGGGGAGGTACAAATTATTTCTTGCCAGTAGACTAAAATGTATTGAGAGAAAAGGGAATGGCAAGGAGACAGGACTAGGATGTCTTTCACGTCAGGGTTTACGTGCAGATGAACATCTCTATATTGTCACAGTGCCAGACGCAGGTATAACCTCTCAATAACAGCTGAATGAGCATGGAATGAGTGGATTCAATTTAAGTAAAAGGATTAACAGTGGGGAAAAGGTAATTTAGAGTTAGAAGCTTATTAGAAGTTAGAAAAGTTAGAAGAGTTTCTAACTCTGCCACTTTATTAGCTGTGTGACCTTCAGTGATTCATTTTTAGTTCTTAGAGCCAGTTTCTCAAAAATACCATCAAGTTATCTTTCTACTTATGTTTATATACTTCCATATGTATATGTGCATAGGAAGATGCTGGGAATGATTTACATCCATTGTTAACATGGCTGTTTTGGGGAACTGGATGTTGGGGTGACCTTTTTATTTGCTTCACTAATCCTGATGTTTTTAAAGGTAAAAAAGCGCATCACACTCAAAATAGTCAGTGTAAAATTGTAAATATGAATCATTCATACCTAAGTCTTTGAAATGGATCTAAGATTTTTTTAATAAAAAATTCTCATAAGCTAAACCAATAATCATTCCTTCAGTTTCTTTATTCCCAACTCATACATATTAAATAGGTCTTCATATTTACTCTTTCAAGCAGCTAGCCCTCTACCTTTTTCTCTGCTGAGAAATCTTGGAGAAATCCTTACAACAGGCCAAGGTGAAGACTACTAAGAAAATATAGAAAGAAAGAACACAGCATCTTACCTAGAATAGCAGCAAATCTTTTAAAACTCAATACTTCCATGTTGGGGATGCTGAATATTATCTAAAAATTATTTATATTAAAAAATTAGAAAATATTCAATAATATAAAACCAGTTGAAATTATCCATAACAGATGAAGAACCACCATGTTTTATTAGTATTTATGTGGCAACATTTTAAATTAAGAATCAAGTAAGAGGTCAACAGCTTCTTTCGGAAGTATGTGATACTATTCTCTGCTTCACAGATCCTAGAGGTCAGTTGGGTTCCAAATTCGGCAGCACCTTATTCCTTTAGCCATGTATCTTTTCATTCATGAACCTCTAACAAATGGTATAACTTGAGAGAATGTCAAAGTACTATTTTTTAGCCTCAAAGGCATTCTTCCAATTTGGGATTAGATAGGTTTAAATAATTTACCAAAAAAGTTACAAACTCTTGAAATAAAATTTTGAAGTTCTTCAGAAGATATTACTAAAATATAGGCACGTTTTCCTTTAAATATCTGGGATTCTATCTACAGTGCCTCTGTTATATTCATTCAAATTATTCTTATAATCTAAACAATGAAGCTTCTCAACTGGAGGAATGCTGCCAGAGGATTTCAGCAGAGTTTGAAGGCAATATAACCAAAAGGAGTAATTTAAATTGGCTTAGGAAATGAATGGGCTCCTTATCAGAGCAGCTGAAGGCTGTATACAATTAACAGCATCTGTCAACGTTCACAGGGCCCCATAAAGAACAAGCAGGCCCTACAGCCTGGCGGCAACCTTCAGCTTCTGGCACCTTCGGATCCATGTGACCTGAAAACAGAAAGGCAGCTTCAAGCTATCACTAGAAGGATACTGAATCATTTTAGTGATATTGCCAATTAACGTTAATTATTCGTAACAATTCTGTTAACCTTAGCATTGGGCTTCAAATTAACCAGCTATCATACAAAATATCATTTGTAGAGATATGTTTATACTTATAATAATTGATTTTTACAATCTTTTTTGTGTTATTTTTAAAGACCATGAAAATTATCTACCTACCTGCCTTTCAATATGATGAACTCTCAATTTAAATTGACTAAAATATTTTTGTATGAGAAGTAAGTACTAAATTCATTTTATATGGCAATTTTTAGTTGTTTTGTATATAATAAATTTCTGTCATGCGTATGTACAAAACAAAACAAATCCAGAGTTTCATTAAATAAATTTATTTGTTAAAATAATTTAACTCCAAATACAACTGTTGAATTTGCATTGAGTTATAACTACAATTCATGTTTTAATTGAAATGTCAAGATTTAACAACTGACATTGTTACAAAACAATAAACTGTTGTTCAATTTTAAATGGTCAGTTGTATTAGAGCGCAACAATTAACTGTGAACTATATCTCTGGGAAACCTCAAATCAATAATGATAAGTCTGTTTCCAAAACCCACTGCAGTCATTCTTGAAACCCTGATCAAGATTTAATAGATGCACAATGA
>NW_016107377.1:6541790-6593352 GCF_001604975.1 Cebus imitator
ACTTTCATATTCATACATACACTGACAACATTAACATTCATACTGGAAAACCCTTAAAAACAAATACCAGACAGCCTTAGGCAACATTTCTTTATATAGAAAAGCAAATATCAGTAGTATTACCACAGAAAAGTGATGGCAACTGTAGCAATTCGAGTCAAAAGTTCAGTCCTAATTCTACAAACCAAAGGAGAAAATCATCAAAGCACCTTTCAATAGTTTAAGAAAAGATTTTATGTAATACTTTTGATCAGATGCTGGCTTGTTTTATGAAAGTTGAACAAAATGAAAGGCATCAGTTACCATCACTATCACAGTTTAAAAGAACCCAAAAGTTGCAAGAGCAAAAGAAAAAAAAATTTAAAGATGCTGCCTTTGTACAAAAGTAAAAATAAAAGAAAATCTTATCACAAGAGCTAAAGAAAAAGTGGGTCTTTGGATCAAACCATAATATTTTAAGGCATGTTAGAAAAACTGTCTAAGTTGCTAGTCTGATCAGGGCATAAAATAGTGACCCAAGTCAGCTTTCTTCTGTAGCCACTAAGGTTTCTTCTGTAGCCAACAAATGTAATCTTCCTGTTCTTAAGCGTTTTATTTCTATAATATCTCAACACACACATTCATTTGCCAGCTGAGTTATATTGACACCAGATGAATACAAATTTCTAGTTTGAGGATGTCCTTGATCACTAAATATGCAGGGCTGCAGGGAAACACTGATCAGGCAGCCAGAAGGGTTATTATTCACGTCTTTACAGTAAAAGCCCACCTTGTCATCTGACACAAATGTTTTTAACTAGTAATACAACTCAAAATTTGAGATCATCTTTTCCACTTTACATTCTCCCATACCTTTCATATTATTTAACCTATTTTCACATCTGCATAGCAAGCCATAATGTCAAACTGTGGGATCTTTATAGATATTTCTATTTTGCAATCTTACTTGTCAAAAATTTCTATTAATTATAGAATTCTAAAGAAAGAATCATTCTGAGAAGTTAGAGGATTTAAAACTCAACCAACACACTAAGAAATATTTTTATTTCAGTAGAGAAATCGTATCTCTTGAATCTCCAATTTCTGTACGTTTGAATCAAACCAACTTTTATGCAGTGAAATTTGTTTCAATAAAATTGGTTAAAATTTTTTGTCCTATATAAACAAGGTGCTTCATAATTGAGGATTATAAAAAATTATACTGAAGAATGTAAACATTCAAAATTCAAAGATTTTTGACAACTATGGCCAGCTTTCATTCACATATGCCTTCAGCTTTCTCATTATGAAAAATACCATCAACCTTTTTTTCTTCATCCTTAAGCTTAATGCCAGTTATTAAACACTTGGGGGGGCTACCAATGATTTCAAAAAGTATAAAAGACACTTTAATTATTTAAAAGAAAAAACGCTTTTGATACACTATATTCTGCAGTATAGATTCTTAGTATAGGCAATTATCTCTGACTTGTGCCAAATTCTTAGGAACAATAAACACACATGCACACAAAAACACGCACTCTTCTCTCAGTTACACATGTAAGACCAGAGGTTACTTGCACAAGACTGTGAAACCAACAAAAGGTGGGGTGGTATACAGATTGCAGGCTCAGTGATATTGCAGTTCCGAAGGCCAAATTCTTCTCCCAAGGCGCAGCTCAAGATAATCTTTTCAGCATTTATAACTGAAGTTAGCTGAAGACCTTTCTATACTTGATTGTAAAACTTATGAATAGGTTTTTCCTGTGCCATTAGTCATGCAAATGATAAATACTTCACGGCTATAAAAACCAAAAATGTCAGAGCTTGAGCACCTTTTCAAAACAAAATATTCACTCCAGCTTTATTTGATACTTCAGTAATCAGGGCAAAATTGTTCTAAGAAAACCTTTATATAATTCTCCAGGAAAATTAAAGATAAAAGGCTTTTGTCCCTTACCTTCCACTCTATAATTTATGTTCTACTTTTATGCCCAAATTATTTCACATAGTTATTCAATTTTTAAAATGCCTGCAATAAAGCTCTGCTACAGCAAACTTGATTTTGAAAGCAGGTTAGCTACAGGTCACACTACAACCATAGCCCTTAAAGGCGAGAAGGAATTTGCTGCTTTAATGAACTTAAAAATGCCAGATATTCATATTGTCCTATGAGGTTTCTGCAAACGGGAACATGTGGATGCAACATGGCTTCATTTTCCTTACATGATGGTACTAGTGTATCTATTAGAATGCTTCTTGTTAATAAGGCTAGGCAATCTCTTCCCATCACAGTTGCTTCCCTCTTGTTCAGTAAAGTTATAAAGACCACCCCTGCTCAGTTAAAAGAGGGTGGGTTTGGAGTTTAATTCTGATCAAACCCTTGTGAAAGCCTCCATTTTCTGTGGCAAAGCAGGTGATTTAACAAATTCTAAAGCTAGACTGTATTTTTACACAACCTGTTCTGACTTTTGCTCTATCAAGGATTGAAGCATGAGTTAGTTCCATGTCACAAATTAGAATAACAGCTACAATTAAGCATCAATTTTGAAAAACAGAAATGTGTTAGCTGAGCAAAGAATCTCTCCCTGTAATGCTGCTGGCAGGTCAGCTGTTATTATCTTACTTGACGGAATACATTGGTTAGAAGCTCTATCCCAATTCCTGAAATTCAGGACTCTTGTAGGAAAATATTTCTCCTTTACTTATTTTTTTAAAGAAGACAAAATATTTTAATTGTAAGTGGTCATAGGAATCTTCTGGTTTCTCCCTTATGGTTATTTTTAATTTATACAATAGTTGCTTCTGTCAACTCAGTGACAATGCCATCATAGCTTTCAAATGAGATCACCCTGTAGATCGATGGACTATGCCTTAAAGTTGCAGATGCAGAAAGGAGACTGAGGACAAATGGTGAAAACTGTAGTTACTGAACCCAAATGTTACTCAGAGATATCAACTGACAATCACTGCTCAATTCTGAATAAGGGCTGCAGTTCTCTGTAGATTAACACCACGCATCTTGCAAGTTCTGCAGAGGAGTAGGTGAGTTTTCTATCACCTACAACACTGGGCAAATCCCATCCAGAACAGCCATATTTGGATGCTATTGTATGTTACATGCCGAACAGCATGGGTCATCTTTGTCAGGCTGAGCAGCATAGTTCATCTGCCTCACAATTTCTGCAAAGAGTTCGTCCACCATTGTTTTACTCTTAGCAGAAGTCTCCATAAAGGGGCAGCCCCACTCTTCAGCAAGGGCTCTGCCTTCATTGGACGATACTTCTCTCTCACTTTCCAGGTCCACTTTGTTCCCAACCAAGATGACTGGCACTTTCTCATACCTATGAGAGAAGAAAGAAAACATACACATACACTGTAATAGCACGAAGTTAAAGAGGTCACGTGTATTTTCATTTTGGGGGATATTCCAACATAAATGTTTTTTTTTTTTTTTTTTTTGAGATGGAGTCTTGCTCTGCCTGCCTCAGCCTCCCAAAGTGCTGGGATTACAGGCATGAGCCACTACTCCTGGCCCACTTTTTTTTTGAGATGGAGTCTTGCTCTGTCGCCTGGGCTGAAGTGCAGTGGCGTGATCTCGGCTCACTGCAAGCCTCTGCCTCCCAGTTCAAGTGATTCTTCTGCCTCAGCTTAAAGATAGGCTGATGTTTAAGTCTCAGCTGGGACTACAGGTGCGTCCCACCACGCCCTGCTAATTTTTATATTTTTAGTAGATACAGGGTTTCACCATATTGGCCAGGCTGGTCTCAAACTCCTGACCCCATGATCTGCCTGTCTTGGCCTCCCAAAGTGCTGGGATTACAGGCGTGACACACCATGCCTGACCCATAAATGGTATCTTTAGTTGCATGAAAATGATTTGTACCACTTGGCTCGATACTTATCTGAGGGCATTTTGAAGCTGCTCTCAGTGGATTATAAAATGAGTTTTATGAAATGATGTTTTTAATTAATCAATTATACATCCTTTAAAATCAATTTATCTTTCCAGATATACTTGGAAAATTATTCTCAGAAACTCAGACTAAATCCTCTTTTTTTCCCATTCTGAGAGATGCTTTTTCAGTTGATCATGTAATACATAGCTCCAATGAGTAAACAACTTATAATTATCAGCATTTTACTATATTCTATGTGTATAAAATTGATCATGTTCTTTCCAATAGTTCTCAAGTAAGAAAAACGCTAGTAGAAATCATTCAAATGGAAGCCATCAAATACAACCACATCCCATCCCTTCAGAAAACTTTTATGGATTAGTCGGTTCAAAGAGAAACAATTAGGATTCTTTTAAGACTGACAAGAATTCAGCCCCAATTACTGTAGCTTTTTTGGTGTTATTTCTCTTTTTCTTCCTAACTAAAATAGGTGTCTCTTGAGTAAACACGTCTGGAAAAAGCTAAACTAATAAAAATAGTAAGTGATAAGAAAAGAACAAAGAAAAAAGCTCATAAGTCATTTTGGTGCCTAAGACGATTGTGTCTGCAATGGTTACTCCATGTAGCACAGGTCACAACAGACTTGTCAACACTGGTGCTGGCCTGCACGTTGATTTACTATTCTCATTTATGTTTGTTCTAAGAAAGGTTGCTAATATATTTTCACAAGACATTTTAAAAGGCCTTTGTGATTTCAGTATAAATCAGTGAGAGAGAGAGAGAGAGAGAGAGAGAGAGAGAGAGAGAGTGCGTGTGTGTGTGTGTGTGTGTGTCTTCCCCTAAGCAGAATGTATTTCTGATTTAAAGGTGGTAAACAGCAAGATTGCACATAAGTGATAACAAATGTGACTGGACACAGCTAATCTATCAGAAGATGAAACCACCCCATGGCCAAGCCTTTGAGGCAGGATGCATAGAGAATTTTTGTCATTCAGGAAACTGGATAATAGGCAGGTGGTAATTGTTTGTTTGCTATAATACTTCCACAGATTTCATCATCCTGTCAAGATGGTTCTCTCCACTTACCCTAACTTGTAAGGCAAACCAAATTCCCAGAAGTCTCACTTTTTTCTTTGACACTGTATCAAATGAAGAATGGTCTCAACAAGAGGGTGCACACCAGGTAGTGTGCCATTTGGCAATGTAAAACATGAAAACAACTTAAAAATGAGTGGAAGTAACAACATCAAAGGCAAACCTAGAATTTGGATATTATTCTGTAGGAAATGAATTTGGACAACTTCAATTCATATCAAAGGACTTTATATGAATTTACTGTATACCACTGTACCTTATGATTTCGGGCCTTAGATCACACTGACAGCTCTGAACATAAGACACAAGGATTTTTTAACATCCTCTAAGACTCTTACATACAAACAATATGTGCATCCCATGGCCTCTGGGAGGGCAAGTAGCAGTGAAAATAAAGCTGCATTACAAAACACCATATATTTGCAACTTTGCATATAAACCCTCTTGGTCGGCTATCCAGAGAAACTTGATAGGGAGTGGACACTGCCAGCCATGTAAGGACAATGTCAGTTTGCAATTTGTTTTACTTGAAAAATATAATTACATTTCATTTTTCTTACGAGAGTACATATATCACAGTGTGCTTTAAAATGCTCTGCTTGGCAGTGAAGTAACTTAAAAACATTAATAAAATTAAGTAAAACTTATTGACTGAATTTAAGTTAAAAACAAATTTCAGTCTGTCTATGAATAATAAGTGGGAAGACACCACTTTTTATTAGCTGAGATACATATTTTAAGGAATATTTTAAAGTTTAAATACAATATTATATCATGTTTTATATGTGAAATAAGTGTTACACTTTAAGTGCAGGATCTACTAGAATATGTGGATTTTCAAAAATTGCAAAGATATCAAATTATTAACAGTTCTGTGAAAGATATCAAATTATTAACAGTTGTACTGATACACTATTTAAATCAAGAATTTGAATAAATCTTACCAACAACCTGATTCTCAAAACAGCAAATAAAATATTGCAAACACAGTTCCACATGTAACAGCATTTAATAACTGGTAATGTAGATGAAAATGCAGTCAGTATCAGAGAACCTATTTATTATATCACTAATGTAACTGCCAGTGGGCTTTTCTAAAATCAAGCTAATAAAGACACTAGAGAAATCCACATTAATATTCTCAGAAGATTTTTAAACTGAATAAGATGTTCAGGAAAAAAAAATTACGTACATTTCATAATACCAGACAGTGATAAATTTTGTCTTTCTTTCTGTTAAAATTTGGGACAGCAGAAAAGATTCTAAACTCTGAGCTGGAGGCTCCACTTCCAGTTCTGCCAATGAGATCATTTCCTTTACATATCTGTATTTCATTTCTTTATCAGTAAAAAAGGAGTAGGAATATCTGTTCCCACTTAACACAGGGTTGCTGTAATGGTCAAATGACATCATACTGAAAAAAAATCAAGTACTAAATAAGAGCAGGGTGGTTGTTTCTTTCACCTCCTAACTCTACTGATGTGGCCTTGAGAGGCCACGAAGGGTGAAGGAGGAGCTGGAGAAACTGATCAAAGAAGGTAAGGAGCTCCTGAGGGCAAACCGAATCGAGGGTGGAGCTGGGAAAAGAGGCAAAAAAGAGATGGAGTCAAAAACCGTAACAAAGCAGCCACTAGACACTAACCAGGGGCTCCTCCAGTCCCTGCGCTGAGCATCCTGGAGACAGGGGCCCAGGAGAGCAGAAAAGCATTTCCAAACAGCGGGCACTTGGGAGAAAATACTGGCCCCTGTGGAGAAGGCATTCTAAGAAGGCTTTGGGTTGGGGTGACAGAATAGGGTCCCACATGAAGGTAACATTTGGAGAAATCTGGATCCTTCTTAAGGAAGATGGGTGAGAAGTTGAAGGGAAATAAGCCAAGCCCCGTGTTGACAGTAGATGACTGCACTGCACGAGGAAACTGGTGTTGCTATATGTTGTAGCAATATGGTGGGTTTTTAAAAAAAACTCAAACAGACTAGGACTGCAGTCCCAGAACTGCCTCTAGCTAGTACTGTGAATTTAGAAGATTAACCTAATCTTGGTTTCCTGAGTTTCTTAAAGTATAAAATGAGCTGGACTGGGTAATTCCTAAGATGCTCTGAAGTTAAAAATCACAACAGACATGGTGGGTCACACCCACAATCAACACATATTATTGGCTAGGTTAATTGCTGAGTGCTTAGAATAACGTCTAATCAACACATATTACTGACTTGGTTAACTGCTGAGTGTTCTAAGAATAACGTCCAACAGGCTGGTCTTTAAGAGATACCAAAGTGCACATTGGGAATAAAGCCAAAAATGTTGGGGGAAATCTCATGAGATCTCATGGGGCCAAAACACCAGGAGGTTTCACTTCTACAAGTAGAGCAGCTACTGCCAGCATGCTCTGACTCAACAGCAGAACTCAAAAATGCACTCATGACCTAAGCAGTTCCATTTCACAGACAACACTGTTCAAGCACAAATATTTAGGATGGCTTTAACTATGTGAATACTGAAGGCTATACTGAAAACTGCCTGAAGTGGCATAAACAGCTAGTAATAATCAATGCATCATGTACTTATGCATCCACTCAACACATGTTTATATGCTAAGGGCTAGCCACCATTCTAGGCACTTATATCTATGGGCAAAGCAAATCAAGATCTGTAATCTCACAGTGCTCACAGTCTATCAGAGGACACAGATATCAACAATAAACATAAGTTAATTCTAGGTTTACAAGAAAAGTGTTAAGTGCAATGGAAAAAAGAAGATGAGGATCAGGCGGTGGGTGTGGAGCACAGGTGTCACAATTTCAAATAAGATGATCACAGGCCTCGTTGGGAAAGTGGCATATGAACAAAGATGGGAAGGGTCTCAGGGAGGCTGCTCCGTACCATGCAGGTTCTAGGGAAAGGGCATTCTCAGCAGGACATGCCCAAGACCATGCCTGAGCCAGCGAGTGCATGCCTGTTGGTGCAGGGACCAGCTGTGGGATCCATCTCTACAGCCTCCTGCAGGACTCTGGCACTGGAAGAAATGTTCATTTGAGGCTAGACTTCAGGAATTTGGGTGCCAAAAGTGGCCTCAGAAGACAAATCTGGCACTTAAGAGAGAATAACTTAGAGGGTTGACTCTATTATTTAGGAAGATGAGGTACTTTGTTAGCGAGTGATGACAATGACTTACATGTTCTAATTTCATTATCAGTTTTGTGGGTTGCCTTCATTTTCCTCCTTTTATATTCACATCATTTGGACACGAAGCTAAAGATGCAAAATGCTAAAACTTTCAATGTATGTGTTATTGTTAAACTGATCATGAGGAAGATGCCATCTTGCCTACATCTTAAATGTCAGCAGATGTCTCACCAACTTCATCATATCTTCCTTGAAATTTCCTTTAAGGGCATGACCAGGTCAGACAGTGACTGATGCAGCTCAATAATTTTATTTCTGTGTATAGAGTGTGGACAAACACTTTTTTATTGACAAGAATTTCCATGTTGTTGACTGTATTCATGAACATGATTACAAATGTATAAATATATTAAACTAGTTCTTTTAAGCAGCTCTGCTTAATGGATTAATGAAACATCAGAAATACTGGCTGTAGCTTCAGTTAGCTGTAGAATGTTAATGGCCTTCTCAGTGACACAGCTTTGTAAAATATCAATAATTCAAAAGCATTTGATGTGTTTATCAAGTTTATTTTCCTTTCTCCTTTCTTGTAACTGTCCTGATATATGTGTATGTATATGTATATGTATTTTATTCTGGTGGTGTCTGAACTTGGCTGACCATCAAAACAACTTGAGAATTTTTTTTAAAGGTAGTGATTTCTGGGCCCTATTCCAGAGCTAGTTAATCTAAATCTGTGGGATCAGGACCCAAGAGTCTATTAAAATATGTAATATGTCTGTATCTATAAGCTCTGAAGATGGATTCTGAAGTTCAGCAGGGTTTAGGAATCACTGGCCTAATCTACTACTTTGTAACCCCAAACAATATTCTATGTGTATGGTTTATGGTTCCTTATGTGGCAAGTCCAGACTCAATTCTTTCTTCCCTTCATGTATTCACCAATGATAAACTGTAGACAGATACCACTACTGTCTGTAACTTTACTTTTGAGGCTGCTGCACTGTAGCATATTAAAAAAAGGTCATACGTCATGTGAATTTTAACATGGTTATCTTCTTAGTGATAAGCAGGTTGAAATATAATTCTCTTTGAATTCAGACATAAGAATCAGAAACGCTTTTCTAAGTCCCCTTGTTCAACTTTTTACCCAATGTTAAAATCATCTACCAAGAGAGTACCAATGCAAAACGTCAAAAAAACTGATGCTTCTATTACTTCCATGATAAACTTACCAAATGGCTTTGTAGCTTATGTCTGAACATTTTTAGTGACGTGGAACTCATACCTAAAGGCAACCCATTTTGTTTTGTCAGTTCTGTTAAATGTGTTTAAAAGTCAGTTTAAAAGTTTACCTGTATATAAAGAACTGTGATCTGTAACACCCTGCCCGTTCTTCTCGTATATTCTAGTTCTTTTACCCGTTAGAATGCAGAAATCTTTTCCCCAAAATGAATATAGGTCCCTTCTACTCTTGTTCAAATTAAGTAAGTCATGATTTAAAAAAAAAAAAATGCCCGGCAATACTTAATAGGAAACAGAAAACCCCATTTTTTTTTTAACTAATTTGATGTCTATCCTTCCAAATTATTTTTCTATGTATATACATCTCAATATAAGAATAGCTACAAACTTTTACAAAAGGAGATTATACCAATTATATTTAGTAGCCTCAATTTCCACTTAATATTATAGAGCTTTCCATTTTAATAAATAATATGAATCATATTAATGGCTGGGTAGTATTCCATTTTATAGAATCTATATCATAATTTAATTATCTGTCCTCCATTAGTGCATATGAAGGCCCCCGCCTCCATTTTTAGCTAACATAAACAGCAATCTGATGAACTATACCTAGAAGTGTGATTTCCGTCTCAAAGGGTGTGAAGAATGTATATATTACATAATATATATTTTACATATGTGTTTATACCTATAATATCTTTTGTATACCCTTTGAGCGAGAAAAATCATGTTCCTAGGTTGGTTCATCAAATTGCCGTGTAAACTCAGACACACACAAAGTTTCAGTGAACATCCAGAAATTTATACTGAAACCAATAGTGCTTGAGAGTACCCGTTTCCCTATCCTCAAGATTGATATTTTTAATCTTTTAATAAAGTGTTATGGGAGTTTTAATAACGTGTTATGGGAGTTTTGAAGAAAGAGAACTGTTTTGGTTAGGACTCTAAGGCTTCTACCACAGCTTGCTAGCATGAAACATCAATATTGCTTGTAAAGATAAAAACATGAGCTAAATAAGGCTGCCCTCTTTCTCCAACCTGACTTGTTTTGAAGCAACTAAATATTTCATCTTAAAAGGACATTACTGGTAATTTAGCTTGAATAATGAAAGAAAACCACAGTCCTTTGTTCTGATATTCTCTTGGTTTCAGAATGCATACTGAAGATGAACAGAGAAATGTGTAAATATAATGTAAAAAGTAGGGAGAGTAATGATACCAAGAAGATATTCAAAGCTATTAGGAATAGCTCAATCAATAAAATAATCTGCTTTCATAGAAACTGAGTGTTGACATATCAGAACAGATTCCTAATACTTTGATTGTGATGGACCAATTGATGATGGAAATGCAACTTACAGCCATTTAAAATGTTTTATTAGAAAAGCACTTGAGGACTTCTATTGTGGCCAGGATAGCATAAGCCCATTAAAGTCCCTATCTCCTGCTGATTACAGAAAAAAACTCAGGACAAAATACAAGAAAAACGATTACCAAAGAACTCTCTACTAAAGAGAAAAAAGGCAGTCTGGGAAAGAGAACCAACACCTGAAGAAAGAGACCTACATGCAAGTGAGTTTCCTGGTTTTCCCTTCTTTTTTCTTGTGTCCTTGAGCTGAGGGTGGGCACTCAGTGGTGCACACAGACAACTGAACTCTGGGAGACAGTCTTTAACCAGAAGATCAGAGTAAAGGGGGCCCTCCAAGCTTAAGTATGAGTGTGGGCTGAAAACCCTCACTTGTTTTTATCCTTCTTATTTCACAGTTCACCTAGAGTGAGTGATAGCAGAGCTGGGGCAGTAGGCAGTGCCAGTAGCTAAAACTTCATTAGAAATCTGTCTGACTAGAGAAACTGGGAAAAGAGCGCCATAAGTCCCAAAGAGGGTAGGAGAAATCCCTAGTGTATTTCCTTCTCTTTTTCTCTTCCCATTTTACCAGAAAGATGACCCCAATTGCAAGAACCGTTTGGCAGTGCAGAAAGCTAAAACTTTGAAACATCATGTTTCTGGCTAGACCAAAAACGGGCTCTTGTGGTCTAAAAAGTACAGGAGGAATCCCAGATATCCTTCCAGAGAGGAGAAAGCTAGAGAAAAATATTCCCTAATTCTGTGTATGAATCAACATTAGCTAATATGAACTGTGTATGAGTGGGAAGACTCAAGGCAGTGTAACAAAGGTTAAAGAACTGAACTAAAATTTAAACCACTACCCATGTTTCAGACTAGCCACTGAGTGGTATGTATGCACAAGACAGCATAGGTAAAGGCTTTGAAAATTGAACTGACATTAGAATCATCTTCCAAACAAGGAGAAGGTTTGTAGTTTGAACCTCAATGTGTTGGCTATCAGCTACAAGGAAAAAAGAAATCTACATTCTCCAGAGGACTGTAATAGGACCCAGAGACTAAGCAACATAATACTAAAAATACCCAACACAATATAAAATTACCAAACATGCAAAGACCCAGAAAAACTAATTCTCAAGGGTAAAAACTATCAATAGAAGTCATATGACCTAGATGCTGAAATTATCAGACTTTAAAGAAGCAATTATATCCATGCTCTATGAGGTACAGGTAAACACTCTAGAAATGAACAGAAAAATAAAATGCTCTTAAAGTATAATAAAAAAGAACCACATGAAAATTTTGGAACTGAAAATTATAATATCTGAGATAAAATATTCAATGCATAAGAAGATTGTACATGACAGAAGAATCAGTGAACTTAAAAATAGATCAACAGAAATGATCTAATTTGAAGAAAAAAGATTGAAAAAATCAAGCTTCACAGAACTGGGAAAAACCACCTTAAACTTCATATGGAACCAAAAGAGAGCCTGCATAGCCATGTCAATTCTAAGCAAAAAAAACAAAGCAGGAGGCATCACACTACTGGACTTCAAACTATACTACAAAGCTACAGTAATCAAAACAGCATGGCACTGGTAGCAAAACAGAGATACAGACCAATGGAACAGAGACCTTGGAGGCAACACAACATATCTACAACCATCCTATCTTTGACAAACCTGACAAAAACAAGGGGAAAAGGAGTCCCTGCTTAATAAATGGTGTTGGGAAAACTGGATAGCCATGTGCAGAAAGCAGAAACTGGACCCCTTCCTGACACCTTACACTAAAATTAACTCCAGATGGATTAAAGACTTAAACATAAGACCTAACACCATAAAAACCCTAGAAGAAAATCTAGGCAAAACCATTCAGGACATAGGTGTAGCCAAGGACTTCATGACCAAAACACCAAAAGTATTGACAACGAAAGCCAAAATAGACAAATGGGACCTAATCAAACTCGACAGCTTCTACACAGCAAAAGAAACAGTCATTAGAGTGAATCAGCAACCAACAGAATGGGAAAAAATTTTTGCAATCTACCCATCTGACAAAGGGCTGATATCCTGAATCTATAAAGAACTAAAACAGATTTACAAGAAAAAACAAACCCATTCAAAAGTGGGCAAAGGACATAAACAGACACTTTACAAAAGAAGACATACGTGAGGCCAACAAACATATGAAAAAATGCTCATCATCACTGGTCATTAGAGAAATGCAAATCAAAACTACATTGAGATACCACCTCACGCCAGTTAGAATAGTGATCATTAAAAAATCTGGAGACAACAGATGCTGGAGAGGACGTGGAGAAATAGGAACGCTTTTACACTGCTGGTGGGAGTGTAAATTAGTTCAACCATTGTGGAAGATAGTGTGGCGATTCCTCAAGGACCTAGAAATAGAAATTCCATTTGACCCAGCAATCCCATTACTGGGTGTATATCCAAAGGATTATAAATCATTCTACCATAAGGGCACATGCACATGAATGTTCACTGCAGCACTGTTTACAATAGCAAAGACCTGGAACCAACCCAAATGCCCATTAATGATAGACTGGACAGGGCAAATGTGGCACATATATACCATGGAATACTATGCAGCCATCAAAACGATGAATTCATGTCCTTTGTAGGGACATGGATGAACCTGGAAACCATCATTCTCAGCAAACTGACACAAGAACAGAAAATCAAACACTGTATGTTCTCACTTATAGGTGGGTGTTGAACAATGAGAACACATGGACACAGGGAAGGGAGCATCACACACTGGGGTCTGTAGGGGGGAAATAGGGAAGGGACAGCACAGGGTGGGGAGTTGGGGAGAGATAGCATGGGGAGAAATGCCAGATATAGGTAATGGGGAGGAAGGCAGCACATCATACTGCATGTGTGTACCTATGCAACCATCTTGCATGTTCTTCACATGTACCCCAAAACATAAAATACAATTAAAAAAACTGAGAAAAAGAAAAGAAAAAATAAATAAGCAGAACTATGTTAAGGTACAGTATAATCAAATCATTTAAAACTAGAGATAAAGATAAATTCTTGAAAGCGGCCAAAGAAAACAAATGCATTACATATAGGAGAACAAACAAAATGACTGAAAATTTCTCATCAGAAACCACAGATGCCAGACGATAGTAAAACAATCTTTACAAAACTAAATGAAAAAAACAACAAACCCTGTCAACACAGAATACTGTATCAGCAAAATATCCTTCACAACTAAAGGAAAATAATATTCTCAAGTGAAGGAAAGCTAAGAAAATTTATCACTAGCAAATCTATTGTAAAAGAAATACTACAGAAAATTCCTTGGGCTGAAGGAAAATGGTATCAAAGCAATCTTGCAATTTTAGGAATGAGGAAAGAAAAACAGAAATAGTAAATACTATGTAAATATAAGATTATTTTTTCCTCAAGTTCTTTACAATATGTATAAACATACAAAAAATTATAACATGGTCCTTTTGGGGGTTTTGATACAGTAGATGTAACACATACAAAAACTCTAGAAAGCAGAGACCTACATGGTTGTAAGCTCTTTACATTTTACCCTAAGTAGTACAATACAAACTCTAAGTAGACTGTGAAAGGCTAGGTATTTATATTGTAATACTTAGAACAACCATTTAAAAAAATATAAAGGACAACAGATAAAGTGGAATGCAACAAATTATACATAATCCAAAAGAAGGCAGAAGAGGGGGAAGAGAAAAGAAAAAAAGCAAGTGAAAAAATAGAAAACAAGCAGTAAAATGGTGGGCCTAATTGTAGCATATTAGCAATCACATTAAATGTAAGTTTAAACACATGAATAAAGAGAGTTTCAGACTGAATTTATAAAAAAAGACCTATATATATGTTATCAAGAGGAAATCCACTTTAAACACAATAAATAAGTTAAAAGTAAAAGGATAGTAAAAGATATACCATGTAAACACTAACCAAATTAGAGTTCATTAAAATTAAATTTTTTGCTCTGTGAAAGACTTGAGAGGATAAAAGGACAAACTACAGACTTGGAGAAACTTCAAAACATCTATCTGACAAAAGACTAGTATTTAGAAAATATAAAGATCTCTCAAAACTCAATAGTAAAAACAAACTATCCAATTAGAAAATTGACAAAAGCCATGAATAGACATTTCACTGAAGAGGATGTAGATGGCAAATAAACACTTGAAAAGATGTAAGCATCATTTGCTATTATTATAATGGCTAAAATAAAAAATAGTGACAACACCAAAATGCTGGTGAGGATACAAAGAACCCAGATACATTGCTGCTGGAATGTAAAATTAGCTACTTTAGAGAAGTGTATGGCAGCATAAAATTAACCATGTAATTATCATGAGTGAAAAACTACACCCTTGGGCATTTAACCCAGAAGAAGACTTATGATCACATAAAAACCTGTACACAAATGTTTATGGGTAAAAATCAGAAACGATGATGTCCTTCTTCAAGTAAATGGTTAAACAAACTGCAGTTAATCTATATCAGTACTACTACTCAGCAATAATAAGGAATGACCTATGATACACACCACACCTTGGATGGATCTCCAGGGAATTTGGCTGAGTGAAAAGGGCCAATACCAACAGGTTACATACTGTATGATTTCACTTGATATAACATTCCTGAAGTGGCAAAATTATAGAAAAGAGAACAGACCAATGGTTGACAGGGACTAAGGATGAGGAAGGGGAATGGAGGGAAGGAGAGAAGTAAGTGTGACTACAAGGCAACATGGGAGATCCTGTAGTAATGGAAATGTTCTGTATCAAGGTCAATATTTTGTTTGTGATACTGTACTACAGTTTTGCAAGATGTTACTCCACTGGGGAAAACCGGGTAAAGAGTACATGGAATTGATCATTTCATAAAACTGTATGTGAATCTGTAATTATAAAAGGCTAATTTGAAAATTACATATGTAATTTATGCTTTATAATCAAAATGATTAAAGGAATATTTAAGTACAAAAAAGGAAGCTTTAAGTACAATTAAGTTCCCAGACAGTGCAAAAGGCAAAGAAAAAAAGACCAAACAAAAACTATAAACATAACTTATAAAGAGTTTTCAAATGTAAGGGTTATGGATACCAGGTTAATCTACACATAGAATTCAAACATATTAGAATTAGAAAACAATTAGAAAATCATTTAAAACAAACCATTTACAGTAGCACCAAATAACCACAAATACTAAAAATAATCTAGTCAAAGATGTAAAAGACCTTTACAACAAAAATTACAAAACAGTGCTTACAGAAATATAAAAATAATAAATAAAATGAAAGAGATATGATATTTACTGACTGGAAGATACAATATTATTAACACATAATTTCTCCACAAACTGACTTATGGATTCTATGCAATCCCAATCAAAATGCCAGAAGGTACGGGGGGGTGGTGTGTGTGTGTGACTGATTTTTGAAAATGTAAAGGATTCTACAGAAATGCAGAATACCTAGAAGAGCCAAAGCAAATGTGAAGAACAAAGCTGGAGGATTAGACACCAGATATCAATACTTACTATGAAGCTACAAAAATTAAGACTGTGGTTTAGGCATAAGAAGGGAGAAATGCAAAAATACGACAGAATAGAGAGCCCAGAAACAGACTCACACAGACAGATTTGCCTGACTTATGACAAAGGTACACCTACAGTTCACTGGGGAAATGGTCCTCTATATAAATGATGCTGGGTTAACTGAACAGCCATCTGCAAAACCAAACAAACAAATCCCTTTACCCCCTATCTCACACCACCCATACAAACTAATTAGAGATGGATCACACAACTGAAGTCAGGTTATAATACTTGTAGAAGTAAATATGCAAAATGGATCTTCAGAACCTTGAGGTAAAGAAAGATACATTAAACAGGACACAAAAAGGAACTAACCATAAAAAGATTTTTAAAATTTGAGTTCATTAAATTACTAATTTATGCTCATTAAAAGAAACTAGGTGAGTGAAAATGTAAGTCAAAGACTGGGGAAAAGTATGTGCAATACATACATCTAATAAAGAACTTGTATCTAGAATGTATAAAGAATTTCTACAAACTATGAAAAAAGATAATCCAATGCTTAAAATGGGCAAAAGACCTGACTGGGTATTTCTCCAAAGAAAATACTCAAATGGCCAGAAAGCATATGAAAAGGTACTCCACACCATTATGTACCGAGAAAACAAAGACGAAAATCACAATGAGATTCCTAGAATTCTATCAGATTGGCTAAAATTAAAATGACTGACATGATCAAATGTTAGTCAGGAAGTGGAATAATTGTAACTCTTGCTAATTACAATAACAACCAGTTGATTATAACTACTTTGAAAAATCGGTTGGTAGTATACATTAGTACTGAACAAATGTACTTATGATCCAATAATACTACATCAAGAGAAAGTATACACATATTCATCAAAAGATATATACTAGAATGTTCTTAGTAGCATCATTCAGAATAACCCCTACCTAGAAACCATCCAGATGCCCCATCAACAGAACAAATAATGAAATCCTGGTATATTCATGCAAGGGGCATCTTGCACCTCAATTAAAGAGAATTAACTACTGCTCCATGCAACAACACGGATGAATCCCACAGAGGATGCTGAATGATGGAAGCCAGAAGTTCAATACTAGGCACGACTCATTTATGGTGGTCTCTGAGTAGGAAAGTGGCTGAAATAGAACATGAGGCAGCCTGCTTTGTTGCCTGAAATGTCTGTCCATCTTCATCTGGGATTTGGTTACATGGTGTACACACTGCAGCTGTATACCTACAATTTGTGCACTTTATTGCATAAAAGTTATACCTCAATTAAAGAAAAATCAGTAAGATAATAAACAATTTCCTCATTAAAACAGGAAAAGTAAAATAACCTTCAAGACAAATTGCATGTACATGCATGTTGGTTATGTGTTTACATCACGTAAGGCGTATCATTAAGCTGATCAGTGAGTTTATTACTCAGCACAATATCACTAACCAATTTTAAGCTTCTGTATAATGCAATACTGCTTAATTTATATCCAAAACTGGCTAAAGACCGAAATCATTAACGAATATTAACACTGAAATACAACATGTTATTAGAAATAAAACAATAATTCTAAATATTTTCTTCACTATTAGATCTATATATTGCATCCAACTGACCACAGTGCTCTTTGGGCATATCAAGATGTCAGAATACCTCAAAAAATCCATGTTAAGGAAAAGGAATATAAAAATAACTACATTTAATCTAGCTTTTTATTAGAAATGGAGATTCTCCATTATAAAGTGCCAGTAATGTGTTATTTGTGAGGAAGTGTTTGCAACTAGAAGCCCCAAACCTTATCATTTAGAAACCAAATGCAAAAAACCTATCTGAATAAACCAATTGATTTTTATTTTTTAAAACTTAATATCCAAGTCATCCAAAATCAGTTGGAGGAAAGTTGCTGTTGATCTATATTTGATACTTGAATGTGTAGCTAGAATGTAGATTTTCATCAAAAATATATCATTTAAAAATCTGTCAACGAAGCATGCTTTTTACATAATTTAAACAGTAAGGAAAACTCAAGCTTGGGCAAATAAATGGAGATCACATAGCTTTCATCTATCAAAGGGGAAAAGGCATTCAGATACACAACATCCGTTTCATCTTTAGTGAGAACTGAAATCTGAAACCTGTGCATTAAAAAACAGGCCTGACTATTGTACTTGAAAAGACTAAATTGAGTCAATTACTCAGGAATAGGCAAGTTATTTGAACTGCTACCTAAATTTACATCTGGATTAAATTATAGTGTATATCTTTTCGCACTCCTTCATTTTTAGAATATTTGGCAAAATGTTTATGAATGAAAATTTAGTACACAAAGTTCAATTACGACTACTTTTTTAAGGCTACCTCTGAATGAAGAAGATTTAAATAAAGATGCTTCAGAGCTATGAAGAGCTAAGATTTTTAGGAACTTTTAAGTTATGAACAGAAACTTAAATCTCCCAGTATTTATCCTGGGAGATTTTTCTATTGTTGTAATAAGACCTTAGAATATTTCTCATTTCTAAATCACTCAGTACACATAATACTAAATTTAAAAGACCCAAAACACAGGATCTCTGTAATACAGCTTTCTAGAAAACTCAGGTGATGAGACCAACAGAATTAGCATTTCTTCTCCCCAGCAATAAACAACTCAGAAGAGGAAGAGAAGCACATTCATTATTCATGGCATGTTGTAACTGGTTGGTTCAACTGGCATGAGATTGACTGGTGATGCCTATTAAAAAGGTCTTTTCACCTGAACCAGGAGAAATAACATGTGACATGGAAAAAAAAAACAATAAAACAAATGCACAATGAAGAAAAGAGCTGAAAATTATCATTGTTGTCAGAGGTTATGGTCCTCAACAGCAGCCAGTGGAGAATGATGAGTTACATTTTGTCAGGGTTCAAGCCAACACTGAAATGCAAGAAGTCAGAAACAGATAGTTATAAGAATTTACTGTGGGGCAGGGAAAGAGAGAGTGGATGGTAAGCAACAGAGTGTCCAATGGTCTTTTTGCATGATCAGGTATAATGAGAGGCTGCAACAACAGTTCTAGTCCAGTAGTGATTACAGGGATGGACAGAGCAGGAATTACTGGATATGAGGAAATCTGTCCCGTCATTTTTACTCCCACTACAAAAACCCTTTCATTTCCAAAATAACTCATACCTGAGACACTGCAACAGTCTCCTAACTGGTCTCACCTCCAATTTCTCACCCTTCTACTCTCTCCTATGCTACTTCCGTAATAATTATCTTAAAACACTGCTTTTTCAGTCATTCCCCAACCACTATCCTATAAAACTATGTAGTGGATCTACAATGACTAAAGGACTATCTAAGCAGACAAGGAGGGTTTCCAGGGTTTACAAGAATTTCATCAACTTGAGCAATCAGCCTCTTATACAGCCTCCTGCCCTGCAGCCTGAGTGAAATGTGGTCACCTTGTCGGTCTGAACTATCTCCTGAAAGACCCCTGCAACTTACCATGCTACAGTCCTCACTGTGGGAGGGGCTACAGTTTCATTACCATAACATGAGACCTATGTGCTGGCATGATGGCTCACTGCATCTGTGCATCTGGGATCCCTCCTTATATTCAAGGTTGCACCCTTCTCCCCTCTCCATTGCCCCATAAAACCCTCCTGTCACTTTTCCTTAGGGAGGCAGTGCCTTGGAGAATCCGCCCAGTGTCCCACTTACTAGCACCAAGTAATAAAACTCATATTGATCAAAACCTACATTCTCATGGGGAGTTCTTTGTTACTGATCAAGTGAGTGAACCTGGGTTTTTTTTTGGCTAAATCATTTCTAGATTAACAGTCCAGGCCAACCGCTATTTGGTCACTGGCGAAAATTAAGATGAAGTGTACCACAAGGGAGAGAGAAAGCGAGCTGGATCTAGACTAGAGGACCTAGAAATAAGTCCCAGCTCTGCCTCCTTGGATATGTCATGAGCTTTCTGAGCCTCAGGTTCCTTATTTGTGAAACAGAAATATTAATATTGATACTTAGGCGTTATGTTAAGGAAGATGATAGTGATGACTTTACTATCAGCTAGCATCTGCAGGGGGCTGAGTGTGTGTTAAGACACCACACTAGGGCCGGGCGCGGTGACTCACGCCTGTAATCCCAGCACTTTGGGAGACCGAGGCGGGTGGATCACGAGGTCAAGGGATCGAGACCATCCTGGTCAACATGGTGAAACCCCGTCTCTACTAAAAATATAAAAAAATCAGCTGGGCATGGTGGTGCGTGCCTGTAATCCCAGCTACTCGGGAGGCTGAGGCAGGAGAATTGCCTGAACCCAGGNCGGAGGTTGCGGTGAGCCGAGATCGCGCCATTGCACTCCAGCCTGGGTAACAAGAGCGAAACTCCGTCTCAAAAAAAAAAAAAAAAAAAGACACCACACTAAGCTGTTTATGTGAATTAATCAGGTACTATGGACACTGTAAAATACAACAGAAATGAGAATTATCCTTTTCTAACTTCTCTCAAATCGTCTGTAAGGCAGTTCTAGAACCTTAATGGTGATATAGAATCTTGTGGTGATATAACTGCAAAAATGTATAAAAACTGTTATTTAGTGTTTTATCTCCTATCTCTGGCTTCCATTCCTCTGGCCAAGGATGGCCAAAACTAATCATCTGGTCTGAAAAGCATTAATTCTTGTAGAAAAGATTTGAGAAAAACAGGATACCTTTCCCTGTAATGTCTAATACGTTCTTTTCCAAACAGAAGTAGCTTTCTTTACTCTATTCATCTTCCTGCTGTAAATACTGCTAAGTCAAGTCACTAGCTGTGAAACACGGCTCTGAAGGCCTAGTTAAGACAAGGTGGGATAATAAAAAAAGAAAATAACCAACAACTCTGAGTAGTATAAGGAGTTGTACGCTAAAGTCTTGTTTTTGCCTGAAGCCAGCTGTGCTACCTTTGAAGTTACATCTGGGACCTGAGGAAGGCAAAGGCCATGAATGTTTTATATGCAGCTGCATCCCCAGTGCTGGAATCAGTTCTTGACACTTATAGACACATAAAGTAGAATGAGATAATGAAGTGATGGTTTTCAAATCTGACAGTTTTTTCATGTAGTCCTTAGTGTCTAGAGTAACAAAAATGTCATGAAATCAATGCAAACATGTCCATGGCCACCAGGCTAAAAATGTATTTTTGGATGTACACTATCTAAAATGCTTTATTATTTTTCTTTATCATGCCTTGCATTAGACACTGAAAGACTTAAATTGATTTGATGCACAAGGGGTGTCCAGAGATCTGGGGGCTGGAGGGAAACTGTCAAAATACAGAATGCAGGAATCTTATAAATTCAACAAGTATTTACTAGCTATTTTCTGTGTCAGCGCTGGATATCAAAATTGAAGCAGAGCACCACCAAATAATGGACTCTTTGTTAACAGAAATTAAATGGTATAATCGATTACTTTTATAAACAATACACCCTGTGAGTAGAGTGAAGGGGGAGGAGACAATACAGACTATAAGTAAAAACAGTTGCAAAGGGCACATACATACATACATTTGGATTTTCTGCTGAAAGTAAGCCATAATATACTATATTCTTAATAAAATTAAATGTGATCTTCAAAGTATAGTTAGTCATGCATGGGTGGGAGTGGTCAAATGACATCGGGCAGATCAATTGCAAGGGCAATTGGTAGGTGCTCCATAAATTTGCCACATTTTAAGAGTTTATTCAATCATCTTCAATAAATATTTTTTTAAGATCTTCACAAGGAAACCCAAAGGATCAACAGTACTCTTACCAAAATAATTTCTAAAATAACATGTTTATCTAAAAATGTGTTATTGTTCCAGATAACTACTGCTGCATAAAACTATCCCAAAACTTAGGAGCTTAAAATAACCATTTTACTATATTACATGATGCCCTGGGTCAAGAATTTGGGCAGAACTCAGCTGGGCGGTTCTTCTGCTCTATATCATATTGACTGGGGTCACTCAGAGGTCTTTAGTTATACTGGGCAGGGCTGGACTGGAGAGTCAAAGATGGCATCACCTGAGACCAGGCATGTTGGGAGGAATGGCTGGAAGGGAGCTCCCTCCACCTTTCAATCTAGCCTCCAGGCCTCTCTGTGAATTTTCCAGCAGCATAGCTGGGCTTCCTATGTGGTAGCTCAGGGCTTCACGAAACCAAGGTGGCTTCTGTTAGCCTTCGCAGAGATTAGGCCCCAAATTGGCTTAGTATCACTTCCACCATACTGTACTGATCAACGCAGTAACAGGTCAGCACAGACTCAAAGAAAGAGGAAACATCCTACTTCTCAATGGGAGTTGTGTCAAAGAATCTGCTGCCATCTTTAATCAAGAACATTTAGTAAAAAAGACGTCATCTTTCAAAATTAAGCAATATTTCCAGTTTATGAGGATTTGTTTACCCAAATTAACAGAAGCAATAATAAAGGATGCTGGCCAGGTCAAAGAAAGATACTGTTTATTTAAACAAGGTATCGCAAAAATATATGCACAAATGGGATTTGAACTGTCATGATTAAAAAAAAAAAAGAGAATTTGAGGTAACAGTCTATAGGGATCATAAAATTTATTGCCCACACTGAGATATGTTTGAGATGGAAAGAGGTACTGTAAATAAATGTAAAGAACAACACGCATAGACCTGAACTCTCCCAGATAAAAGAGACACACAGTCACCTTTGGAGAAAAGGGAATAGATTGAAGCAGTGGTACTTATTCAAAGGAAAATAGATACGTGATTGTTAAAAAGCCACTCACTGTGGCCCATAAAGAAAAGCTTCAGGACTCATTACTTAGTAGGATATGCTGATGCAAGCAACGGAATAAATTTCCTTCCTTCCATAAATGTACAAGTATTGCCTTCAATAAAACCAAATGATGTGCTGAAGGTGGCCTTAGGAATAAACATTTTCTGTCATCAAAAGTAGCCTTTTAAAATGTATACACTTCTGGGAGGCATCCTACCATAATTAAGGTACTGATTTGTTCGCCAGGGATGGTAAGCACATAGCATCCTGGCTGCCTGTCTCAGGACAAATGCTGCTGGTGGATCACAGCATTCCCCCAACTAAGCCCACACCCAGCACCTGCATCTATTGGGATAATGCTCTGTTTACATCCTTCTTTAATAAAGGTAACAGCACTCCATAACTAGTTGGCCATTTGACAGCAAGAACAGACACAGGGTTTATGCAAACATTATAGCACCTTAATGCTACACCATTGTAAAAAAGTTTTGTTTATTGGTATTATGCATAAATGGAATTGACCATCAAGAAGTTATTTTCTCATCTTTTGCTCTTAAAAAATAACTAAAATTAAGTCTAGTTCATTCTCTCGTTAGCTTTCATTTATATATGTACGTATTTTGCTACTTAAAATAGGAATTCAGTCCTTCACTTTACCAATCAACATTACTGACTGCCAAAGTTTGTTTAGACTGTTGGTTCACAAAATAGAAAAAGAAAGTAGTAGAGTATAAGTGGATCATTGCGGGGGGAAGAAATTATATTTTAGATATAGGGAGGATAAAAATGTACTAAATACACTGGTGTAGTCTGAATGCTTGTCTCCCGAAAATTCCTAGGTTGAAATTTAATCCCCAATGTGATATAATGAAGAGGTGGGGACTTTAAGAAGTGATTCGGTCATGATGAATGGGATTAGTGCCCTTATAAAAGGGATTTGAGGGAGTCATTTTGCCCCTTACACCATGTGAAGATGCAGCTAGAGGCACCATCTGTGACACACAAATTTTGCTGGTATCCTGACTTTGGATTTCCTAGCACCTAGAACTGTCAGCAATACATTTCTATGGTTTATAAATTACACAGTCTTAGGAATTTTGTTACAGCAGCCTGAACAGACTAAGACATATACAAAAAAGGCAATTATATATAAATATATAATTGTTGTCATTAGTCTTATAGACAAAATTCTGAATTTCCATAAGCTAAAATGAATAAAAAATTCCTTAGAAAAAGGTCTCCTAATAAGAGCTATGCTTTTGGTGGAAAAATATTTTAAAGCTTAAAAATCAAATTTTCTTATCACACTGCATATGTGTACCTATGCAACAATCTTGCATGTTCTTCACATGTACCCCAAAACCTAAAATGCAATTAAAAAAAAATAAAAAAATCAAATTTTCTTAAAAAATATATTTCTGTATGACTCAATACTGCAAAATATATACCCATTTATAGGACATTTTGGCACACCAGAAGGACAAATATAGTATCTTGTACAATTTATTCTGCATAATGCCCAAGGCAATGCTATGTAAATGAGGTGGCTTAAATGTTATTACTTGATGTTGACAGTGATCACTTTTATACAAAGACAAAACTTCTCAAATTGATTTATTAAAAGGCTCTGCCAACACATTACTATATGTAGCTAGCCATAAAGATCATTAAAATTATCTTCACTCCATGCGTAAAATTTGGTATTCATAAAGAGGTCTACTATTGTTACTAACTTTTTAAAAAGAGAAGTGTTAACAAATACTTATATGCTGATTGCTTTTGATATCACGTTTTAATATTTATAATATGTGTATTAAAAATCATCACAATTACTCCTAAGTCATAAAAATTTATTGCCACCATTTGTAGCCAACATGTTTATTTCTCTAGGGAAAGGCAAAGACACAAAGCACTCAAGGTCTATGCTGTAAGTTCTACAACATAATGTTAGGGCACTTAAAACACAGAGGAAAAAGCAATGGGAAAAACAAATGTTATACTATAATAGGTATATAATTCATTTGAATATAGTAAGACAACTGAGCCTAATTCCTAAGAAATCACCTGGAACTAAATAGATAAAAGGTTGAGTTTCACTGCAATTTGTGATTGTTGGTGACACTTTATCATTGATATTTTAGGTTTACTATGTAAAGAAACACTTTACATTCATGACGTCATGAGTTACATAATACCCATATTACAGATGAGGAAATTAAAATGCAAGGAATGTCAGCTTGCTCCTACTAACTAGTAAGTGCTGGAGCTTGGCATTAATGAGATTAACATTCGCTGTCTTCATAGATGAGAAGATAAGTATATACAATCAAATATTTGAGAATTATAATATATATAGTATTTATAATGTTCACTGGAAACCTAAAGATGAATGAATTTAGGACCAGGGGCAGTGGCTCAGGCCTGTAATCCCAGTGCTTTGGGTGGTTGAGGCAGTTGGATCACTTGAGGCCAGGAGTTTGAGACCAGCCTGGGCAAAACAGTGAGATCCCATCTCTAGAAAATTTTTTTAAACATGACTTGGGTGTGGTGGTGCCTGCCCTATAGTCCTAACTATTCAGGTGGCTGAGGCAGAAGGGTCATTTGAGCTCAGGAATTAAGAGGCTGCAGTAAGCTATGATGGTACCATTGCACTCCAGCCTGGGCAACAGAGCAAGACTCTGTCTCTTAAAAAAAGAAAAAAAAAAGACAGATGAATTTAAAATTCTCCATCCAAATATACAGAAAAATACGCTAAGATTTCATTTACAGAGAGAGCTGTAAAGATACTTAGTAATATGCACTGAATTATTAATATAATGTAGGATTTCCACATTTGAATTATTAATTTTTAAGGGGCAGGAAAGCATTAGAAATAACACTCCTAAATGTTTG
The DNA here is from genome assembly GCF_001604975.1 of Cebus imitator. Lineage (NCBI taxonomy): Eukaryota > Metazoa > Chordata > Mammalia > Primates > Cebidae > Cebus > Cebus imitator. The sequence continues at coordinate 6,567,725 of NW_016107377.1, forward strand.
ATTTTCCAATGTTTCTCTTGGGTAACTTTACTAAGTGATTTTAAGATATTTGTAGTTATGGTCATCATCTATTTTACTGTCTTACAGGGAAAGCTCAATCAGTGTGATCCTGGATAGATGCAAAAGACCTCTACTTTGAGTTTTCTGAACCCCCTCAGCAACAGTTCTAGAAATGGATCATCCTGCACTCATGTATTCAAGTCTGAATACTACTACAACCTTCCTTTCTCTGTTCTAAGTTTTCACAAGGCAAGAGTTATCTTGTATTACTAGAATGAACAAAATTGCATGAGAAATACATCTTCACATTTCTGATATGCACAACAGATAAATGCTTTCTTAAAAGATATGCTATATCTTTTTGTTCAGTGACTAAATGCTATCTTTCTTTGTAATACAGGTAGTACTTACTAACTCACACTGGGAAGTACTTCATTTTCATAAGCTTACATAGCATTGTTGGAAACCAGAAAAGCAGGAAAGAGAAGATAAAAATATTAACGAGTTCCATTTAGTTTTCTTAGAGTAAAATGTCCTAGAATAGCAGTTTCTAAACTATGTGTGATAAAATCAATTTGGTGGATCATGAAGAGCACTTAAAAACAATGAAATAAAATAGAAAAGAATAGAGAATGTAATACAAGCAACATGGTAACTTTACTGTTTCATGAAATGTTGATTTCAGCTAGATGTATTTATTCCTATGTGTGCACTAAGTCACAATATAAAATGTATTTCTTACTGAGGGCCTGGTTAAGAAAATGTGAAATCCCCTCCTGAGTGATCTACAGAAATAGACAGAGAGATACTTGTTAACTTTTTCCAATATTCAGCTTTTTGACAGACAATAACAATTGAAAAATAAGAATTTTAAGTCAACTTATTTTTCCCTAAATACCAATTTTGGTATGTTTTAAAATCTTAAACATATTACAGAAATAAAAAAACAAAAACAAAAAACAAATCCCCATCTATCCAAGTATGCCAGTGAAAACATTTTAGCATTACAGTTAAGAATGTATCATTTAAAAGTGTAGTTTACTAGCTGCAATCTATCTTAAATAGCTTATTGAGATACTTTTCAGCAAGGTGTGATTAGAAGTACATTTCCAACTTTAAGTAACTAAATGCATTAAATTTCCAAAGACACCCAATGTTGACTAATGATTAGGGCTCCCAAACCATAACTTCAATATAATACACTGCTAACATATGATTCAGATACCCAATAACCTTATTCAGATTCACATGCTTAAAAAAACATATTTCATAGCAATGAGCCTCAATTTAACTGACATTTATCAAAAATGAGGCTAACATAGGTGTTTGATTTTACTGGAGTTTTCTTACAAGGAAAAAAAAAATGATGAAAGAGTTGGTCTACTAGGTCCAATATTTCCAAAGAGGTTTCAATCATTTAAAAGTACAAAGCTAAATCTACTTAGTATTTAATACATACCATGACAAAATCTTAGATTATGTATTAGAATCTTGAAATATTGTTTTTGGCTATTTTGATTACTTTAATCTTTACTAATAATATATTTATGCTCTACTTAACATACTTAACTGAAATGCAGATGTCTACAATTACAGCATTGCTATTATTGATATTATTCTACTAAAAGGCTGAGTTTGATCTCATAATGCAGAAAGGCATGTTTAAGAAACTAAACTTTTCTCTGTCAGGCTGAGAATAATTTTTAATGAAAGGAACCACAACTGTCAAAGTAACAAATGAAATGGCAATATATAATATATGACATATTTCCACACACCATTAAAATTTCAAGATAAATTTCCTACATAAACACTATGTCTATACATTTCCTTTTGTAACTATTCAGTCTCCATAGTTTTACCTAGTTTGAAAGTCTACTCATATTCACACTCTTATTACTACAAAAAAATTTAATTATTTAAAACTCTTTTTACACCATAGGCCTGAAAAAATATAAGTATATAAGAAAACAGTTGGTAGGAATAAATGTAGAGAAACAGAAAACAGGGAAAAGTCAAAACAGAAGCAAAGAAAACCCTAGAGTAAGGCATACCTCCTTCCCTAGGGGCTAAGGTTCTAAAGACAATGACTAAGAGAGAACTGAAAAGAAAAAATATCACTGAAAAAAAAATCCCTTAAGTACAGTGTACTTAATTTTATGTAAAAATCCCTGCTTAAAAATATGTACATATACATGCATAATATATGCACCTTATTGTGCCATATGTAATTTCCCGAAGTTCACATACAGAAATTAAATCCCTCAAGTGTACTGCTACTGAAACTTTAGCAAATAAAAAGATTCCAACTTTGTTGGCTCTTCCTGTTGGTTGTGAAATCCAGAATCATTTTTCTTAGTTTCTCTACCTCTTCCTTAATGTTCAATAATTATTTAAATTATTTTGCCCCTCTCTCCATTAAAAATAAGTATTAGTATAATTGTAGATTTGATACCATTATCATAAAATCTTAAATAGACAAAATTTTGAGTCACAGGCTGTTGATTCTTTAAGGTTCATATTAAACTTCACCCCTTCCCTCATCACCCCAGCCAGACAAAAGTGTTCCCACAGAATGTTAGAGCAGAAGAGAGATCATCTCCTTCAACTCCAAACTGAGCTTTAAAAATGACAATCCTGGGGTGGCAAAAAGAAAACTATATACTATAACCTGTAATTTTACAAAGCAGCCAAAACAAAAGTTTCCTTTTCAGGAAAAACTTTTGGGCCATAAAAAGTGATTCACTGTATGAAGTTTCAGTTATGCAAAATGAGTAAGTCCTAGAGATCCATACAGCAATAGTACTTCTAGTTAACAATACCGGACTGTATATTTAAACATTTGCTAAGAAGATAGAACTTATGATAAGTGCTCTTATTACAAAAAATGAATGAATGAATGAGTGAATGGATAGATAGAGTAGGAAGAAACTTCTGGAGGTGATGGATAGGATTACAGCTTTGATTGTGGTGGTTTCACAGGTGTATGCTTATCTCTAAATTCACTGATTTGTATACATTAAATATGTCTGGCTTTCTGTATGTCAATCATACCTCAATAAAGTGTTTTTTTTTTTAAAAAGGAAAAAATATCATGAAAAACATTGACTCTTCAGGTCATTTTCAAAATAAATTTCAGTTTTTTGACCCTCTAAATCCCTCTCATGAAAGATGAAGTGGGCACTCATAACTATTTTCCTCCTCTAATCCTGACTTACTAGTTATACCGTTTGTTTCATATTGTCAGTGTTTGTAACACTAATATTTTGTTTGACAGCCATAGTTCTCAGAATTCTTTAATATTAGTTTTGTATTTAAATAGATACAAGTTTCACCATCAGTCCTTATCTTCATATCCAAATTCTGTTTGGATTTATGTCTGACTTTGAGGATTTAGTCATCAATTCTTCATAATATATACTTATTAATTATTTAAAAATTTTCTTACTAATTCACCAGTACAAAAACAAAATAAAACAAAGTGACCCATAAGGTTCTGTACTTGGGAGGTCCAGCTTTGAATTAAGTTTTGGTACTGGGGAAGCGGGTATTTGTGGAGGAAAAAAACGGCAGCAGAGCTCCAGAATTTTCACTTACTTAGGACAAACATCTTTTGATGTATAAACTCATTTCAGCTCTCCAGCACCAAACTGTCCTGGGCCAAAGATCTTATGTGTAACAATTGGCAATATACTTCTATTTTAGAGTAGGCTTTAATAGCTACTTATAGTAAGGGGAAAAGTTTAAACAATCAGCCAGCTCATTTGAAAGTGACCACTGAAATGATATATAAAGAATAATAATAATCTTTAAAAAACAACAACTTACTCACCTTGGGGAGTATAAGTCAACCATCTTTTTCCCAATCTTAAAACACCCCACGCCTTCTCACCTACTGCAATATAGGAAGTCTGCACTGTGTATCTTACAACCCTCAAGTTCTATTCTTGGCTATATTCATTCATTTTTCTCATTTCTATTCTTAGCCATATCCATTCATTTCTGTCTCTATACTATACCCAGTAGGTTTCACCTACTCTCCCAATCTGAACTATGCAGATGAGCCTGAGTCTTCATAGTCATACATAACCTGACCTTTCAGGCTTTATTCAAATGTTCTAATTACTTATTAGGCTGGCTATCTGGATAATTACCATCTCTAAAACTCAAATAATCTCCCCCAGCTATTCCTCCATAATCCTATTCATTCATTTCAAAATGTCAAGGTTACTTTTGACCTTTTCCTCTTTTTCTACCACTGAGTTTGATTAATTCATTCTTTACAACATTCCTTGCATCCCTTCTTTCCTTTCTGTTACTACAGACACCATGCTAATTCAGGATCTTCACACTTCATATAAAAACTGGATTATCACAACATTTCTGACGATTCCTCCTGTTATAAAACAGAGTAGTCTATTACAACTAAGCCACCTATGACAATTGTGATTATGGTCCTTGACTATAGGATCAAGTCCAAAGTCTTTAACTTTCAGTAATTTAGCTTTAAAAATCTTCACCTTACCTCCCCTCACACTTCTATATAAATTCTGTGTTTTGCCAATCTGCTCTATTTAATCATCCAAAAAACATATTCTATGCATTTCCTGTGCCATCTCCTCCATCTGGAATATATCATGCTTCTTATTCTTTGAGGTTCCTATTAAACACTGCCCCAACTAGAAGTATTCTCACAGAAACTTCGAACTGAAAGACGATCATCTCCATCTGCAAAATAAACTTTAAAAAATCATCTCCATCTATGAAATCAAAATGTTTAGGAAAACTGAGACCAAAGGACAATACAAATACTTTTCTTTCTGAACGTTCATTTTTTCCAACATTTTTGTTTTGTTTCCTATGTGCTAGGAACTGTGCTAGCTACATGGGCTTAGAGTTTTGTGAGAAAGGCTGACTACCCATAAATTATCACACAAGTAATTAAATGTAGATGGGTGCTTCAAAGAAAAGGAAAAGGACAGGACATGCGTGATTGAGGGAAGAGGTGAGGCATAAAGTTAGTCTAGTAAGGGAAGACAGGAAGGGGGTTACTTTGGCTTGAGAGAACATAGAAGGCTTCCCTCAGTGGGAAAAATATCTTTTAACTTATCTATGCCTAGTGTTCCATTATTGGAACACTAAGCTTGTGGGAGTTATTTATATCCTGCTCAAGGTCATTGCCAAGGTCTGATTTTTCACACAAAAAGTTTGCAACCTCCAGCATAAATGGATTAAGCAAGAATGAGGGTGAAAGACTGGGTAGGAATTAACTCTGCATAAAGGTAGATTTCTACAGGCCAAAGGAGAGCCCAGAGAAAGATACTTTCAAGAATTGAGGTCTGTGTGTAGAGTAAAAGGAAGGTTGCAAGAGGTGAGACTGCACAGGCAGGGAGGGGTGAACGCAAGCTGGGCTGCGGAAGGTCATGGTGAAGATTTCTGGACTTTAGTCTAACAGCAGACAGGCTTTTATAACACGTTTCAAGAACTTCAAGTCAGGACCATGGCTGATCCTGGGATGGGTAACGATAAGAAAAGCAATGACAAAACCAGAAAAAATTCTAGTTCTATTTCAACTGAAAAAATTTCCTGTATCCCTATCACTCTACTTTGTGTGTATCATCTCACCCAAAATCAAATTAAGAAAATAAAGCATATGAATTTACAATTACAGCCATTTTCAGTTGGTTCACTTGGCTTTGACAAGAGGTCGTATGTGTGTATGTAGGTATGTACACTTATAGACACTTAAGGGAGTATGGGTCAGTTTCCTATTTCTTAAAAGTGAAACATTCCAAGTAATAGCAATCCAATGAAAAGCTCCATTCATTTTTTGGCTATGCATTAGTGCTATACTGTACCTGAAATTAAATTTTCATTCCCATGCCCTTTTCCATAAGGTCCTTCATAGGGAAAATATTTCAAGAGAATACCAACACCGTTCTTCCAAGGATTATTTTAACCTCATTGCTTTTTAGCCTCACCTTGTCTATGCTAAGTAATTAATTCCAAAATGCAATTACAAATTTATTTTTTCTAAAATTACATTGACATCAAGAGTAAAATTTAAGGAAGATAAATGACAACATTATTAAAGAATGACAGCTAGGATTTTTTGAGCAATTTCTGTGTACTAGGTATTGTTTTGGGAATCTTTAAATATAGTATCTCATTTAATTCTAACAATGACTCTGGGGTTCATGCTATTCTCTATTTCATGGATAAGGAAACTGAAGCTTAGAGAAATAAGCTTAAGCATTTCCCCAAATCATATACATCTTGGACCCTGTGTTGTCCAATATGGCAGCCTGAGCTGCCATATGGACATATATGGCTACAGAATACTTGAAATGTGACTTGAATTGAGATGTACTATGTCAAATACATTGCAAACTTCAAAGACACAGTATAAAAAAGTAGAATATCTCATTAGCAGCTTTTGAATACTGACATGTCAAAATGATTCTATTTTAAATACAGTGGGTTAAATAACATACATAATTAAAATTCCACATTTATGTTTTTTTGTTAAATCAGCTACTAGGAATATTAAAATTGCCTATGTGGCGCACATTATATCTCTATTGAAAAGTGCTGACCTAGACCTAAAGCTGATACTGAATTTGCCAGTAGATATCAAGTTGAAAGACTGGTAAAGAAGAGACTACCAGCATTCATACAGATCTTGGTTTAAATGTCCTCTCTATCAATGATGGGAAGCCAGATGCTGGAGTAAGGATGAGGAGTAGTAATACCTAACTACTATTGTATTACAAAGACACACAAGTGAGGGTCCAAGAGGTTCTTACGTATACAATGTTCGAATTCTCGTGAAATTGAATGTATGACTCTACTTCAGCTGATCAATGATGTTTTTATATCAAGAATGGAAACTAGTGAGCAAAATGGTATCTGGGCATGCAGAATTTTACCTTATTTTTTTCCTCTGGGTCACAGTGAAAATAAATAAATTGTTCCAATATACCGAGTTTAGACTAACCTATAACTGAGAAAAGTAATCTGCACTAAATTATAAGAAACTATAAAATTATGTGGACCATATTATCCAACAATGTTTTGCCATATTTGTTCCCTAGTCTTGTGTCAAGAAGTTAGCCATGGGTATGTGGCTTTATCACTGTATATACACATCTTCATATCTTTATGCCTATATCTAAATGTGAAGGGTGAGGCAGTTGGAGCATTTACTTAGGTTATCTTTGGATGTGTCTATTTGGCCTAACACTGACATGTGGCAATGTATCAGACTATCCTGCAGTTTGTCTGGTTTGTTTCTTTTTAATTGAACCGTGCTGGGGGAAGGGGTAATAAGTAAGGATTTAAGTCACTTAAATGTAGCCCCTTAAATGCCATCCTCATTCTAAGTTTAACACCGGAATTGTTCATCTCTTAACTATAAACATTTAACTATAGGAAAATGAGACTAGAGAAGTAAAAAGCTATCAAATTAAGAAATCTTAGCAGCAGAGACCACGAAAATACCTGTTTTATTCTAGATTGGAATTTAACACAAGGATGAATAATATACATGGTTTCAGTTCAGTTATTAAAGTGCATACTCAATTAGTTAAGGGGGGGGTGGAGCAATGGAGAGAGGGTCTTCTCTTTGATCTCCTGTGTTGCATTATAAACCCACTACTTGTAATGAATTTTTGAGCATCCCCTGGGTACACATAATTTGATCCTTGCTCTTTCAAAATGAGTGGACTCAAACTGACTTACAATGTCATTGCATCCACAGTGCACTTACAACCATCTTTCAGAAAAGGTCTTCAGATTTAGGGTCCAGGTAGAATAAGGCAGGAAAAAGGGACACCGAAATTATCGGCAGGCATTAGCTAACAAGAACTAGATAAAACAGTAATGTGTAATTAAGTAGTAATAAGAAAAATTTGCCAAAACTTTTAACTAAGATATTATCACATTTATAATGCACGAAAGTACACAGAAAAATATACTAAGTGAATTTAAGAAAAAACAAACATTTTAAATCATTTAAGCTATTAGCTATATTTCCAAAATGTATAAGTTAGAAAAGAATTGATATATATATATAAAAGCTTATTAACATTAAGTTTAAATTAGCTAATACTTAAGTCACACTTTTGAAGCAGATTCTGTTTCCAGGAAGTATTTTTTTTTTTGGGGGGGGGGAAGGGATTAAGATAACTATATTAAAACAAACAAGCAAACACAAAACAGTTAAGCTGCATTCTTTTCCTGTGAATGGCATATTTGTACTCCTTTGTGTTAATATTCTCGAAACCCACTTAGCTTATGATGTCTTCAAATAATCTGATAATCTGTCTTTAAAATTTTGCACTAAATTAGAGACTTCATTTTGGTAAAACGCCTTGGAACCATAAACCTTTAATGAGATGAGAAAGGTCTCTTTCCTCTGTACTTGACATTACTGTATAGGTGTGTGAGCAATTTTTGCTGTCAAACATTGCAAAGGCAGATTTTTTGTTGTTGTTGTTCAATGTGCAAATATCTCGCCTATACCTGCACAGCTCCTCTCTTCCCAACACAAACCTATCCACCCTTCCCCCCTGCAAGTTTTAAACTTTGTTTCCTTGGGGGCTCTGTACAAGCGCTGCTAACAATGTCCAAGAGACAAAGAGCTGTTCTGTGGGCTAACAGGATGCCAAATTTTAGTTGTGAAACAAAGCACTCAAATTTGAGATTGAGGAGGAGGAGCAGAATGACAATAGTAAAGCCTCCAGCTCGGAGCCACCCGCCAGACAGCCCCCTCCCCAGGGCCCGGCGCGGGGAGTTCTGGCCCCGGGACGGTGACTCCCGGGTGCAGCCGCCAAACCCCCTTGCGCCCTCGCTTACCGCTTCACGCGGATGATCTGGTCCCGCATGGGCTTGATGTCCTGGAAGCTCTGCTGGTTGACGAGGCTGTAGACGAGGATGAAGCCCTGGCCGTTCTTGATGTACAGGTCCCGCATGGACGCAAACTGCTCGGTGCCCGCCGTGTCCAGGATCTCCAGCACCGACGGCGACGAGTCCACCTCGATCTCCTTGCGGTAGAAGTCCTCGATGGTGGGGTCGTATTTCTCGATGAAGGTGCCGGTCACGAACTGCACGGTCAGGGCGGATTTGCCTACCCCGCCCGAGCCCAGCACCACCACTTTGTACTCGCGCATCGTCCCTCTGCGGCCGCCGCCGCCGCCACCGCCCGCGACATAGACCTACGCCGGCCGCGCTGCGCCCCCAGCCCCGGCCCCGGCGGCCCGCCCCGCCGCCTCCCGCGGCCGCCCCCACCTCACGGCCGCGGCGGCCCCCCGGGCCCCGGCGGCGGCGGCGGCAGCTGAGGGAGCAGCGGCCCTGGGCATGGGCCGAGCCGGGCTACGATGCGGCCCCGTGGGTGCCGGCTGGGACTGAGGGCGAGCAGGGAGCGGGAGCGGGAGCCGCCGGAGCCGCCCGAGCCGCGGGCCCGCAGTGCCGCCCGCCCCGCCCCTCGTGCCTCCACGCCCAGATCCCCGCCCGCCGCCGCCGCCGCCGCTACCCCCAGCACTGGAGCGCGCGCCCGAGCCCGAGCCCGAGCCGCAGCGCGGCCAGGGGCGGGGCCCGGCGGCTCGGGGCGGGGGGCGGGGCCCGCGGCGCAGCCCCCGCCCCCGCCCCCCCACCTCCGTCGCCTAGGCGACCGGCCGCGAGGGCTCCCGGGAGGCTCTGCGCGGCGCGGAAGCTTATGCCCGCGCGGATATAAAGAACCACGACGGCCGCCCAGCAGCGCTGCGTCTCGCGCGCCCAGTCGGGCCCTCGGGCATGCGCAGTTCCCGCCCGAGCCGGGAGCAGCATCAACCTGAGACTGCCACGCTCAGAACTCAACACAGATGTGGTGGTCTAGGGGAAAGAGCCACCGCCAAGCTCTACCCTGAGGCGGGGAGTGAGGGGGAGAGTTGCCCAAGGTCCAAGAGGGGCTGCGAGAGCCTTTGCCCGACGCCACCCAGCCTCTTAGCACTCCTAGAGCTTTGGTTTTATCGGGTATTAGCATGTGAAGCCTTAAGGGACGGGCACCTCTAGGCTTCTGCCTGAGGCTGTGTTAACGCAACAAAATGAAGCTTGGTCCTGGAACGTTAGGACACTGATGGGAGGGTGACCGCCCCCATCCAATAGTGCGCCCGAAGGGCAAGTCAGAGGCGGCCGAACGCCACGTAAGCCCGGTCCACGGTCACTGACGTCGCCGGGGTGCCGCCCACATCTCTTCTAGGCCCGCCCCTTTCAGTGCCGGACTGAAGTCGAGCTCTTCCCACGCCCTGTCAGCCACAGGTGAATTAAAAACCCGGACAGCGGAACCCCGAACGGCAACCAGAAGGCCCAGGGACACCTCATAGCAACAGCCAGTGGGGGCATCTAGTGGGAAGCTGGGATTCCTTCTAGCCAACCACATCACGTCTCTGCCCCCTATGGTACCACTCACGACCAATAAGAGAGCCGACTATTACCACGTGACTCCCCTCCTTCAACCAATCGGAAAAAACGCTAGTCGCCGGACCCGCAAGCCCACCTCCCAGTGCCTAGCCAGGCGGGGCGTTTGGCGCACTCTCTGCCAACCAATCGTAGGCGAGCTGGTGAATGACGGAACTTCGGCCTAGCCAACCACAGCTCGCGAGCCCCTTGCCACAGAGGCCGGCGGGATGGAGACCGGGCTTGCTGCTGGGGTTTGGGAGGGGCAGAGATTGAGGAGCCAGTTGCTGTGCCCTGTTCTGGCAAAGGAACAAGATGCGTTGCAAGCCAGAGTGATGAATTCCACTTTTAACGTCGTCTCCGTGGCATTCTGCCTAAATGATGGGCATGGAAATGGTGCTGAGGGATGTGGGCTGAATCGAGAACACAGGGACTTTTGTCTTCTGGGTGAGAAATGTTCCCGGTCCTTAAGGAGACGTCGTGCAGCAGTTGCATGAGTCTTCCAGGCGTGCCTTTTAAAACAGTTTTTTCTTTAATTATTAAGTTTTAAAACTTAGCGTTCTGTCGCTAGCATTGCATCTTAGTTACACACCCCCTCCCACTCATAACGTCAAATTTAGGAGACATTATATTTCCCAAGCATTCCTGCATTTTTTTTTTTTTTTTGTAGTAACTGGTTATTCGGTTTACTTTCTTTAAACGATGTCCTTCTCAAACTAGTCTCACCTGTTTGTTACTGTCGCACTTTTCCTGCGAATAATACATTTCTGTAGTTCTATTGTTAGAGCCTGGCATACCTCTCCCCTGTTCCTCTTTCCCACAAGGTCATCATGCCAAGGGGATTTTGGTCTGAATTAAAAGCCAGGTAATCTTTCACTATCTTTTCTGTCGATAGTCAAACTAGTACAAAGATTACTCAAATTTAGCAGTCTCCTATTTCCCTGTAGATTCGTTATATTAGAATGGATAACTTACATTTGCATTACCTTGCTGTAATAAACACGCACCAAGTTTTCATTTTAAATTATTGAGGGCAAATGTCCTCAGTTTAAACATGTGTATGTAGTAAAATAAAACAGCATTTCTTGATTACATGTCATTAAAATAGGAATGGTACTATCTGAGCCACCAGAATGAGCAGTGAAGGTATTGTGTTAATAAAAAGAACTAAGAATCAAGACTGTTTTAAGGGAATTGAAATCGAACAGGATCTACTATTTCATCCTAGGCTAGTAATTTGAAATAGTGAATTAAAATTGAGAGAGCTCACATGGATGCTTCATATCTGAGCTACTTTGGCAGGGATGTTTCAAGAAGATGTAGGTAAGTATGGTGTTCACCTAGCTTTCCAGAAGTCTCATATTTTGTGTAAAAATGGTATGCTTATTCATAGTTACTTTAGGTTAGTAGCAGCTATACTTCTCTTCCAAGGAAAGACACTGTCTCTGAAGATTCTAATTGTGCATCTTGGTGATAAGAAGTTCCTAGGTTTGTCAGGGGTTAAGCAGAGCGAGGAAGCATGAAGCTTTCTCTCTAGATCATGACAGCCCATCTAGTACCTTGCATTACAGAGGAGCTCCAAGTCCATTTACTTTGCAAGGAATAAAGGTCCAGTGATTTATGCTTTTGAGAAATTTGCATTGGGATTGTGGGTCCAAAAGGTCACCTTAAGCAACTGTTTTCATGACTCCCAGGTTTCCAGATGTTGAGAAGCTTTGAATTGAAGCTGTCACAAAAATAGTGGGAGGGCTCCCTGGTCTCTCTACATAGCGTAATAGAGAGTAGGACAGCTTTGTGACATTTCTCAGGATATTTCCCCTGACCGCTCATCAATGCTGACGTTTTTGTTAAGAAGGAGTATAGAGACTGCAGCCCATGGGATGGTTACAGCTCATTTATTTACAGGCCTTATATTGACAGGCCTCAGATTTCATGCTCAGTACCATAAAGGTTGATTTTTAACCACCATGAGGCAAAAGCAACATGACAGATCGGAGCATATTTTCTCACCTATTCTGGCTTAAATGATGGTACTTACCTGATTTGTGGCCGTATGTGAAATGTTGAGTGAAAGATTAGCTGCTGTAAAAAGGATGTAAGGACGTGCAGAGAATTTAGAGGACTTGGGTGGGAGATGAATGTCTATTTTCTAACCCCTTAGTCATGTTCATTCCTATGCCAGCATAAAGTCTATTCTGAGATGCTTATAGAAATAACTTATATCTTCATTCATTTGTTTGTTGGAAATAAAAGATAAAAATGGTATAAAAGAAATTTGAATTATTCCCAAGAGCTGTAAATCTGCAAGATAGTGAAAACTTAATGCTAACCGTCACTGTGGGATCCCTTTAGTTTCCAAAGTGCATTGCCAGAATAAAAAGAAAGAAAATCTTCATTTCTCCTCTCTCCACTGAATCTGAAAGGGAGTTATCTCACCTATAGCCAGATACCTTCAATTATCACACTTGTGTTACCGTGGAAACCCAAGCCTGTCCTTTCTTTCTCTGAAAGATGTTGGAAAAGGTGGTATGAAGTGGGAAATACACTGTGTTCTGGGACTTCCTGACACCAGCAAGAAGCAAATATGCAGATAATTAAATAGAAACAAATTAGTAGAGGATGTTTGTAATGCGACGGGTACTTTTTGACTAAAATCCTGATTCCTATTGCTTCCTGTTAAAGTTTGTCTGTCTCTGGTTAACAACTATAAAGGGGAAGGGCACGTCAAGTACATTTAGCACCTGTGAAATGCTGCTGGCAATTGTAAGGAGAGCAGACAATGGTTTCTTGACTTCTGAGGCTCCTAATACAGTTGAGAATCTGAAGTATATATGTGGAATGGAAAAAAAAGGGGCAAAATAAACTTTGTTTTTCCTTTGAAAATGTGCTATGTCTCAGTGCTTTTGAAAAGAAAAAGAATTAAAATGCAGAAATTGAGTATGGAAACAACTCAATAAAAGACACCTATGAGTAGAGAGAGTAGATGTTTCAAAAGGCCATTTTAATCAGAAAAAAAGATATGAAAGAAAAGACGTAATGATTAAAATGTAGGCACAGAAAAGAAAAAGCCTGAAGAATTTTAAAAGCTGGAGGATTCTGCGGAAAACAGAGCTTCAGTGTGGTTCATTTAACAAAGCAGAAGAGCAGGCACAATGTTGCTTGCGTACCCAGCAGTTTCCCTTTATTTTTGCCAAAGAAACTGGGATGAATCAGGATTGGACATTAATAGCGTTGCTTTCCCTCTGCCCACGGTTAGTTCAGAAGTAGGCACGTGACTCAGTTCTTGTCATCGGAAGGGGGAGAAGGCTGCTGGGGCTGGAGAGATTTCTAGGATATTGACAAGTAAGGAAATATCCCCTTTTTTTGATGTCACTCTCCTTGCCTCCTGCTTTACACATTGAATTATGAGAATGTGGCCACCATTTTGGGGCTATGAAGCATTATGGCATTATGATGCAATACTGTAGAAAGCCAGCAACTTCAGATGGCTAAGGATGAGGATGGGAAGAACCTAGGTCCTGCATGACCACATTGGACCAACATTAGAACTGCCCACCTTTGGATTATGGCTAAGTAAACACCTGATGGCTTTCGATTTAAGTCTGTGTTGGTAAGGTTTTCTGTATCTTACAGCAAAATACATCCCACCTGCTATAAAAAGTGTGAAGGATTCCAGCCAAAATGGTGTTTAAAAAAGAAAATTAGCGAGCATTTGTGAGAACTTTCATTTCACTAATATTTGAATGATATTTCAAAGATACTGTAATATTAATTGAGCAATTACCATGTATTTTTGTTTTTAGGCTTGGGAGATACAACAATAAATGATTAGCCAAAAGAGCTTGTATTCTAGCAGGAGAGACAGATATTAAGCAACCAATTGCATGTTTATTTTACAAAATTATGGTTATAATTAAAACTAGTAAGAAGGAAAAAATCAGGATTTAGGGTATGTAGTAATTATATAAATAATAAAGTATTACAAAATATATAACTAAATAACTGAATGAAATTACAAAAACAAACACTTTCCAAGTAAATGCGAGTGAAATCTGTAGTTTATACAGACATTCCCTGAGGTCAAGAGAAACTATAAATTGGAGTGGTTTAGTCCAGGATAGTTGTCTGAAGGAAGTTAATATTGTACCAGGTTTTGAAAGAAGTGGCCAAAGGACAGGCTAGATGGGGCAGAAGAGAGCACTCTAGGTATAAGGAACCAGAAGAGCAAAGGAAGAAAGCAGGAATGAAGTACGAGTGAACTAAAAGAAATACCAGAATTACTTGATTTTTAAATTCCCTGTAGCAACAGCATTCTAGGGGCATCTTTCAGAGAAAAAGACAGAAAGATACCAAAAGTCTCAAAGCAAGATTATTTAAAGGTATAAAAATAATACAGGAGAAAAATACAGAAGAAAAAGTAGGAGTACAAGAGTGCATTTGAAATGAAGACGTCATTCAAAATAATGAATAATTTATAATGTGGGTGCCAAAAGAGTTGTCATAAAAAGTAACTATGGATTTAAAGACATCAAGAAGGAGGGACTCAAACTTTCACAAATAGAAATGGAAAGAAACATGAGGAGTGGCAAAAAAATGAAGACAGGTAGGAAAACAATTTTTGCTTGTGGTTATTTTTCCATGGTAGCTGTTATTGACATGCATTATGTAGAAATGAATGGAATTTAACTGAAAAGAAAAATTTCTTTTTTTCTTTATGTATTACAGAACAGTAATACATAAAGATAGTCTTTTTGGCAAATAGTGTAATTTAAAATGTTTTCACTAGAATGCCTTTTTGTACCTTGCTGTAGGAAAACCTTTTCAACAAAAAAGCTGTCAGTAATAATAAGTTACAGATTAGTGAAACATTTTGGAAATAAAAAATCCCATAGATGTGCCAAATGTAATAGTAGGGCAACAATAATAAATACTTGTAATAAAAATCAGAACTTGTTAGGCATTATCTGATTTCTGGCCAAATATGGTTGTAGTACTAATTTTTCTAATGCTATTTTCTGTACAAATATAAGAATTTTAAAAATTAAGCTATGGGTATATGGACACGTCTTAATATTACTGGAGATAGAATTTACCACTCACTTTTTGTGACCCCCCAAGTGTAACCCTGAACAGACTTCTGTCTTAACACTCACAGCACATTATTGCATTGTCTTCTCCAGCGACTGGGGAAAGGGACAGCACTTTGTTTATTTTTGTTTTACGAGCACTCAGCACATTGCCTTAAAAAAAAAAAAAATTGTGGTAATTCATAAGATGTTTGTAAATAAATGAACAGTTGAGTGGACTATAGTGTTGCTTCTAAAAATCCTGGGTTTTGAACACAGAGAAGATGAGAATAAAAGGAAAGGAATAAGGATTTTCCCCAAATCAACGTAAGGTTGATATAAGTGTCCTCCAAAGTTGGCCTAATCTCCAAAGAAGCTTGTATCTCAAAAGGAGTAAGTCTGCGACAGGCAAGGTCAATGACAGTTTGTAAACCTGGAATTTAGGAGTGCCAGGAAAGATCTGAAAAATCATGTCTTCTATCAACTGACTGTTGCCTGAAATTCTGCACTTAGGGTTTTAGTCTTTGACGTAAAAGTTATTTTTTTCCCAATTAAAATGTAAGTGAGAGATATACAGTTAAATTGCACCATCATTCTGTCAACTTTGGGGCATGCAACTATGCTTACCTGGCTGAAAAAGAAAATGTAGAAAGTAAAATAGAAGAAAGTAGTTTAAACTGGGGGATAAGTCATGGTGTGAGTACTTACAGCAAATATAAGTAGATCATGGAAATCCACTGTAGGTTTGTCATACACTTGCTAATTTTTTTCAATAAGGTTAATCCCTCCACATGGTATAACATGAAAAATGACAGCCTTTACAATTACTAGATCCTTCAACTTATTTCAAATACTTTTTTATTTTTATGAGATTATAAGAATTTTTTAAACTTTGAAGCTGTATCCATTGTCTGATTCCCTTCTTTTTTCTTCTGCTTCTTATATTATTGTGTTTAACAATGGTATGGAGGCATCTTGGGGAAGACAGAGCAGAGCTATGGTGTAAGGACCAACCAACTCTTCTCAGAAGCCATCTGGTTACCTTGTCAAGGTAAGTTATTCATCCTGCTCTCTAGAATTGTCTTCTAAAAAAAAAAAAATCAGTTTTCTGCTCTTTACAGAACAGTACATAATCTTTTACTATTATCCTAATTAATGCTTCTCACACAGTCTTAGAAAATATTAGTAACTTAATGAATTATTAACCACATTCATTGGCCTGTACTAGCTGAAAAAGATGTCTTGTTTACTTAGTCAAGGCGCTATCTCTGTACAATGGCATTGACGGTGAAATTGATCAGAGCCTACATTTGAAAGAAGCTGAGAGACACATCAGAAATAGTAAGCCTTTTTATTTTCCTTGGTGTACCAGGTAGTCAGGCAAAGTTAATGTATTTCCTTATACATTATCTTGATTACATTCTGTTGGGAACTAGTCTCTGGTATTTATTAGGGTTTTGATAAAGATTTTGGCCATTTTCCATTCAAACTAGTGTTTCCAATGAAATGATTCTACAATGCATGTAAATTATATAAGAAATATTCATCTGTCAATGTAATTATATAAGCAACAATCAGTTTCAAAACTGAAATGGATTAAGTTAGTTCTGTAATACACACTGAAAAAGTGACAGGAACTAAAATAGACAAACTGTGGTGCTGTAAGGTTATGATTCTTAAGGTTTTTATATTAAAGTTGCAAAGTTTCAAGTGCTTAATGCTGCTCTTTATGTTAGGGCTGTAGACTGTCTTAAGCCTGAGAGTTCTATCTGAATATGTGATTGACAGGATAGAGGCTGTGCCTTGTATAATACTTTTCAAATGTTGGCTCTCACAAACATAGAAAGAGCAAACATTAACTAGCTCTCTGTTTAGATATCTACCACCTACCTGTCAACTTAAAATCATGAAATCTATAAATTTGGAGAGGAGAGCTATATTTCTTACTGAGAGTGGCAGCCAGCAGGGTGGCCATCCTAACTGAATAGGAAGTGTAACCTCGGGCACAGACCAAAAGCAAGTTCTTCAAGGGAGTATAACGTAGGAATTTATGTTGAATGGATTGGCCAAGTGTATATATTTAACAGGTTGTAGGAGGAGCTGTAAATATCCATGAAGGGGTGTATGTGCATGAATAGTAAGCAGACATGCATATTACATGCATCCCATGTTCACTTTGTGGGGGAGACTTCCCATTTAAATGCCTTCCAGTTGGGCCCCTTATATCAAAAGGGGAAGCAAGGACATGAAGGCACTCAGTGCTAAGCCTCTGTAAACCAGACCGAACCAGAAGATGGTCAGTGGTCTCTTATCTGGAGGAAGTTACTGAAATCAGTCTTTTGCCCAATCAAAGCTGTAGTTGTGGCTTGTGGAGCAGAGGGGTCAGTTAGTCAGGATCTGGTGGCCAGTGAGCTACGATTGTTTCAATACTGCTTATCTTGAGGCCAGTGCTTGTTTAGCTGCTAGCGAATAAGAAAAACCTGTGGCAATTAGATCATAGTTTATTCTATAAGTGTAGGAGTACATGACTTAAGCCTTTTCTGGCATAGCCTTAGGTCTTGTTTATTATTTGGTACTTTATTGCCATAAGAAGTCTCTTCCATTAGTCTTATGATCTCTATTTTAATATATCCATGTTGTTTTTTTCCTCCACTTGATTCCAGAAAGGACTAAAGTACATTTCATAAGTACATATAAGATAAACTTAAATAAAAATAAGGAAACCTTAAATAAAACTGATCTATATTAAAACATTTCCAATTTTGAGGGTCAAATAGATTTTCCAAGAATCCTTAACATTACCTATTCAAAATAAGATGTTTTCAGAAACTGTTGCAAATTGATGTACATCTCCTTAAAAAACAGATTTCATGATGGCATTCACACTTTGTGTTGCTCTTTGTGTGTTAGGGTTGGGGTGAGGGGAGCATGGTTAATGCCCAAATCGTTCCCAAGTCTCATCAATGAATAGTCTGAGGGAAGGAGGGTTGGGAATGTGTATATTGAACAAAATCCTCGAAATGATTCTGACTTGCCCCTGGGCTGAAAAGCAGTTTAGCAATATTAACTCTGTATTTTCTGAAGTAAAGGTCATACGTAAAGTAACTTGTGATTTTGGAAATTTTTACCCAGGATACTGACTGATGAGATGGCCTACCCCAAATCCAGAATTTAGCTTAAATTCCACCTCCTCTTGTTTTCCTTAATCTTTCACCATATTTTCCAAATGCTTTATACCTTTCTTCTCATATGTACTGCAATTTGTCTTGCATTATACTTATCTTTGTCATTTCAGCTAGTGTATGGACTCACGGATGTCTGGTGGGGAGGAGGGTGGACAAGCTATAAGTTTTTTCATCTTTCTAATCTTTATTATGCTTTAGTCAATAGTATATATTCAATAGATGTTGACTGAATTGGATTAAATATAAAACATTAAATGTTATTAAAAGTATGATTAATTTTCAAATTATCAAATTATTATATTCTCCTCCCTATTAAAGGAAAATCAGTGGTGTTTTTCAACTTTGGACTGAAACTCTAAACTATATAAAATCATAATAATGTGAAATATTAAACAGTATTACTCTTCAAAAAAACAGTAACAGGTTGTAGGAGGAGGCATAATTCACAAGAACTGCAACCTGCTCTCATCTTTTAAGCAATCATTTTTAATGTTCTAACCAAATCCTTATACTAAAACAAACAACTGGTGAATGTGATAAAGTAATGGAGAATATAGAAAAACTCCCATTTTCTCTAGCTCATTGTATGTGAAATCATTCTTAAGAATCACTTCCACTTCTGTTTGAATAAAAAATAGCCAATAAGGCAATTCTAATTGGTTAAATAACAACAACAACAATAAAACAAATCACCAAGGCAAATGACTTTTAAAAGAGTCACCAAGGTTAAAAAATATTATAAAAATATCCAAAAACTTACACATGTCCTTGATATAGTTTTGTCTTCTGTCCTCTTAAAATTTCATTAGCTTTTCTTGTTGCTTAGAAATCAAGGACATCTGAGTGGCAGATCTTGACCTAAGGAAAATATTTATGATGTTTTCAGTCCCCTTATTAAAGACCCTATTTTTCATTGCAGCTGAGGGTTGGTGTAGGCAGGATAGGAAAGCTTACAGATGGTGGGAGGCACAGAACCTTCATAGGGGCTCAGGCAAGAATATCCAGATGACAGCAGACAGGAGAGAGAATAAAAGATGCCAGCCTCCTCATTGTGAGTTCACGGTGGCTGCCTTGGTCGGGGGCTTTTGGCATGGTTCTCCTGAATTACACAATCTAATCTACTTCTGTACAGAAGATTTTAGAGGCGCAGTTGAGTATGCTAAAATGGCATTACTACCTACTCAGAACATGATGCTTCTGTGTGCCCATATGCCCAACTTATTTTCAAATGTATTTGAAAAAAATAGAAAATAAGCATTCTTAGTACTAGAGACATACAATAAAAATGCACATGACTCTATCCATGTGTGGGTTTCTTGGGAGTTTTGTCAGATTCCAGAGGACCCATGTTTGTAGCACATGAGTTCTCTGGTCATAGACCATTGATGTGGTCATCGGTGACATGGTGCCTAGCTCATGAGCCAGTAAGATTTGTTTCCTCCTAGGAATTTAGAACCATAGTCCAGACGGCAGGCCTGGGCATTTGAACTAGGAAGTAAGGAAAGCCACACTGGGAAAGCCTTTATGGGCTCTGTGTACAACTCAGCAGAAATGCCAATCTACAGAGAAATGTAAGAGAATAAAGTCGATTCTTTGAAAGAGAGGAAATGATGGCTCACTTAGTTCCTGAGAGCTTTCCTACTCATAAGGAGATCCAGTTGCATTTTCTACCATTGGCATTGAGATCCCCACCTCCACCCCAACATTACATTTTCCTTTACGTTAATATCAGTGGGTTTATATTACTTACAACCAGAAGGTTCCTGACAAAGACAAAATTATCCTGTTAGAACATGTTCTCTTATATCTTTGTCAGGAGCACACTGGAAATGAACAGCATTCTACTGTCAGTTTGTCAGCGTTAATTACATATTATGACCCAATGATTTTTCAGAATGTAATTGCATATAGCTGATGACAGTGGCTTCTGGAGCTGCTTCATGATGGTGTTAGAAGGTCCTGCCAGATTCCCTGGAGGAGATGGTTTGTCCTTTCTGTAATGATGGAAATAATATCTCTCCTGCAGGTTTAATAACAAAATGCAGTGCAAAAACTCCAGGCACTAGCCAAGTCATGTGACATGAGACATGGGATCAGCTTATCTCACAGACCCAGACATAGAGCCCCGTGCCAGCCTGACAACGAGTGGACAATCTAGGAGGATTTGAGTATTTCCTGCAGCTGTTCAACAAATACAGAAAGAGGTGGTTTCCTTCGACTTACTATTTATTATTGTTTTTATGCAACAATTTTCCAGTTGTCATCTGGAGAAACTGAGAATATGAAATCATCTAGTTCCTCTTTGAGATAGTACTTGGGATCCTGTGAATGCAGGGATTTCCTTATTGTCCTACCTGCAGGGAGGGGCATTCGAGGCTTCTGGATCATAGCCTTGGTCACATTTTAAAACTTGACATCATGTCTAAAATAACTGTATTTAAATTTTTAATTAACTTGAAAATGAAACTACTAGACCATGTAATTTACCTACTAAATTGGGACACTTTTGAGAATAAAAAGGGATGCTGTTAATAAAATGAAAACAACAGGCTTTGGAACTGACCCAAACAAACTGGATGATAGTATTACCCTATTCGTAGGTTTTGCATTCTTGGTTTCAAGTAACTCACATTTTAGGAAACCCAAGAATTTTGGCATGGCTTTTGACCAAATCAAATTTTAGCTGCCATTTTGGAGTACTGCCCATTATCCCACCACAGTCACTAGCTGAATACACAAGCTTCACTAGGGCTTCTTCACCTTTACAATTTAATGAGTAACTCCAAGTTACTCAGCTTCTTCACCTTTACAATTTAATGAGTAACTCCAAGTCCCTTCCAGCACTGAATAGTCTATAATCAATGACATGTCTATGTAAGAGTTTTACTTTTTGGAGAAATTTGTATTATTTTGATTCAGATTCAATACAAGATAGAGAATATGAATATCCATGAAAGAACATTGTAAATAAGTTTTGTACACATTATAAAGTCATGCTGGCAGCATGGTGTAGCAACAAACACCTGGACTGGAATCTAGCCGCTTATTTCCTCTCTGAATTTTCCAAGGTTTCCAAACCGTCCTGAATGCCTAAGCTGGAATACTTTCAACTGTAAAACAGGCATAAGAATAGCTACTTTTTAGTAATATTATGAAAATTAAGTCATATGTAGTGTATGAAAGTATCTAATATATGCCACAGAAATAGATGTATATGATCAATAAATACTAGTCCCTCTTCCTATTAGGTTAGTGTCAGTATTCAATATGTTATAAATGTACACTGCGTGTTCTCATAATTAAAGTATGAATATTGCCAATGAATTTCTCTATTCCTAGTATTGGCTTTTACTGTCACAGAGAGCAATTATGTTGGACAGAAGCACATCCATGATTATAGGCATCATCAGAGTCAAACAAACCTGGACCCAAAAGCCCTCTTTCTTCTTTTAGATCTATGGCATTGGGAGGTTACATAGGCTCACAGAGTCTCTCTCCCCTCATCTACAACAATGAATGAGATAATGTGATAGATCACATGGCACAAGTCCTAGTGTATATTCAATAATATGCATTATTGTTATTGCCAAGATAATATGGGAGAAGAGAAATTAAAGTCTCCATTTAACAGGAGGAAGTGAGAGAGATGTTTCCATAAGAAGAGCTTATAGTGCATGTAGACTTCAGAAATGAATATAAATGAAGAATAATGGTTGAGAAAACAAGCCCATGAGCATGTCAGCAGCATTATGCTATTCCCACTAGAATAATAAAGGCCATTATTCCACTGAGAATAATGCCTTTCATGGTCACTGTGGAACCATTATTGACTGGTCATGATGCTATGACTTCTAAGAAGTGTAACAGCTTCAGATTTACTGTAGGGCTGTAGATGTGTTTTACCCATACAGGGCTCCTGACAGTGAAATCAAAGGCTTGGATTGATGAATTCTGCAAACAATGTGTATTAGTCTGTTTTCACACTGCTGATAAAGGCACACCCCAAACTAGGCAATCTCCAAAAGAAAAAGGCTAAATGGACCCACAGTTCCACTTGGCTGGGGAGGCCTTACAATCCACAATCATGGTGAAAGTTGAAAGGAATGTCTCACATGGTGGCAGACAAGAGAAAAGTGAGAGTCAACTGAAAGAGGTTTCCCCTTATAAAACCATCAGATCTCATGAGACTTATTTACTACCAAAAGAACAGTATAGGGGAAATCACTTCCATGATTCAATTATCTCCCATTGGGTCCTTCCCACAACATGAAGGAATTATGGGAAATGTAATTCAAGATGAGATTTGGGTGGGGACACAGCCAAACCATATCACAATGTTAAGTTGCTCTTAATCATTTTATTGATGAAGTAAAACAGGTATATTAATAATACAATAGTTTTGCCTGAGCCTCACTGACTTGTCTTGTAAATGTTGTTTTGGAGAAAGCCACTCCTACAATTTGTTTATAAGAA
This sequence comes from Cebus imitator, assembly GCF_001604975.1. Taxonomy (NCBI): domain Eukaryota; kingdom Metazoa; phylum Chordata; class Mammalia; order Primates; family Cebidae; genus Cebus; species Cebus imitator. The sequence continues at coordinate 6,590,883 of NW_016107377.1, forward strand.
ATGTATCATGGAGTATCAGTGATCACATTTAGAGAACTATAACTGTCATATTAATGAGGACTGACAATGTGGATGATGATGATGGTGATGATCCAGCTCATGTGCATCAGAAAAAATTCACAACTTGATTATTTTTATCTACCTTGTTTCAATTAATCCAAACTTTTAGAAAACAGACAAATGCATGACCCAGACAAGGGTCAAATGTGTCTTTGCTTAGTAAAGTTTCGGAATTTTCTCATGCCAAGAGATCCTTTCCTGAGGCCTTTTCCAACTGAATTCAAAGTTTGCCATCCAATTCTTCCAGAGCAAAAGGATCTAGATTTTGTAGATGATGATGATGATGATGATGATGATGATACCAACTTTAGTCTCTCCTTCATGTATTTGACAGCTCCTTAAAGTTTCTGGCTATAGCCCAGCCTTCCAGCTCCCTGACTCAGATGGGACCTGTCGGAACCAGGTGGGTGTTAAAATCCCAACTTGCCTCCATTCCTCAGGCCCTGGACTTAAATGGGGGCCTTCTGGCCCTGTGGGTAGCCTCAACCTAATTTCCACTCCAGGTTTGAATTTTTTCTCTGTTTATGGATCTAGTGATTTCCCATTCTGTCTTCTAATCCTGGCTTTAATGTAATTGTATTTGCTGTATTTTATTCAATAATTACAAGTGTTTGGAACGGGACCAAGCACCCTTTCTCAGCAGTTTCGTCTCCAGATTTTTGTATAAATGAAGATTAGATTTCTCCTGATCTTCAAATCTTTCAGAATGCCATGTCTAATTTTTTTTCGTGAACAGAGTTAACAGAGGAAAACAGAGCCGGTATCTAAAACCTCAGAGGCCATCACTGTATAGCAGAGCCAGGCTCTAAAATCTGAGTCCAACACTTTATAGCAGAGCCAAGGTCTAAAATCTCAGAGGCTCTAAAAATCTCAAAATCCATCACTATATGGCAGAGCCAGGCTCCAAAATCTCAGAGCCCATCACTATATGGCAGAGCTAGGCTCTAAAGATCTCAGAGTCCATCATGTATTGTGATATAGTCCATCACAATATTTTGGGAAAACAAAACAGTCTCCTACCCTAAAATACTTAACATCTTAAATTAAAACCACCAACCTTAAACCCTGGTGGCAGTGAAACTGCAAATTTTCAACTTTGTGAAGGAACCGGGATTATTTGTTTCACTAGGAATAATCACAACAGATCAGGTAGTATTTGTGGAGGGTTCACTTTTGAGCAGGAGTATGGCAGTCACCACAAGAAGTTCTGTCCACATCAACTCAACCCTTTAGGAACACAGAGTACATGTCAGGATGCAGATGTATGCTTGCCTTACAGTGTCCAAGTTCCTATCAGTGAGCCACACTGTTCTCAGATCCTCAGGGTCCACAGTCTTTTAGCAAGTTTTTGATTTGGTACCCTGAACTATGGGACTTGGTACCTTCACCGTAGCTTCAGTCAAGATGTGATTGGTGCAGAGGCATTCACCGACACTCAGGTGTTGTAGGATTTTCCTGGATTTGTTTTCCTCTGCAGTTTTGTATGGCCAGTTCTCGGGGGCTCAGTGACACCACCAGGCAGTCAGAGTAGGATTGTGCTCTGGCAGAGACTGATGAGGCTTGGAGGAGGAGAGATGTGCACAGAATCATAATATCCTTTTTTTTTTTTTTTCAGTTTTGGCATTTAAAAAGCATTAGATTACATTGTGAATAAATCCATATTGAAAGGTTAAGTCAGTAAGCACCAGTCTGCCAACCACATAAGATATGATGTCGCCTCTATCAGGCTTCTTAAAGGAAAGCAGGCTGAAGATCGATCCAGGATGCCAGGACTCACGTCCTAAAAGTCAGGCTCTCTCTGTTCTTCTGCCTTTAATACTGAGAGAAAGGAGTAGGGGAAACCAAGATAAGAGCTTCACGCACTTCCACTCTCCCCTTTCATGTTAGCTCTCAGCACTAAAGAGGCAAGTTAGGAACTAACACAAGTGTCTGTTAATAGACTAAATGGACAAATAGAATGCACTATGTTCACATGGTTGAATATCAGCCTTAACGAGGAAGGCAATTCTGACACATGCTACAACATGGATGAACCTTGAGGACATTATGCTATGATGGAATAAACTCATCACAAATACTGTATGATTCCACTTATATAAAATATCTAGAATAGGCAAATTCATAGATATAGAAAGTAGGAGTCGCCAGGGGCTGGGAGGAGAAAGGAATGGGAAAGTGTTGAATGGGTATAAGTTTCCCGCTTGAGCTGATGACAAAGTTCAGGAGATGGATGATGGTAATGGTTGCACAGCACTGTGAATGTACTTAATGCTGCTGAACTTAAAGCACTTAAAGAGACTTATATATATAAAACCACAATTCTTAAAAAGGTGAGTTGAGGGGAGTACCACTTCTGGAAAGATGGAGTGGATTCACTTTTCGCTATTTCTCCTGAACGTGCATGATATGT
>NW_016107377.1:6593552-6679865 GCF_001604975.1 Cebus imitator
AAAAAAAACAAAAAAAAAACGAGTAAAGGAATTGACATTGAAGGTGCTGGTTTCATATTTGATGGGGGACAGGAAGGGGTGGAGCTGCAATAGGGTGACTTAATCTCTAGGCCTAGGGAGTAGCCCCCAGATCGCTGTGGATGCAAACTTGCTGGAGGGATCTCAAAGACACCCATCAACTCCCCTAAACTTTCCCTTTATTCAGATTATATAAAACTTTTGCTTCACTCTATTTAAGTTAAATAGTACATTTGCATACAAAATGTTACCTCATTTCCAATCTTCACAAAAAATTTCAAAGACTGGTTTAATACAGTATGTAGTGAGGGACTCCTTGGTTATTGCAGTTAATTACAGTGCTTGCGGAAACCTAGCCAGCTCAGGTGATTCTATCCCAAGTAAGTATGGTTACTTAGGAGAAGCTATACCTAGAACTGACATTATTCCAGCACTTCTAAACAAACAACCTGAGAATTTCTAAAATTCAAACCTGGTAAAGGTTAGCTAACCTTTAATACTGTGAGAAGAACATTTAACCCCAAAGAAATCTTTAGTTGCAAGTCTCTTTGCAGCTCTGTAAACAGCAGGGTGGAGAGTCAGGTGAAAGCTGCACCTGACAAATCACAAACTCTCATTTCTGTTCCTTTGTTTTGTCATCTGTAAAATGGGGATAATAATACAAATTCTTTTAAAGATTAAAAAACATCACGTCAAATACTCAGAGTTCTTATCACAAACTTGTAAATCTTGGAAAGTAGGGACTGTCTTTGCCTTTAGAACATTCCAGAAAAACCTAGTCTACTGCCTTGTAGACACTCAGGACTTAACCGACCAAAGCATTGTGTTCAGTGCTGAGCACTTAGTACCAGTCTCTGAGCTACGGAAGACCTTATCTTTGGATCCCTGGGGCCGGAAATCTACACCACCTGGTCACAGGTCCTGTTCTCGATGGCTTAGAAATCTGTCCACTCTCTGATCCCAGGCAAGAATATCCCAGTGGCAGAGAAGATGGGCACAGGTCTTCATTAAAGGATCTGAAAAATATATTATTTCTTACACATCCTCCTCGGAGGATCTCAGAACTATCTTGGCTTCTTCAAATCTAATTAAACCATGAAGCCACCCTGTGAATGAGTGGACTTTTAAATCCCTGTCTTGTCAGTTGAAAAACTTGTTTGGTTGAATTATTATGTCAGGCATAGTAATTTAGGTATATAAGAAGTGTAAGCAACATTCGACACTTACTCCATATTTTATCCACTGGGTTCTACTTGGCAGGTACCAAAGATGAAGAATTTAGCACCTTATCATTTATGCCTGCTATTTTTTTTTCAACCTCCCCTAGTTATCTGAGGGACTTTAATTCTCTAAATCTCAAAGTGGTAGGCTTACTTTAGTGTAAGTAAGATGTAAATGTAGTGATCACTTTTTGAGGGGTCTAGATATTTAATTTAAAATGTCTCTAGTTAAGGACAGATAATTTCTTTAATGTATACAGCAGTCTCGATTAGGTAGTGGTTAGTAAAAATGTATTTAAAAGGCCTAAATCGAAAGTTAATGAAATTTGTCGTTTATTTCACCTACTGTAAAAGGATAACCACAGACTTCATTCTTGGGTGTCTTCACTTGCTTTACATGAATTATTTATCTTGTTTCTGGAATTTAATACTTATCATAAAACTGCGAATTACACAATCCATCTTGGGTTTTGTAGTTTGCTGTCTATACGGGTAATGAATCTCAGCTATTAGTTTTATTTATTAAACCTAGCTCAAGAAGTAGAGGTTTGACCCCATCTTACATTATGGTTAAAAAAATAGATATGGTTAGTTTGAGATGTTGGATTCAGTGCAGCTAAAAAGAAAACCAATTTAAGTGAAAGGTGAATTAATAAATGCTGTGCCAATTCTGAAAGTCAGGATTATGAAAGGAGATTAATGTTCTGTTCCTGCCAAGGTAGAAATCAGAACATGCTGGACAGCAGGTAAAAAGAAATTAATTAAATAATGGTTTCAAAAGTTGCTCTGAATCAATGAAACAAACTTTGGAAATTTTAGGAAAGGAACCCTCAGGTGTAAAAACCCACCAGTCTCTGCTTAGTTGATCTTTTTGGTTTTTTTTGAGGCACAGTTTCACTCTTGTCTCCTAGGCTGGAGTGCAGTGGCATGATCTTGGCTCACTGCAACCTCCACCTCTTAGGTTCAAGTGATTCTCTTGCCTCAGCCTCCCAAGTAGCTGGGATTAAAAGCATGTGCCACCACACCCAGCTAATGTTTTAGAGACAGGAATTTATCATGTTAGCGAGGCTGGTCTGGAACTCCTGAACCTCAGGTGATCTGCCTGCCTCAGCCTCTCAAAGTGCTGGGATTACAGGCATGAGCCACCACATCTGGCCTTAGCTGATCATTTAAAAAAATAATACTGGTTTCTATCCTAAGATCCTCAAGCAAAATGTTCAATAAGCTTAGTCAGTAAGTCCAGTGACAAAATGCTCAGAAAACTGCTAATGAAATCCTTTTTGAGTGGAGTTTCATGTGCTGCCTTCACTTGAAAGTGCATAGTAAAGGCAGATTTAGGCCCTGTGACTATGCATCTGGACTTAGGGAGGATAAAGGAGGGAGAATGATGGGTTATAAATTAAGAACCTGAACTGAAAAATTTCAGGCCACACTTAGCTATTCACATCATTTTTTGCCTTACCTCATACTAAGACTTAGGCTTGTCACCCAATTTCATACAACTGTCTTCATTTTTAAGCTTCCTAAACAGCTAAATAATGAACTTTTAATAGAATACTATTGTAGAATCCCAGGAACTTGGCCACTAAATAGCACTACAGATAGAGAGCTCAGTGTGGTGAAGTCATATGATTGATTTTTCCTCAGTGTTCATAAACATCTTTTCTCAGGCAGCAAAGTCTTTCTGTGTGCTGTTTCCCTCCTGCCTGTAACATCGTCTTTCCTCATCAATCCACATTTAACTCAACCTTCAGATCTCAGTGTACAAGATTTTCTAGGGAAGCCTTCTAATGTTCCAGAACAAAGATCCCTTTGTTATAGATTCTCATACCCTTTCCACAAAACTTCTTTTGATTTCAGTAAAATTTTCACTTACCCATGGAATTATTTTATTGGCGTCTGTCTCTCCCAACGGAAAGTAAGTTCCATGAAGCCAGGTGTTTCATCATTTTACCTCTAGTTCTTAGCACCATGATTGCAGCAGAGCAAGAACTCAATGACCGTTTGTTGAGTCAGCGACTGAAAAACAAGAGCAATTATGCTTTTGAATTTGGCAGAAAAGGGCATGCAAAACACAACTTCTATGCCTTTTATAACCATTATGGAATCAGTATCCCTGAGGCCAATAAGAAGGGACAAGTTTTCCTTAGTATTTTAAGCACAAGGATGACTCACTATACAAGTGAACAGCAACCTTCACATAGAGTGTTGGCTCATTAGGAAATAACTATGAAAGATGTTTGAATGGGTGATTCGCTATTGTGCCACAAATACGTAATTGGCTTTGGAACTGACATCAATTTTCTATCACTTGGTTGGAAGAATGAAATAGGAGAAAATTGAGATGGCCCCAATAAGCACCTTGATCATTGGTAATTGTATCCTGCTTTTCCCACTGCTGTAACATCAGGACATGTGTTATTGCTCTATTGCAGCAGGAGAGATCAGCAATGTGACCATCTTGTAGAGATTCAAAAATGGGATTTCCTTTTGTTCTATGACCTCATCGCCTCCCTCACCCCCAACCTTTGTGGCCTTTAGCTTCTCTTTCCTTTGTCAGGGAAGGTGTCACCTATGGATTTCCTCTTCAAAATTGCAAAGGAAATTCAAGGTTTCATTCCTTTTCAGCTTGCTTCTTGGCCTAGTGACAAAACCCAGCTATTGTTTTAAATACAAATATAAAATGAAACAGTAAAAATTGAGACCTGAGCAAGAAGTTTTCTGTAGTTCATTTTCACCTCACCTCCAATTGATGCAACATATGTCTATGCCTATCTTTGATACAGAAAGTACTGTGGTACGTGTTAGCTAATAAGATAAAAAACATTCACAGTCTAGTGGGCAAAACAAAGTTGTAGTTATCTAAGACAGACAATGATAAGTATTAAAATAGAAGTACAAAGAAAATGTTACAGAAGAACAGTGAAGGGGGATACTAATTTCAATTTAGGGATTTTGGAAGATTTGGGGAAGAATTTGGACCTTCAAATGTGGATTTTTAATAATGGAGAAGCATAATCTTGGAAGGCTGAGGTGGGCAGATCACCTGAGGTCAGGAGTTCAAGACCAGCCTGGCCAACATGGTGAAACCCCATCTCTACTGAACATCCAAAAATTAGCTGGGTGTTTTGTTGTATGCCTATAATCCCAGCTACTCAGGAGGCTGAGACAAGAGAATCACTTAAACCTGGAAGGTGGAGGTTGCAGTGATCTGAGATTGCACCACTGCACTCCAGCCTGGGTGACAGAGGGTGACTCCATCTCAGTAATAATAATAATAATAAATAATAATAATAGTAATAAAGATTTCAGGGAGCTTAAATAGGAAGAAGAGGATCTTCTAGGTAGAAGGAACAAGGGAAACCTAGACACAAAGGTAGGAAAGCATGAAGGATGCTTTAAAAGATATTGAATAATACTATGTAGCTGGTGTTAGCAATGTTTGGAGATATGAGAAGTAGTTGATAAAGGTAGATGGAGCCTATGTATAGAGTAAGTCTCGAATGCTATATAAAGCAATTTGGGCTTTATTTTGTAACAGAACGTATTAGGAATGTTTGCCTTGATCTGAATTTTAGTAAGTTTTTGTTTAGTTTAGATTTCAGCTGGAATTCTACTCTGATGAGGTTGTAACAGATTAACAGGGAGGCCAGCTCAGTTCTTAGTGTCCTTCTTATGTCTGGTCCTCTTACCCTATAGAGGTTTTTGGCTCAGATCTACTTGAGGTGGGGACAAGGGTTTTGTTGGCAGGAAGCGGGGCAAATCCTGCTCAGGTTGTATCAAAACTTACTATCTGCAGAAGAGGCTGGTTACCTGGTGGCCTGGTTCATGATGACCCTGAGTTCTCAAGCCCCAAGGAAGGTGATGGAGTGCACAAACATTGCTTTTCTCTGCTACCATGAAGGACTGCATGTGCTCTTTTTCAAGACTCAAAGTGAGACTCAGTGTCATCATGGATTTTGATATTCGTTTTGGCTTTGTAAATTTCATTAGTAAAATTTCTTCCCATAGCCTGGCTGTAGTAGGATGCCTGACAGTTCTGACAGTCTGTTTTCATTCTTTGTGTGTGTGTCATGTATGTTTTGGTATAAAGTTAAAAAGGTTGAATCTTGGACTGTTATCCAGATGTCATCTTGGACCACAAATGATCACATGATATTTTGAAGTTCCTTTTGGTGATTTCCTGGTATGATGGAAATAAGAAAATCTCATGATATAGTTCTTGTCTGTGATTATTTACAAAAGTCGGATGAGACTGAAGGGAAGTTGGAAGATCATCTGGGACACTGTAACAGCACCCCAAGACAGGGACTCAGGACCAGGACTCAGGCCATCACAGTGGAAATGGAGAAGAGAAGATAGACCTGAGAATTGCCAAATGGGTAGAATATGCAGAATAGGTAGAATATTGCCAATTGGATATAGCCACTGAGAGGAAGGGTGCATTTGCAGGTTTCTGGCTTTGGTGACTGAGAAGATAGATGAAAGTGTCACTCAAAGGGAAGGGAAATGTAAGAGTAAGTATAAAGATTTTTACAAGGCTAATCCTGACTTTGTTTTGGGTATGTTGTGATGGGAGTGCATGGGAGGTTTGTAGGTGCCCATATATGCAGTAGGAAGTAAATGCATGGCATTGGAGCTCAGTGGGTCTATCTGGGCTGGATTTGTTTGTCATTAGGATGTTACTCTGCCAAAGAATTGAATGAATATATGCCAAGGATCTGAACGAATTTCTTAAGTATATACCCATAGAAAATGAAGATAAGAGAGCTAAGGTCAGAAGCTTAGAGGCCATGATAATTTGTGTTGTGAACAGAGAAAGAAGATAGCACCAAAAAATGAGAAGGCCATGAGAATGAGACAGAGGTAGAAGATGGTGACTGGTGACTGGTGAAGGGAGGAAGGGAGGGAGGGAGGAAGTGGGGAGGAAAGAAGAAAGGAAGGAAGGAGATTTCCCATTTAGGAATGGTTGAATGAGCTGGATTGATAAATGCTCACTCTCTATCTAGACATATGGAAAGAGTGGCTAAACAACAAATTTTTACCAAATACTTAGCAGAATTCTAAGGTATTCTCTCTGGTTTCCAGAATCGAGGAAGGAATTCAGCTGAAGTAGTGAATGGAAGTTGACACAGTTGTATATTACTATTTATCCCAAATAAGTGAATGGATTTCCCAAGGGTGAAAGCTGAGATTCACTTGGGATGGCTAGCAAAATATTAAGATAACTATTAGGGAAGTTATAAGATTGTAGTCTCAAACATTTTGTAAGGCTGAAAGGTTTTTATTAACTTACGGAACAGGCTGAAGGCAGCCAGTTCTTATTTTAGAGCTTTAGGTCATAAGGTGAAGATTAGGGATAATAAAAGCTTCCTCAGATAAAGTCTGTTTACCTCACATTCCTTTGTTTCTACTCTGTTTACTCATGTAAACTTTGTGCTAGATGGTCCTCTCAGAGGGAGGTTGAAGAGGAATTAGCTGTTAATGGTGTTTGTTCTGGGTCCTGGAACCAAAAGCTTTTATCATTTGTAAAACCACTCTTTTAACCATGTTAGTTATCCACAAGCATGTTGACTTAGAACCTGTTTGAAATCTATACTGAATAAATGTGAAAAAGAACAGAGAGTGATGGTGGGTTAGTTGCAATCGCCCTCTGAAAGCAGCTGATGACCATCCCTAGTCCACTTGATTCACCGTATTCTGGGGTATGTAAGTGCATTTATTCATCCGTCGCTGAGTCAAGGTCTACAGGACAGACCTCTGCAGGCGGTGATCAGCATCTCAGGTGAGCATATCAGATGTGAATATAAGGGAGCCAAGGATGTGCACTCAGCTTCCAGGACAGGAAACATATTTTAGTAAGCAGGATTATGAAACCTACTGAGGGCCAAAGTCAAGTCTATAATTACCCTGTCTAGTGGGGAGTCAAGACCAACAAATGGGCTATCTAGTCAAAAAAACTTCACTGACTGACCTGAAAAAGATGCTAGATTTGCTCCATCTGCCCTGGATGATGGGCAGGAATAGAATCTCCTGAACGCAGAACCCAGAGATGCCACAGTAGACAGTGGTGCTGAGACAAGCTCAGAGGAAAAAAACTCATAGCACTCAGGAGACTTACTTGCATTGGAGAGACACTTTAAAACAGAATAGTGCAGTATCTCAGAGACTTTAAAATAGACATTTAAATTGTTCAAAGGGAGAAAATAAGGAGTAAGATTCCTAATTCAATAGCAGGACTTATTTTTTGGGAAAAAGGAACACACAGATCTATAAAAATGAAGCATACAGACATTTTAAACAATGAAAGACATAGTTATTAAAATAAAGATCAATAGATAGATTAAACAAGAGTGGATGGAGATGACGAGAAAGAGAAATGTGAAGTATATCTGATGAAACTATACAGAATGCATCACAAAGACACAAAGAGAGGGAAAATATGAAAAGCAGAAAGAAGAGAAATGGGAACTACATGAGAAGAGTCAATATATACCTAATATAACATCTGGAAAGAGAAAATAAAGAGCCTTGTGGGAAGCAATAATAAAAAGAATGACTAAAACTTTTTAAAAGTTAAATGAAAATAATCCTAAATTGGAAAAGTCATGCAGAACCCCAAGCAGGAGAAATAAAAAAAAAAAATTGCAACTAGAAACTTTATACTAAAATGGAAGAACATCTAAGATAAAGGAAAAAAGTTCAAAGCTAGAGGAGGTAAGAGAGATCATGTATAAAGGAACAAGTCAAATCAAGGGTTGACTTCTCATGCACCATCTCTGTGATCATAGATATGAGAAGGCAATGCAATATCTTCAAAATGCTGGGGGAAACTAGATTGTATATCCACTTAAATGTCATTCAAGAAAAGGCAAATATTTTCAGACATTTCTAAGAAAGATTACTACCACTGACCCTTCTAGCAACAACTGGTAAGGGATTCAATTCAATTAAAAAAAAAAAAAAGAAATTCCTTCCAGAAGGAAGGTGTAGGAAGCCTACACATGTATAGAAAACTGATTTATGTCTGAATGGGTATTGCAGACCAGTGGACACAAGATACACTATTCAATAAATGGTTCTGGGGCATTTCACTGTCCTCCAGGGAAAAACAAAATGAAATTGGATCCCTGCTGCTCCTTATGTACAAAAATCAATCCTTAGTGGAACAATTTGAAAGGCAAAATTGCTATAGAAGAAAAATATAAGAAGATATCTTTATGACCTTGGGATAAAGAAGAATGTATTAAATCATAAATAAAAGGCTTGATAAATTTGACAATGTTAAAAAAACAAAACGAAACAAAAAAACTCTCCCTCAAAAAGATTGACAGGTGGAACAATTTTCAGGAGGGAAAACTTAAATATCCATAAACTTATCACAAAAAAGAGACTTACTAATACCAGTAATAAGAAATATACAAATTAAATGACTTGGCAAAAAGGTAAGGTAAGTAGGCTATATCAAACATTGGAGAGCATGTGGCATAAAAATCTGAAGATAACTAATGTCCATTCACAGAAGTAAATTACTGTTTATAGTAGTCACTAATCTAGACCATGTTATGGCGTCTTCATATAGTGGAATGCTATACAGCAGTGAAAATTAATGAACATTAACTCTAGGCACGTCATAGATGATTCTCACACACATAATGCTGAGTGAGTCAAATAAGTTGCAGAGGAATACATAACCTATGACATCATTTATATCAAATTTAAATTCAAACAATATTTCATGTGGTTTAAGGATACATAAATAATAAGATTATAAAGAGAGGCTTGGGAAAAGTATAGCCCAAATTCAAGAAGGAGAGTTATCTGATCTGGAAGCATTCACAGAAAGTTTCAACTATGTTGTAAATATGTTGCTTATTAAGCTTGGAGGTAGGTAGATGAGTATTTGTTGTTGTATTCTCTATATCTTTTAATTTAATTTAATTTATTTATTTGAGATGGAGTCTCATTCTGTCACCCAGGTTGCACCCATCTTGGCTCACTGCAACTTCCGCCTCCTGGGTTCAAGTGATTCTCCTGCCTCAGCCTCCTGAGTGGCTGGGATTACAGACACTGCCATCAGACCTGGGTAATTTTTTAATTTTTAGTAGAGACGGGTTTCACCATGTTGGCCAGGCTGGTCTCCACTCCTGACCTCAAGTGATCCACCTGCATCAGCCTCCCAAACTGCTGCAATTACAGGGATGAGCCACCATACTTGGCCTCTGTACCTTTTTAGATCTTAAACATTGTATAATACTTTTCCAAAATGAAAAGAGTAAACCAGAGATGAGGAAATGGAGAGGGCAGGAGAGGACTATTCTTCCACCTTTTTTTTACCAGGAAGGGGAGAAGAGAAGAGAATGGTTTTTAAAAAATTTCTTGACACCAAATGATTTGTAAGAATTTAACAGTTTGTACAATTTTGTAGGTAAACCAACATTCGAAGCTGAATAATTATATGCTTAAACTCAATATATTCAACTTAGTGAAGTAATGTTTATTATTTGATCTGTACAAGCTGGAGATTATCTTTTTTCTTCATATTCCTTCTTATTCTCTAAATAATCTAGCTTTTTGAAAAGAACTGATAGTATACACATAGGAAAAGTATCAATGTTAAAAATATTGAGTCATTTAACCAATTGGAGTTGAATACTTCTTTGTTATTTTCAATTTCAGACACTAAGCTGGATATCTTTATATATTTTATTTCTTCACCATAAAACTTACAAAAACAAAAGAGCTCACCAACATCTATGTCTCTTTGGTGATGTGACACATATATTTTTAAATGTGTGTTAACAGTTATATGCTTTCATTGTCTCCCCTTTAAAATTAAATCAATCTTTTTCTGACTAGGGAACAGTGTGTTCTGTACTAAAGGAAAACCCCTGCTTGGAAGAAAGGTGTTGCTGAGTAGTTCTGCCAGAGACTTTCATTTCAAAGGCAGAATTTTATTTCACAGGAAATGTGAATCTGAAAGTATTTTACTAGCAATTAGCTTTTAAAATAGCAAGTGACTTCATGTTCTTCATTTATGCTTGGAAGCTGGACATGGAATTTGTGTTTTTCTTTTTTTGTTTGTTTGTTTTTTTTCCTGACTTGTGTGAAATTGTTAGGAACACACAATATTCTAGCTAAGAAATAAAGATGTACCAAACTTAGCTTTCACCGGAGACATCACCCACTGCCTACAGAATAGTCCTGAGGAGATGGTAAGCCCAAATATTAAGGGATATCAACTAAGTGTCCTGAGTTGGTGATGTTCCAAGCTGGGCCACCCCCAGCTTCTTATACTTTCATCCTCATCTCCAGTGAAATTTTCACAGAATCCATCATTATGATAGCACTCACCAAGTGTTCAATCTTATTGTCCTCATTTACAGATGGTAAAACTGAGACACAGAGAAGTTAAGGATCTTGCCAAAGGCTCACAGTTAGTAAGTAGTGGGAGACAAGATTGGTGCCTGGGTACTCTTACCTCAAACCCACTTCTTTTCCCAGATTTGAAGACATTAAACTGGGACATTGGCGTGACTGACTGATATAAACAGAGTCTGTCACATCCCTGGCTGCTGTTGTCACTGGTAAGTTGGGGCTTAGATCTCTACCTCAACCTTTCACTGATGCACATATTCAGTTTTACTAGGTCGCACATAATAGTTTTCTAAAGTGATGATACCAATTTAATCTCCAAACACTACCTTTTGTTCAATGTTTAAATTTTTTGCTGACCTAATACATGTGAAATGATACCTCATTGTGGTTTTAAATTGCATTTCCCTGATTACTAATGGAGAATTTTCCATGTTTTGGGGCCATTTATGTTTCCTCTTCTATGAAATGCCTGTTCATGTCTTTTACTCATTTTTATATTTGGGTTGTTTGTCTCTTTTTATATTGATTTGTTGGAGTTCTTAACATATTCAAATACTAATTTTTATCTCACATATGTGTATCAAGTATCTTCTTTTAGTTTGTTTTCTCATCTTCCTTTAGAGCCCTCAGACAAGCATAATTTCTTAATATAAAAGAAGTTGAATTTGTTAATCATTTCCTCTAAGATTCTGAGCTTTATAAAAACATTTCATGTGTCTTCTCCACCCCCCAAAATGGGAGATATATTCTTATGCACTGTCTTCTCAAAAATGCATCATTTTGCCCTTCACAATGAAATATTTTTATTTAATTTGAATAGATGATTTTTATGTGTGGTGGGACATAGGGGTTCAATCTGAATTTAAAAATTCATTACATAACCAAATTCCGCACAAGCATTTTTTGCATAGTTCCCCTGCCCTTACTGATCTTCAATGCCTGTCTGTCACTTTGTCATGAGTCAAGGTTTTTTTCCTTTTTTTTTTTTTTTAAGTATGGACTGTTTCTGGCTTTTCTGTTTTGTTCCATCAGTCTGCCTTGTCTAACACTGTATCAATTCCACACTGCCTTAGTTACTGCAGTTTTAGAATTAGTCTTGGTAGGGGTGGGGAGGGCCTTTTACCCTATTTTCCTTCAAGAGTGTTATGGCTATTCCTAGTGCTTTGCTTTCCATATGCATTTTAGAATTAGTTTTCCAGGTACCATAAACAATGCTTTTAGCATTTTGATTCAATTGCATTATAACTATAGATTAATATGATATTGTTTTATTTCCCATTTGTGCACATGGAATATCTCTCTGCTTATTAAGATCTTACAAAAAAGCTGAAAATTTTCTCAAAAAGCATTTGCACATATTTTGTCATATTAATTCCTAGATATGTTATCTGGCTCATAAGAGCCTCCTTTACAGCTCCCCAGTCTCTCTTTCCCTGTATGTTGTTGGATGTTCACAACAACTTTGGAAGTCACAAGTTGAGGAGGATGGCATCTCCATCAATGGACCCACAAGTAACTTGAAAGAGTAGAGCCCCATCTCTTACCTATTTCCCATTAAATTAGCTCTACCTACTGAGAAACAAATTCTTCTTTTGTTAAGCCACTGAGATGTGTCACAATGAATAAGATTATCTTAAGTAATGTGTATTAGTTTTAATCTTGGAAATTTGATAAACACACTTATTAATCTTAATATTTACCTGTTGGTTATTTGATTATTTTTGGCATACAAATGATATTATCTTTTAATAATGAGCTTTACTTATTTTCTCTTCTATATTTTACACATTTTATTTCTTTTTCTTGTACTACAGCATTAGCTGATGTCTCCTGTACAATGCTGAATAAAGCCAACTATGATGTACAATTTGCCTTGGTCTTGATATTGAAGGGAGTTATTTAACATTTTACCATTAACTGCCATTCTTGGTGTGGGTATTTTGTATAAATCCTTCATAACAATATGAAAGTTCTCTTATTACTAGTTTGTAAAGAGATTTTGTTGCAAACGGACATTATTTAATGATGTGTTTGCGTCTTTGGAAAGATGTTTTTTCTCCATGAAATTGATAATGTGTTGATATATTTGTTTTCATGAATGACATTGACTCATACTTTTACTGTCCTTGGCTGGGTTGCAAATCAAATAAATAGCAACAGTTTATCTTTGTTTACTTTGTTTACAGTTTTGCTATTTTGTTCATCATGGATTTTTTTGTGTTAGTTTTGATTTTTAAAAATATTACATTAAAATATTCTTTGTCTCAAGTTCAGGGTTTTTTGGTGCTCCCTTAAATGCTATACCTGAAACAGGTGAGTAAATGCTGATCCAGCCCTGCAGACAGCTTGGTCCAGGCCAAGTCTTTCTTTTGGTCTCCTGTGCTTCTGGAGGCTCCAAAGTACTGGAGCTGGGCAGATGCCACCAGCAGAGGATAGATTTGGTCCCAGGTCCTGTAAAAGCATTCTCATTTTTTATTAAGCCTCTGAGCATTTCTTCCTTTCTTGATAGTTCCAAAGTGCCTTTAAAGAAACAGTTTTAATATTTTATCCAGCTGTCTTTGTTATTCTCCTCCAGAGGCTCATTCAATGTATTTATTCCATTGTGCCTCCAGAAATGATACTCTGGAATGTTTATTGCTGTAAGATATAAAGAGCTGGGTTGTCTGTTGAGCCAAGCCAGTGCCTGATGGCTGGTCCTTGGGTTACTTAATTCCACTATGAGACAACCAGACTGTCCCAGTTAACTTTACCAGGAGTAATGCTGAGAGATCATCCTGCTTGGGAAATGACACAAATACAGAAACTCATTTCAAATGGCAAAATTTTAAAAATTGGATTTGTTTTTCAAGGACAACTGATGTCTTTATAATCCAGGCACAGTTCCAAGAGTTTTTATATGGTAACTCATTAAATTCTCACAACCATCCTATGTGATAGAAGAAAGTGGATAGCCGGGATGTGAGCTAATTTTGCTTCCAATTGCATGCTTGTAAACACTATGCCTATTGCCTTTTAGGGTTGCAGAATGAAGTGTCGTTAGTGAGTGTTAGCACAGACCAATGATCAACAAAGGGTTCTAATATTAACCCAGTTTCCTGTCTCCTGCAGTGGCTCCAGTGAGTAGAACATGTAAAAATTACAGTCCCTGTGTCCTCAGCTAGTGATCAGCTTATGCCCTAAATATGTTAATTGACCTCTGTAAAGATTTTTACCAGACTAAAACCACCCCTTATGTGGTTTGCATTCAAAACATATGGATGACTCTTGAAGGAATTGGGGTTTTCTGAACATCGATTATGTGTATGTGTTTCTTTAATTACTCCTTGCTTTTGTAAGGGATGCTTTTATCAACAGTAGCCATCAACTGCATTAATTCCCAAGCGTGCCCTATTTAAACTTGCAGACAATGTGTAACAACATAGACAAATCACTTCAATTAGCTTTGAAATGGCTTTGATGGGTTGAGCAGACCAGATTCTAGAGTTTTATATCCCTTGTGTTCTACAATTGAATTTAGTTCCAAGATTGTATTGAACAAATACAAACTTTCATCTTATATGATGATGCCTGGCTTACATAGAATGAATTTGGTTATTTTTTCCCTGTTTCTTTTGAAAGAAGTTTGGCATCAATTTCAGGAATGCAGAAGACTAAAAAAAAAAAGTTTGGACCAAGTGAAAACTTTCACTAGTGCCTTTTTAAAAAAGTCTATATTTCTCCTTAAAATGTGTGAAAATTTGCTATTTTTTGAAATCATTATAAAAATATTTCAGCATTGAGTTCTTTCTTCTTATCATTCTCCTTTTTCTTCTTAGTGATTAATTTAGTACTATCTGAGGCAAGATACATTTACAGGGAAATTATTTTTTTTTGTCAAAAAAGAATCAAATTGTGAATTTAAAATCTGTTTCTCGCATCAGTTTAAAGAAAGTCAAGTGCTTCAATAATGGAATTGACAAATGATGGATCTACCTATTGATACCAGTTTGGATTCCCTGGGAAGTAAACTCTGAAGTGGTGATCAGTGTGCATGAAGCTTTTTAGGGAAGACACTTGGGACCAACCCATGCGGAAGGGAGGGCAGAAAGCGCAGTGAGGCAGAGGGAGAAGCTGGGCTCTCTCGAAGTCTCAACA
Source organism: Cebus imitator (assembly GCF_001604975.1). Classification (NCBI taxonomy): domain Eukaryota; kingdom Metazoa; phylum Chordata; class Mammalia; order Primates; family Cebidae; genus Cebus; species Cebus imitator. The sequence continues at coordinate 6,608,303 of NW_016107377.1, forward strand.
AAGGCCTCAGCCTGCCCCATGGACACCCAAGGATGACTATTCAGAGTTGCTCTGATTTGGAGCAAGGTTGTGGGCCTTCATCCTCTTCCTTCAACCAACTGGAAAAGAGGCATGTGAGGAGAGGGAGTGGGGCTTTGGACCAGGCATTTCTCTTTAGCTAATGCAATTCCAGAAGAATGGACTGCTGCAGCACTCCTGGACCCTGGGGAGTAAGTACTTCATTCTGCAGGAGGATCTGACAGCACACTGCAGCTCCACTCTGCCATTCACTTTTTCAGTTGTAGCTGTCTTGCAAAAGCCAATGTCCCCCCATGTTTTTTTGTGTGCCATTCACTCCTTTGAGTATAGAACCCCCATCCATTCTCATCACCCACCTCTGCATTTTTATTCCTGTTGCTTCTCAGGCTTCTCACTTTGCCAAATTCTGTATTTACCACTCCTCCAGGTCCATCTCAAGAGACTTCTCCAGGGAGACTTCCATCCCATCTCCAGCTCTCACCAATTTTCCATGGCATTCTCTGTCTATTTAATAATTTGGAACTCGTCATGAGATATCTCAATCTATACCTTGTATTTTGTTTCCATCTGTCTGTTTTTTTCTTTCTCTAACTAAATTATAGCTAGATTATGATGGTTTCAGATTGTTTACAATCTAATAAGGAAATAGGCTCTTTGTTTTTCATGTTTTCTAGCATTTTGTAATACGCACATTAGAAGCTCAAAAATACTTGTTAAATAAGTGGATCACTGCTTAGCTCCTTAGCCAAGAATGTAGTGAGTGTGGCAACTGTAATGAATCACTATTTTAATTTCATAGTTTTAGATTTTTATTTATGCTCATCTCTTCTGACATCCCAGATTTATTAATCATTCACTCAACAAATATGTATTGAATTCTGTTGTGTCCCAGACACTGTTTTGAGCAAAGGGTATGATATGGTGGTGATGTGGTTTGACTGCGTTCCCACCCAAATCTCATCTTGAAATTGTAGCTCCCATAATTCCCATGTGTTGTGGGAGGGACCCTGTGGGAGATAATTGAATCATGGGGCGATTTCCCCATACTGTTCTCAAGTTAGTGAATAAGTCTCAAGAGAGCTGATGATTTTATAAGATGTTTCCCCTTTCACTTGGTTCTTATTCTCTTATGTAAGATGTGCCTTTGGCCTTCTGCCATGATTGTGAGCCCCCCACCACACTGCCAGCCACATGGAACTGTGAGTCCATTGAACCTCATTTTCTTTATAAATTACCCAGTCTCAGGTACGTCTTTTTCAGCAGCATGAAAACTGACCAATAAAGGTGGTGAACAAGACAAGGGACCTGCCATGATGGAGATTAAATTCCAATGAGAGGCAGATAATGCAACTGAAACAGAGATGATCAAGATGGTTACACAATGTGATAGGTGCTATGGCAGCAATAAACATAGTGAAGAGATGAAATACACCACCTGAGGTCTGGGATGAGGTGATGCTGCCTTCAGAAGAAAATAATTCTGCCATGACCAGAGAGAGAAAACAAGCATTTCAGGCAGAAGGAAAGGAATTCAGGAGGCAGAAAGAACTCCGTATCCTTTGAGAAATGGAAGAGGTCAGAAGGGTTGGACAGTAGTTTGCTCAGGGGAATATGGTAATGGATGAGGTTGGAGAAGGTGTCGGCCAGGGTAAAGGGGTTGAATTTTATCCTAAGAGCAATGGTAAGTCAATGAAGAGTGAAAGTTTATTGTCATTGTTGCTTGCTTGTTTAAAATAGAGGCTAGAGGCAGATTTACCATGAAATTAATGAAGCTTCAGCTTCAGGACCTCCCACTTGCACGAGTCCTTTAAAAAACCTGGGAGGATCTGTAGCTTTGTATGTGTTTGAAGTCATGGTTTTATAAAACTGGCAATTGTTTAGGACCACTCTCTTTTTCCATACTGACATCCCTTCCATCACACTCCCTTTTGTGGAGTGGCATTGGAGTGGCTGTGGTCATTTTTTAGATCTGGTTCCAAGGAGGTTGAGTGGTATACATCTAACTTGGCTTGGTGAAATACAGTTATATGGCTCATAGCCCTTTCTGTGTATGGCCAATGTTGTTAACCATCTCATAATAGGTGCTGGCTTACCCAGTATTATGACATGAAGGTGTACAACCACTGGTTCACATTGCGCTATGAGTGTGTCTTACAGCACCCAGCCCTGGGAGTAACCAGGTAGTGGAAACGAAAAGATTTGAGGTATATGTGGTGGATGCTAGTCCATGGAACATTCTAGTCATCAGATGCATACAATTCTAAGCAGAGGATTTATTCTTTATTTATACTTATCTTTCAGGATAGCAAAGTACAATTATAATGCCTATTTTTTTCCTTTTCGGATAAGAGTTGTGAAAAATAGAAGTTAGAATTCCTGTGTTTTTATGATAAGCAGTGAGAATATGTGTGTGTATGCATATGTATGAAGTTGTATGCTAAATTATCAATACGAAAATATCTATATTAAAAAGCAAATTTCAGCCAACAACACTACAAGTAAGATTGAATTACCTTTTTGTTATCTGTATAGGAAATGCTATCACAAAAAAGTGTTATCATATGAGGATGTAATCAAAGGCAATGCAGTGAGAAATTTAAATAAAACATATCGTAGTAATGTGTCCAATGAATAATTTATAAAAATAGCATGTTGCTTTTTCTATATATTTACTTTTGTATTTCACTTTATATTTATTTGGGGGCTCTTTTTGTTTAAGAACTCCCTTCCCCAATTTTATAAGCTTCCAGCCTCACAAAGCCTGGATCTATCTCTGATGGGAATGATGCTGTGAGATCGGATTTCTATTTTATGAAGGTGCTGGCTGCCATATGGGGAGCAGATCAAGAAGGAGCAAGAGTAAAACCAGAGACATAGCTTGCATCTAGTCACAATTCTTTTGAATGTAGTTACTAACAAGGAACATCAAAATAGTCCAGTGTTGTCCCTGGTCTTCATTCATTGCTTTGCAGAGTCAACTGAGTATCTAAAGGGGAATTGGTCCTGAGTACCACAGCATCACTTCTCAGTCCTGAGTGTGCATATGTGTCCCTTGGGAGTAGGTCTGGGGTGCAGCCTGGGATTCTGCATTTCTAGCAAGGCTTCAGGTAGCCCTGTGGCTGGCTCATGGACCACATTTGGAGTAATAAAGTAGCAAAACACTAGGGATATAGAGTCAGACTGGCTGTGTTTGAATCTTCACTTCAGTACAAACTTTGTGACTTGTTATCTAAACTTTCCTGTCCTCAGTTTTTTCATTTATAAATTGGGATGCCCATAATAGAATCAACCAATCAAGTTATCGTGAAGATTAAATGAGACACTTCATGTTAAGAGGTGATCACAAAATAAGGTACAAAAAATGCTAGATATATTTGTTCTTGCTGCAATCAGATAGCCCGCTTGGCCTTTTGAGCCAAGCTTGACTACGACTTCCTGTGAAGGTTACTGAAGTTTCTCGTGTGTATTGAAAGAAAGAAGGGGCCTACCCCTGGAACACAGACTAAGTAAAATTAGTCTGGTCAATGCAAACTTATAAACAATAAAATATATTTGCAAATCAAAATTGCCAAGTACAATAAATGTTGTGTTCATTTGACCATCATTATATGTTTTATTTCAGGCATGTGCTAGGTTTGATAAATCACAGATTCTTGTATCCAGAATGGAAGTTAAAAAAGGTCTTGTATTCCAATTGCTTAATTCTACATGCAAAACAGAAACAAACAAACAAAAACCACAAGGCTCTCCCTGAGGGATTGTGGCTTTGGTCATGATATTCCCTGTGGGTCATATCTCCTAACTGAAAAGCAACAGAAACCATTATCAAAGTATTTTATTAATACTTTGCAATCTATAGAAAGCCATCTTTATTCAAACCCCCTTATTATTGCTATGGGTTAAATTATGTCCTCCCCAAAAGCATACATTAAAGTCCTAACCCCATACCTGTGAATGTGGCTTTTTTTCGGAAATAGCATCTTTGCAGATGTAATTGAGTTAAGATGAAGTCATTAAGGTGGGTCCTAATCTAATATGAGCAGTGTCCTCATAAGATAACGTAAGGCAGAGACCTGCAAGGGGAAGACCATGTGATGACAGAGATAGAGACTGGAGTCATGCAGCTGCAAACCAAAAATGCCAAGGACTTACAGCCACCAGCAGAAGCTAGAAGAGTCAAAGAAGGAGTCTACTGGAATCTCGGGAGGAACATGGCCCAGCTGACATGTCAATTTCCAACTTCCAGCCTCCAGAGTTGTAGGAGAATACATTCCTATTGTTTTTCCTTTTGTCCTTGTTGTTGCCCAGGCTGGAGTTCAGTGGTGCGATCTTGGCTCACTGCAACCTCCACCTCCCAGGTTCAAGTGATTCTCCTGCCTCAGCCTCCCGCGTAGCCGGGATTACAGGTGTGCATCACCATGCCTAGATAATTTTTGTATCTTTAATTTCATCAGGCTGGTCTCAAACTCCTGACCTCTGATGATCCACCCACTTTGGTCTCCCAAAAGGCAGGGATTACAGGTGTGAGCCACTGCACCCAGCCTTACATTTCTGTTGTTTTAAGCCACCTTCTTTGCGGTTTGTTATGGGAGCCCTAGGAAACTGAAACAACACTCTTCCTCCTTTCTCTATTTTTTTTTTTTTTTGACATGGATTCTCTCTCTGTCACCAGGCTGCAGTGCAGTGGTATGATCTCGGCTCGCTGCAACCTCTGACTCCCTGGTTTAAGCGATTCTCCTGCCTCAGCCTCCCAAGTAGCTGGGACTACAGGCACGCGCCACCAGGCCCAGCTAATTGTTTTGTCTTTTAAGCAGAGAAGGGGGTTTCACCATGTTAGCCAGAATGGTCTCGATCTCCTGACCTTGTGATCTTCCCTCCTCTGCCTCCCAAAGTGCTGGGATTACAGGTGTGAGCCACCACTCCCGGCCTCCTTTCTCTATTTTTAACAGGTTTATCTTTCCTCTTCTGCTGCATTAGAAGCTTCTTGAGGGCAGAGCATTGGACTTTGGCCATGTTCACATCCCTTCAATGGCTTAGCAGGGCTTAGACGGTACTCAGTGAGCAGTTGTTGAATTGAAGTAATTATAGGTTTCCACAAAAATAATCTGGCTCATTATTTGTTATTATGAATTTTCTGTAATTTGCCCATCAGTTTTTGGCATTAATTGTCATTGAGGAAATAGAAGTATCTCTTAGTTGCCAAGAGATATTTGGACAGAAAAAGGAAATAAATACTTATGGGGAAATACAAGTGCTCATTTTAATATTATTTTAAGAAGAATAATTGATATTCACTGAAATCTTGCTAAGTGTCAGGTCCTGCTCTATCTGGTTAGCATATATTATCTCATTTAATCCTCATGATGTCCCAGCAAGGTACATTTGATTGTGAAACTTGGCTTATTGGTGGAAAAAACCCTGATGCTTAGAAGCTGCTAAAAAGTACAGTCGAGAGTTAAACTTGGGCAGCATGACCAGAACTTAGTTCTTAACCAGCTCTTAAGAAAACTACTGTGGAATGCAGACACTGATCTTTCCTTTCTGTAGCTCTGAAAAACATTCAACTTTGTGTTTATGAATGCTAATGCGTTTAGATTGCTCTCTATATAAATATATGCGTGTGAGAGTGTTGAAAATATATTTATTCTGTAGTATGTTACTTCTGTATATATCTGATCAATTTGCTAAGACGTATTTAGAGCTTAAGAAGCAGTTTTCCTAAGCTGTCATGCTACTTTGAATACATTCCCCCACCCGCCCCACTGCCCCGCCCTGTAAAGCCACACATTTTACATTTAAATGCATGGGTTTCCATCTCTGGTCTGTAGAGCTTATTCAGGGATCTCAGGAAAGGGACCTCCTGCAACCAGAGCACTTTGCTATGATTTGGCTTGTGCCCTTTTGTGGGGTGAGCTTTTGTTGGAAGGAAATATTCTCTAGCAAAGGAAAAGTTAGACTGCTCTGATTTAGATCATGTTAGTTTACACACAAGGACAAATATAAATCTCTTCCTTCATTTATATAAAATAAAGTCTTGGAAAAACCCACAGTAAAGTTATGAGAAAAAGGGATCAACAATAATCACACATTCAATTTCTCTGCCTCTCTGGATACAATTGGAGTTTAGGGGTACACACATTCATGTGTGGCCTTTATGCAGAAATTTATTCTCTCTGGCTATTTTCCTGAGACTTTCAAGTTATATCTTTTCAGGTGCTGCTTCTATGTGACTAGCTGCATCATGACTTAATGCCACATTATTATTGGGAAAAATTCAATGACCATCATTATATATTTTATTTCAGGAGGACCATATAGAAGCTTGATAAACAACCAACCAACCAAACAAACAAAAAACTCTGGATAACACTGGAGTAATGGCACAATGTAACATTCCATCTATTGACTCTGGTCCTAATAAAGAATTAGACTATATCCTAAATGTAGCACAGTACTTTGTAGCCCATAGTTTCAAAACATTTCATAAATCATATTCTTGAGATAGGGAAGAATATCCTCATCTTAAGTAACCAAGTAAAGCATTCTTATCATAGCTTCACCTGAAACCTGGGTGAATGCTTTACTCTGAATTTTTTGGTGAAATTTTGACCTGGAGGCTGCCACAAATAAAGCTCATTTCAACTTGGCTGTAGAGCTGGGGCAGGCTAGGCCTTGCTCTGTGTGATCTTGAGAGTTACTTAATTTTTATGAGTCTTGATTTTTTAATCTACATTATAGTTATAAGAGATTCTTTGTAACCCTAAGGATTATGTAAAATGTGTGTGAACTCTCTGTTTATGCCTTATTTCATGTAACAGCTATATGGGTTTTCAACAGATTTGATGGGATATCCAAAATGGTTTCATTATAATTTAGGCCAAATAGCATTTATATAATTTACATGGTGGGTGCACAGGGACACCTCAGATGGGGGACATTTTTTCAAAGTAGCTGACATCGGAGGAAACTGAAGTCACATGCCAGTTGGTCAAACCTTTGGCATGTACTGGACAAAGGTTTTCAGCTGAGCGGGGCAGCTAGTCACTCCTAAGGTCAGACACTAGTAGTGTTGATCTGGAATCAAGATGCTTCTCACAGCAGAATCTCTATGTACCTTGAGGAGGAATCTCTGTAGCAGTTGGAATTCACTTATCAGTTGTTAGTAATTCCCTCCAACACAGGGTGGGCTTGTTAGAAACATATATAGAATATTTAGCAGAGAACTTGGCACATAAGTAGGTCCCTGGTGATCATTCTCAATTCCACCCATTCCCATCCCTGCCATCTATCTCCCCAGCTAAGAGCAGAGAGGGAATCATTACTATGTTTCATTCTGTGTGAATCATACTTATTCACAGTGACTCAGTCATTTCTATGGAGATAAACCAGTCCAGCAACAATTGCCTAATATTTCAGAGACATCACAGGATATTTTGGAGGCGGGGAGAGGGGGTAGGGGCAAGAAATCATTCTGTAGGGAACCAGTACCGTCTTCTTGTAAATATCAGAACACTGAACTTTATTTTGGTTTTCCTAGCTGCCCGTAATATCTGTGGCATTGCAATAGAACTTTAGTAATAAAGAGTATATTTCTGATTTGAAACATCATTTTTTAAAATTTTACTTTAAGTTCTGGATACATGTGCAGATCTTTCAGGATTGTTACATCGGTATACACATGCCATAGTGGTTTGCTGCCTCCATCCTCCATCACCTACATCGGGCATTTCTCCCAATGTTATCCCTCCCCAACCTCCTCACCTGCCTGCTATCCCTCCTCTAGTCCCCACCCCTCAACAGACCCCAGTGGGTGATGTTCCCTCTCTTGTGTCCATGTGTTCTCATTGTTCAACACCCACGTATGAGTGAGAACATGCAGTGTTTGGTTTTCTGTTCTTGTGTCAGTTTGCTGAGAATCATAGTTTCTAGATTCATCCATGTCCCTGCAAAGGACATGAACTCATCCTTTTTTATGGCTGCATAGTATTCCATGGGGTATATGTGCCACATTTTCTTTATCCAGTCTATCATTGATGGGCATTTGGGTTGCTTCCTGGTCTTTGACCTTCTTCACAGAACTGGAAAAAAAACAGCTTAAATTTCATATGGAACCAAAATAAGCCTGCATAGCCAAGACAATCCTAAGCAAAAAGAGCAAAGCTGGAGACATCATACTTCCTGACTTCAAACCATACTACAAGCCTACAGTAATCAAAGCAGCATGGTACTGCCACCAAAACAGAGATACAGACCAATGGAACAGAACAGAGGCCTCAGAAGTAACACAACACATCTACAATCATTGATCTTTGACAAACCTGACAAAAACAAGCAGGAAGAGATTCCTTGTTTAATAAATGTTTTTCCCAGTTTCCTTGGGAAAACTGGCTAGCCATGTGCAGAAAGCTGAAACTGGATCCCTTCCTTATACCTTACACAAAAATTAACTCCAGATGGATTAAAGATTTAAACATAAGACCTAACACCATAAAAATCCTAGAAGAAAACCTAGGCATTCAGGACATAGGCATAAGCAAAGACTTCATGACTAAAACACCAAAAGCAATGGCAACAAAAGCCAAAATAGACAAATAGGATCTAATTAAACTTAATAACTTCTGCACAGCAAAAGAAACAATCTTTAGAGTGAACTGGCAACCAATAGAAGGGGAAAAAATTTTTGCAAGCTACCCATTCGACAAAGAGCTAATATCCAGAATCTACATAGAACTAAAGCAGATTTACAAGAAAAAAACAACCCCATCAAAAAGTGGGCAAAGGATATGAACAGACACTTCAAAAGAAGGCATTTATGGGGCCAACAAACATGAAAAAAAATGCTCATCATCACTGGTCATTAGAGAAATGCAAATCAAAACCACATTGAGATACCATCTCACACCAGTTAGAATGGCGATCATTAAAAAATCTGGAGACAACAGATGCTGGAGAGGATGTGGAGAAATAGGAACACTTTCACACTGTTGGTGGGAGTGTAAATTAGTTCATTCATTGTAGAAGACAATGTGGCGATTCCTCAAGGATCTAGAAATAGAAATACCATTTGACCCAGCAATCCCATTACTGGGTATATGCCCAAAGGATTATAAATCGTTCTATTATAAAGACACATGCACACATATGTTCACTGTGGCACTGAAACATCATTTTTAAGTTGGACAGCCCAAAACTGAAATGACACTTTTCTTTTGTCTGATAATTATAATTGATATTTTATACTTAAATATTTTCTATGCTGAAGAGATAGTTTTTTTTTATCCTGAGAGGTTTTTGTTTTTGATTTTGATGTAGTATCATAAATACCCAATCAACTGATAGAAATTATACTTGATGAAACCAGGTGTACAGTATGTCTTAGATTTTTCACTTAAAAATAATAACTTGCTCTCTGAAGTTGACATCTTGAACTTACTATTAACAGAATGATTTTTGTGAGGAGTGACTGATGAGATAGGTTGTCTTTTGCATTACAGTACAAAATCACTCATCCAAATATATAGCCATGTTTTCCAATATCTGCAAAGGTGTTACAAGTATTTTTACCCCTGGAAGTCCTGATGGGATAGTTAAAAAATACAAGCATCTTTATTTTTATCTGCTGAATAATGTGTGTTTTCTGCCCTATCATAACCACCCAGGAGGCCCGAAGCTTTCAATCTACCATAGAGAAAAACTCATGTTTCTGCATTGGTCCATAGAGGAGGCGATTTCTGTCAATCTCAGCATGACAAGGAATGTTCCTACCCAAAAAGCCAATAGCACCGTCCTTGAGAAATATGGTGGGTCTCAAAAGGCCGAGGAAGGAACTTCCATTGCTCCTTTTGCCCGCACACCACCTCTTAGGAGGAGTCTGGCTATAGACGGGATGGCAGGGACTCTCATTACCCTTTCTTTGTTGGATTCCTGTACTATTCTTGAGCCACCTGGCTAGGACCTCTGCATAGATCAGAACATACCATTCTGTCTTGTTCTGCAGCTTCAGGTCTGAGTCATGTTATCCCATCAAGCTCTTACAGAAGCCTGAATTGTATCCTAATGGGCCCATCTTAAAATCTATTCCTAGGCCGGGCGCGGTGGCTCAAGCCTGTAATCCCAGCACTGTGGGAGGCCTAGGCGGGTGGATCACAAGGTCAAGAGATCGAGACCATCCTGGTCAACATGGTGAAACCCCGTCTCTACTAAAAATACAAAAAAAAAAAATTAGCTGGGCATGGTGGCGTGTGTCTGTAATCCCAGTGACTCAGAAGGCTGGGGCAGGAGAATTGCCTGAACCCGGGAGGCGGAGGTTGCGGTGAGCCGAGATCGCGCCATTGCACTCCAGCCTGGGTAACAAGAGTGAAACTCCGTCTCAAAAAAAAAAAAAAAAATCTATTCCTGAAACTGACATTTTGCTTCCCATTTATTTAGTTATTGATGCCATTGATCCAGTATCTTTTCATTATCAGTCAGAGATGTGAAGAAGAGGGCTAAGTGGTGGGATATATTTTTACTTCTAATTTTAAAGAATATTACAAATACTTCTCAAATTACCATTTTTAATTGTTTTTCTTGCTGCTAAAAAGCCAAAAGTAAAACTATCACTCTCCTATTTGAAAACCAGAGTTTGGGCTTCTTTGAAGTTACCAATACTATTTGTATGAAGGTGAAACCATTTTGTTTGGCAAATTATCAATCTGTCTCAACACAAAAAGAAGGAAGATTATACAATCCTTTTAAATGCTTCTTTTATTTCATTGGTTGTACATTGGGTGAGTGAACTGAATATTACAACCAAAACATAGTATTGATACAAATTAGACTCCTGTTTACACTGTAAGGTAATGAATGAGGGAATTCTTTAAGTGTTACAGAAAGATTTAGTAGAAATGTTACCAGTGGTATGGCTGAAAGAATATTTTCGGTGAAGTGCTGTTATATCCTGAAAACCAAGAGTGAAATGTAGTTCCCATACAAGTGGAGAGTTAGTCTCTTAACTACAGTATTTGTTGAATTGATATCTTCATGTCTTGGATATTGATGATTTTTGTTTTTGTAATTAAACAAAGCATTTAAGATTTATTCATCATAGTCAGACTTCTGAATATAAACAAACTTTTGGCAAATAATATTTATACAGAAAAATAGTTTTAGATCCTCTCAAATCCCAGAATTATTCTATAAAATTACATTATAAATAAATAAAAAGCAAAATCTGTTGTACATATATTTGTACATCTATGCATTTGCCTTGCCTCCTCCTTATTGTAAATGGCATATTTATGACTCTTTGCATATTACAATCACAATTCTGGAAAATGGATATCATAGTAAAAAATACAGTCTTCTCTATTTGCTTGGGGATACAGGTGATGTTTTTGATGCTCCATTATTAAAGGGCTGAAAATAGTTGTGTGCTAATAATTTTAAAAATCAAAATCATGAAACAAAAGAAAGACAATGTCACAACAATTAATCTACAAAAATATTTCAGTGATTCCCATAATTTACCTTTTAGTAATGTATACTATGTTTTCAATGAGTTTAAATGAATTAACAAAGAAAAAAAAACAGAAAAAAGAAAATACGTTTGAATGTTTTAGGCAAGTTGTAGCATAACTACATTGTTATAGTTGAGAAAATTACAAATATCAATAACACATAAAGATGAAACTACCAAAGTAATACAAGTTAGATACAATACTTTTCCACAAATTAAAACAAATGCAAAGATACAAGCACTATGTAAGATTACACTTAGGATGTGACTTTCTTTTAGATTAGGGTTATCAGATCTACAATATAAGATAAATAGATAGTAATTGGACTTTGACCAACATGAATTAAAATGCAGATTTCTTTTTTTTTCCTCAAACAAATAATGATATGGTTGGTGCATCTAGTTTTCAGAACAGGCGATGATCCCAAATTTAAAATATTTTACATTCAATCTCAAAAGTCAAAATACTTCAATCACTAATATATTCACAAAGAAAATGGATGTCTGAAACAATTACACATAATATTCATTTATAACAGCTGTTTTGTTTTTTAAACAATAATTTAAAAACTATGTAGGTACTGTATAGGCTATGTGCAACATATAAAATGTGAAATATGAAATATTTGGTACGATAGTGCTTAAAATAAACTTTAAAACAAACTTTCTGAACAAAATTTAATTGTATCGCTATTACCTTGAAGATCAACCAAGTATTTAAAAAAGTAAACAACATTAAAATATGTTTCATCCATATATAGTATATATATGTATGTGTATATATAATATGTATGTACTTGTATTAAAGTTTTTTATACTTTTGAGACATAAAATATGCTTTAAGGTGAAAGAATTAAAAGAACTATTTTTTTTCCATGCTGTAGTCAGTTACAACCCTTTAATCCAACTTTTGAAATGCAAAACAGTAATGGATTTTTTAAAAAGTGAAACTATCTACTTTTTGTTTACATAGTAATTTAGATTAAAGTCACAGTCAAATTTGCAGTGACTAAACTCAAACTTACTTAAATTAGAATATTATACAGATCTCCTCACCTACAGCTTCCTTGTTTGACTAGGTTTTTAGTTAAGAAGAGTTATTCTGTAACAGGCAACCGGATGGTGAGTTTGAAAGACTAATCTCTTAGATTAGACTGTTGGCATGGGCCTCTCATTCTTGTCAAGCTGGATGAAGTCTGGCAAAATCTAGGCACTTCTACAAAGTCTCTCTGATAAAACAACTTTAAAAATATACTTGTAAAATAATACCTTCAAGACTTTGTTTGGTGGGGTATGAAGCTCATACCGTGCAAAGTTTCTTTTTCAATCTATTTAATGTTATTCTAGAATCACATGATTCAACGCGGCATCTCCAGGCAAACCAAACACCACACTTTGATGTGTCCCCAGTACTTGTGCTTGAATTTCCATTCAAATTTTAGACCTGCAGGACAGGTATCGATTTTACTTCACCTCTCGTCTTTGCTGCAGCATTTATATGGTCAAGAAGTGAAACATACCCTTTGATCCAGTGGGTAAGTAACATGACAGTAATTGGAGTTAGAATCAAACCTGCCCTTGGAATATGTTTCTTTTTTAACTAATGCTAATTGTTTATTGCTAAATTTGAAATATTCGGAATTGAAATAAGTAAACTGGCTGGACTTTCTGCATCAGCTATAGTTATGGAGATAAGACAATATTCCTAGGACAGAAACTATGTTTAGAAACCCTTTAAAAGTAAACTTTATCCTTTATGTCTTAAACATCACAGCTGGTCTCAGGTAGTTAACTATCTTAGGTTGGAATATACTAAGCATACCATATTTAATACTCATATATGAGATAGCAGCACTAGCTTCTTAGAGTTGTGGTCTGTCCAGAAGAACTAAATCTTTATTTAGCATGCAGTTTGTGGCAATTCTATTGAGGAGGAAACAGGATAGTATGTACAGTAACAATGTTTAGTTATTCTCAATGCAGATTCTTGGCATTCCATTCCGTTTCTGCTGATTATTTCAGAATTATCTGTTAAAGAGAAAGACAAGCATGATTTAGGCATCCTTCTGGAAGGAAAAATAATGAGTTTAAGTTTTACTCTTCAAAAATAGACATTTGAAAATCAGAATTTTCTTCAATTTCTCATTATTTTGATGTGATTATAATTTTGCACAATACCCACCCATCATGCTGAAAAATTTTACACTTAACCACTTCTGCTATGTGGCCGTCATAAAGAATTATGATTCAAATGCACAGTACTTTCTGGAAAACTGTGGCAGCATATATAGAGACATGCATGTTTAGACCATAATTTCTTTTTAACATTTTTGCTTTATAGCTCTTTATTATACATTCACATTTTCGTCCAATTAATATTTGCTATGGTGACCAGAATGTCTAATCAGAGAATCTGTTTGTACTGAAAGTCATTTGTAATGCTTAAATATAAATATTTCAAAATCTATAATAAATCAGATATTATTTATCTATTAACTTGCATTTGTAATTCAAAGATGTATTCCCGTCAAAAGTAATTTTGTTCCCAACACAAATTTCAAATTTTTGTTTTGAAACAACTAATTTCAAATTCGAGGTATATTTAAATGTCACATATCAAACAGTAAAAGGGATAACAGTGTAATAAAGCAGTTAAAAAGTTCTTAATATGTCCAAAAGCACCTAAAGCACAGATAAAGGTAAACTATCAAATGCAAGCTGTGGTCCCTTGAGTCTGATCTCTATGTTCATTTCCAGCTCCATACCTTTGCAAAAGTGAGGGAATTTGGCCTGTGTGGTCGAATCCATTAAATGTCAAGGTGAAAAGCCAAGTTTTTAACACACTCTAACAAAACGATTTAATCTTTTCCAATGCTTTGACCAAATTTTGTGAAATAATAGGCAAAGCGTTTATTCGTTAAACAAGAGTCTGTTTAGGAAATAAGTGGTAAAATTTATTTATGAGAGTCAGCTAATACTTCTGCATACTAGGATTCCATTCCCAACAAAAGCCTTATTTTCCCAAGCATAATATATTGTCCCGTTATGTAAGAATTTCTCCACGTGGATATTTTTTCCCTTTGAGTGTTTCTGTACTTTATATGCAATAATTTTAGTACATGCAAATAGTTCCTCTTGTGAAATAAATATGACTATTCTTTATTTTACTGAAACAGACCATTTACATTAAATATTTATAGTAAATGGAAACCTAAAACTTCAGATATGGTCATTTTTTGTTAGCGTTCCTTGTCTTGTAGACTAATAGACATGAAAAAAATTAATAAGATATGATTTTATGTGTAAATATAGCATCTAATATTTGAATACTATTATCTTTGAATATTATCACTGCAGATTGGTGATATTCACATTCTCTAGATTTAGATACTCGGGTTATTAAATAGAAAAATTTCAATTTCATACCTTAGTTTCAAGCCTATCTGTAAGTTTTCCAAATAAGAATGCACCCCAGGACATCACATCATGCCTGATTTTTCTTTTTCTTTTACTTCAGAAAAAAATCTTTCTGAAATATCTCTGGAAAAATATTTGCAGTTTATTTCTTTTTCTTATTTATTTATTTATTTTTGAGACAGAGTCTCTCTTTGCTGCTCAGTTTGGGAATGCAGTGGTGTAATCATAGCTCACTGCAGCCTTGAACTCCTGGCCTCAAGCGATCCTCTCACTTCAGCCTCCTGAGTAGCTGGGACTATAACCACTCACCACGATGCCCGCCTAATTTTCATTTTTATTTGTGTAGAGATGGCGTCTTGCTTTGTTGCCCTATCTGGTCTCAAAATCCTAGACTCATGCAATCCTCCCACCTCAGACTCCTAAAGTGCTGGATTATAGGTATGAGCCACTGTGCCCAGCCAGTTTCTTAAATTGATATATAATAGTATCTATTTTAGAATGCATTACATTCTTGCTTATTTGCTGAAATTAAAATGCTATAAAGAATGAAATTCCTAACTATCTGGAAAAGAAGTAGTCTATGAAAAACACAGCACTGGCAAATTAGAATGGGCAAACGTGGGTTATGGAAATTACTTACAGCAAGGCTTTTAACTTGTATTTGATGCAGAGACATAAATGACCACTGAAATTTAATTGGACTGTAAATCAGTCTTGCCGGTAACTGAAAGCATAAACTAGTCTCGCCCAGACTGTTTTTCCTCTCTGCCCCAGTCTAACCAAGAACTATTATATGGATAAAGACATTAATAAAAGTGAGCTCTGATACTACTGAACTCTCAGCTGTGACTGCTGCCTGGCATTAGGCCAGAAAACTCTGGCCATCCCCTGGTCCTTGTCTTACACCATCATGTGGTATAAAAAATGGATCACACCCCTAGCATCTGTGAACTTCAAGAGGTTCAACAGATTTAATCTTAGAAGGTGAGAAAACTTTGGGTGTTTTTCCTCATAGGTTCCGTTTTTGGGTGGCAGCATTTTTCTTGGAAATACCTTTTGATTATTAAATTTTTTTTCCTGAGAAATACAGCTTGCTGATATAGTCTGTATTTTCTGTACTCTGGGGTGAAATATACCTTGAACATATAGACAGAACAGATCAAGAACAGTTATCAGCTGAGGGCCTCTTGTATCGCTAGCACCCATCTGATTGCACTTCTGTAGTTTGGAGGCACAGGAGAGCCCCATGGGAGTCTGGGAAAGATCCAGCCCGAAGACCACCCACAGGACAAGAGGAAAATGGAGAGCTAAGTGCGTGTGCTTGTGGTGACTGGTGGGAAGGAGAGGAGAAGCTACTTCGAGGGAAAGAGGAAACTTTTGTCTAGTTTTTTGTTTGCTTGTTTGTTTTTTTGAGACAGACTCTTGCTCTATCACCAGGCTGGAGTGCAGTGGCAGGATCCCGGCTCACTGCAACTTCCGTTTTCCGGTTTCAAGTGATTCTCCTGCCTCAGCCTCCCAAGTAGCTGGGACTACAGGCATGCACAGCCATGCTCGGCTAATTTTTTTTGTATTTTTAGTAGAGATGGGGTTTCACCATGTGGGCCAGGATGGTCTTGATCTCTTGACCTTGTGATCCGCCCACCTTGGCCTACTAGTTTTTAACATGGCATTTCTTTATTCAGATTATATGTTGATTTAGCACTAAACAAACATAATTTAAAACAAGATGAATAGATACCTTTTGTGTGCTTTCCTGTTACCTCTTTTAAGAGATTTTATCCCATGCCAATTATATATATATATATATATATATATATACACACACACTGTATAATATATATTAAATATATTACATATATATGTATATTATATAATACATATGCTTTTTCCGTCTTTGGTTTTTGTGATCAGGAGGATGAAAACCTTCACAGGGTGCCTGAATATTTCATTATATGTACAAAACATACCTTCTTCAAGTAACAGGATTATATGTGGCCCTGGCACATGGGTTACACATCTGATGTAGATCAACCTTAATTTTGAACTTGTCCATTTTTAAAAATGTTAATGAAAATACAATTCACCAAAGTGAGCTCAACAGACCAACTGTTTGTCGCTTCTTTCCTGCCCTGCATTTGGTCAAAGCTGAGGTTGGTACCCCCAAATTCCCTATTCGACCTCCAAGGCACAGGACCCCATGCTGTCTTGAAAGGGAAGTGGTAAACTCATAGGGTCTGCCAGCGCATGCATAAGTCAGAGAAACAGCCACCACGTTGGGTCTCCTGGCAGCCTCCTCTCTGAAGCACCCTTTTCTTTGTTTGAATTTTAAGAGATATTCCCTCAATTTTCAGGAGGCTCTGAGAATTTACAAGCTAAAGTCTTATGACCTAGGTCAGTGTTGTGATCATATTTCGCAGACATGGAAAAGCCAACATGCATAATTTTAATTGGCTTGCACAATGTACAAAGTGCTGGCACAAACCAGCATGAGCTTAGAGAGGTCACTCTGCTCATTGGTGAAGGTATCCCCTCCAGGGCATGGGGACAGTCTGAGACAGGGCTACGGGAAGCAGAGGTTCCAAAGAGCATGTCTGTGCCACATGGTGCCTGCTTAGAAGGGTGCTCAGAAGAACCCCTGTGAGCTTGGGAATCAAGGAAAGGCAAGGCCCTGGGGTGGAACCTAGCGCAAATGCAGGTTGGAGCTTTAGAGGGAAACAGTGGGACTGTCTGGAGGGCTAGATGGGTGGAAATTGCTGGGGGACTTGTGAGGCTGCTGGGTCTCTCATTCAGGACATCCTTGCCTGGGCGGTCAACCACATCCTGCCACAGGCCTCCTCCATGTGGATGCTGCAAACGTGTCTGCTTACAGCAACAGAACACCTTACCCAACCATAGTGCCACTGCCTCAGCTGCTGAGAAGTGTTGGCAAACTATGATGATAGGAAAGAAATCAAAGATATTCAACAAGCTATATTTCTATTTGTCTCCCTGGGAGACTATTCCATCAAATAAGTAGTGTTTTATATAACAGAGTACCATGACAGAAGAAGGAAGTGAAATTATTAAAGAAGATTCTAGCCTATCTAGAATGGTAAATCTAGCCTATCTAGTATGGTAAATCAAAATTCTGAACTGCAAGCATTATTTTCAATTTCTTTTCTACTAAAAGGAGAACAGACCAAAATGAGAATAGCTGATGCCCATAAAATCTGTGATTCTATTTTTAAGACAAAGATACACTTGATCTCAAATCACCAGTACTTTTATAAATCTTTAGTGGTCCCTCTGGTTGGAACAAGAGTATCTATGATGCAAAAATATCAGCTGGCTACAATAGAGTCTGTTTATCAATAAGAAAAAGAAATCATATTAAGTGAATTAAACCATTTCCCCTAGGTGGTTGGATTTAAAAATCTGATGGTTCTGTTCAATATACATTCTCAAGTTACCCCAATGTGATTCCAGTACCTGGTTGGTTTCATATTTATTTGTTGAAGACAAAGCATGAATAGCTTCAAAAACATCAAATGGATTATTTCTTTATCAATTTTTTTTTTTAGATAGAATTTCACTCTTGTTGTCCAGGCTGGAGTGCAATGGTGCGATCTCAGCTCACTGCAACCTCCGCCTCTAGGTTAAAGTGATTCTCCTGCCTCAGCCTCCCGAGTAGCTGGGACTGCAGGTGCACACCACCACACCCATCTAATTTTTGTATTTTTAGTAGGGATGAGGTTTCACCATGTTGGCCAGGATGGTCTTGATCTCTTGACCTTGCGATCCGCCTGCCTTGGCCTCCCAAGTGTTGGGATTACAGGCATAAGCCACCGCACCTGGCCTCTATCAAATATGTTATGAACAGCTATTTAATAATTACAGTGTCCTCAGTGAAGTGCCTGCCACTGGCTCACACTGCAGTGGTTGTCAAGCTTATTAAAAAGTGGACCAGATTAGGTTCCGTCTACTACTAAGCCTCCTGGGGCCAGGCAGGAAAGGTACATAAGTGAATAGTCCAGGTCAGGGGTGTGGCAGCAGCTACTCAGCCCCAGCCAAGTGCTACCTGTGGAAACACGGGCTCAATATTGCTCGTCCTTTCCATTTTCCAAAAGAAGCTGGAAATTCAGCAATTAATTCAAATTATAGAAAACCCTGTGTAATCATATAGCTCTTTGGGCTAAATTCAGCTAAGAGTTGCTGGTTTGTGTCCTCAACAGCTTTACTTTCTTGAAGGTAATATCCACTAAGTCTGGGTGGCTTCCTGAGCTGATGAGCCAAGGCTACAGGCAACATCCTGGCAGGCAGCAGCAGTAAGAATGAGACCAGGAGAACTGGTCTGCAGGAGAGTTAGTCCTGCAACTTTCAGACATCTGGCGTTCACCCAAAGAAAGACAGTACTTGACAAACAAGGCGCCCACTACCTGAAAAGAAAATATCAACCCTCCCTTGACTGGGTCATCAGTTATGAATCATGCATGTTGTCTAATCTCTGCCATGTGATGATGGATTTAGGCTGAGCCATCCATACCCCTCATCCATGGTGTGCTCTCAAAAAAGAGCTGAACAGTGTGAGAAACATACTTGGTTCAAAGCAAAATAGTCTCTGCAGAGACTGAAACACTGAACTTGAACTCATCAGTACCGTGAACTTAACAGCTGAACTAACCAGTCCTCATGCAAGAGGGTGCAAGAGAAGACAAATCAATGTAGGATTTCCTTAGTGTTTCAGACGTACCAAGTATTAATACATTCTGAGTTTTCTACCTTGAGTTTGATCTCCAGAAACTGTACATATGAATAACTTTGAAAACTGTGAGCTTCTCGATGACTGCTAGAAACGTTTATACTTCTTACATAAAAGTGCTCATTTCAAAGATTCAAGGATGTCAGATGAGTTATTTTTTAAAATGATAGCTCAGTATTAAATTTCTTAAGAACTCTTCCTGCTCTGCTTAATTGATAGGAAAAACATTCCAGTGAAAAATGCCAAGAGTTTCTATGTATGCAAATTGTCAAGCAATTAGAAAAGAGAAATAATGGATGTTTTGGTTCAGTCTTCCTGTGACTAGCCATTTGGGCTGTCTTTGTAATGTTGAGTTTGGATGGGGTAGATAAAAAAATACCTAATAACATATTTGTACAGCCTTGCTAAACTACTAAGGAATTTCAATGCATCTTGATATCACTAACATGGAATCTCAAGTGGGTATTTCTTGAAGGGCTGGTGCACTAACTGCGTCCACAGCAAAACCAAGCTCTTTAAGGACAGGGGGAATGTCTCCTTTATCTTTATAGCCCCAGTGTCTAAGATAGGGCTGGGAATTTCTTAATTGTTGGTTGCATGGATGGCTGAATAAATTGAAGTCACTGAGGACACAGTGCCACAATGCTGGCATCAACAGAAGATCACCAGACCACTCATGGGAGAAACGGGAATGGGGCAGAAAAAGAACGCTTTGGACAAGAGGTCATCTGTGTTCCCTTTTAGGGTGGTTAAGGACTCAGATATAGCTAAGAGAAATAAACATCCCTCCCCATTCTGCCATTCTTCCTACTCCCCAATATAGAAAAAGTGGAAAATATTCCAGGCTGGGGGCAGAATCATGCACAGAGAAGGGAAATATGGCAGATGAAAATCCACCTTCTATACTTGGTAGATTTCTTAGAACCCCCTTGCCATACTTACAAGGCCCTGATTCCTCAGAAGGCAATTAAAGGTATTAATAATATTTCACTGCCTCTTTAAACAAAATTTATTATTAATTTTAAAATAGACATTTAAGTGGCATTTCCTAAAACGGGGCTGAGCTAAGGAGGCTCGCATGTTGCTCACCCTGCCAGTCTCTGTGTTCTTCATCCGCTGCTTACTTCTGATTCTGTCCCACAAGTTCCTTCTTCCCATGCTCTGCTGGCTTTGCTGTCTCCTTCAGTCTCCCCACAATTTAATATTCTCTCCACCTTTTCCCCACTGCCCCACACTTCTTCTCCATGGCAGCCATGACCATCTGAAAGGCCCTGATCTTGCCCGAGAGGCTACACTTGTGAGATCTTTCCGTTGAAGCAAACTGCACAGAGGCAGAGGGACATGTGTACATTTTTGACTCAAGTAGAATTCAGTACTTAATCATAGTATCAATTACTGAATTCAAAAGCAAGTGTCTTGAGTCTCTTGGTGAATATATGGTATCAGGTAAAAAAAAGTAATCAGAGCAATTATAATTATACATGTTAGTAAATGTATATTTTCAATAACTTTTTTCGGCCTATTTCATGACTATAAAATTTTAAATATAGGCCGGGTGTGGTGGCTCATGCCTGTAATCCCAGCACTTTGGGAAGTTGAGGCAGGCAGATCACTTGAGGTCAGGAGTTTGAGACCAGCCTGGTCAACATGGTGAAACCCCGTCTCTACTAAAAGTATAAAAATTAGCTGGGTGTGGTGGTGCACACCCATAATCCCAGCTTCTCTGGAGGTTGAGGCAGAGAATCACTTAAACCTGGGAGGCAGAGGTTGCAGTGAGCCGAGACTGCGCCACTATACTCCAGCCTGGGTGACAGAGTGAGACTCCTTTTCCAAAAAAAAAAAAAAATTAATTATATAAAAAGTTCAGAGATAATTAGTGGCATATGTAAAGACAGTTAAAAATAGTCTGATTCATTATTTTGGGGGGACTATTGTTCAGAAGAGGGCAATGTCATATCATATTTGGCTTATTTTCAATATGCAGTTTTATTTGCACAGGAAAGGCACGTACTGCGGTTCTGGGTAAAAATTCTCAAATATAACAATCAGCTTTATGCTGCAGAAGAGCAGGCATATCATGGTTAGAATGTCCATAATATTTCATAGCACCTTCAAGAGGAGTTTTGTCAGGATTATTGTTTTGTCCTCTGCTGTGAGTAGAAAGTTTATATTCAAAGCTCTAATTTCCCTACTTCCAAGGATACCTTTTGTAGATGACTCATTTCTGTTAAAATTTTCCACGTGATTATATTGAACAAAATATTTTTAGATATACTAAGAAAAACTGTCATTTAAAAATATTAATAATTGAGGTTTTACATGAAAAGCAATAGCACTGTCCTCACTGAAGATTACTGACCAGGGTTCACATCGACAACTTAGAATATCTGGATAAAATTCATAAATGGAAATGCTCAACTTTGAATAAGGTTCTGCTCTTTGCATGAGTCCACGTCACGTGTGGAAATATCTAGGTTCTTATGAGAATTGCAGTTAGGCTTTGATTGTAGTCCCCTCCCTGACTCCAGACATGGTCTCCTTCAATCCCAGCTCCCCTGGGGGAATGCTGAGGATCACTTCTGTGGCTCTCATGCTGAGATGGGAATCTAGTCCTTAGACCATCCAACAACCCATATGTCATCCAAGAGTGAACACTTGTCTTCTCCTATAGGATGTAAATGAGGAGGAAGGTAAAGAGGCATAAGAATGAGACTTTTCTTTCCTAGTCCTTTCCTCTGGTACTCTAGAAGTGCTTTGAATAAAGACATATTCAAGAGCACTGTATATTGATTCAGAAGGAGGGAAGTTATGAGACTGTATTTGCTCCGCAGGTGCCAGAAATGGTGAAATTAAAACAAAACCCTAGATTGGAAGGGCTGCATGATAGCCAGGAACAAAAAGTGAAGTCCCATCTCTACTAAAACTGCAAAAAAAAAAAAAAGCAAAAAAAGCAAAACAAAACCAGGCATGGCCCATGCCTTTAATTCCAGCTGATTAGGAGGCTGAGGCAGGAGAATCACTTGAACCTGGGAGGTGAAGGTTGCAGTGAGCCAAGATTGCACCACTGCACTCCAGCCTGGCAACAGAGTGAGACCCCTGTCTCAAAAAAAAAAAAAAAAAAAAAAAAAAAAAAAAAAAAAAAAAAAAAAAAAAAAAAAAAAAAAAAAAAAAAAAAAAAAAAAAAAAAGAAAGTAGTAGGCAGATGAAACCATGGCATTGAGGGAAATGGAGAGAAGTTGGCATGAATGGATCTGGTGGTTACCCAGAAGCAGGTCCCAGATTTTATCTTCCTATTCCTTACCCAACATTCGTGATTCTACAACATACTTCTCATTCCTACTCCCCAAGCCTTCCCCAGATGACATTCTAGTCGTGGAATTCGCCAGGGATTATGGCTCCTCCATAGCTCCAGCAGGTGGAGGAGGTGAGGGAATTTTCTATTTTCTGTTGCAGGCCGTCTGGAGGTTTGGGTTAGGCACATACTTGTGATACCTTTCCTGAATCCCAAAGATATAACAACGTTGTAGATATGGGTGGTATTTGACCTGGGCCATGCTTCAGCACAGTGTTATTTATAAGCAACGCCACAAGCTAAATAAAATGATTGTAGGCCAGGCTGGAGATCTAACCACCAAATCCATGGCTGTCTCTCTAGGAAAACTGAGTTCCAAGTCAAATGAAAAAGGAAAATCGAGTTCCAAACCAAATGATAAAGGAAACTTTGAACAAATATGTTTAAAATTAAGGACATTCTGTGTATTGGAGAAGGATAAATTCCTCCACCATATCAAGAAAAAATACATAATATGTGGGCCACATATTTACAAAAATATTTGAAAGTATTTAAAATATTTACAGTAAGATGTGTAGGAAGTGAGGCTATCTGAGATTAAATAGGCTGCTTCATTGAAGATCACCTCTAGACATAAAGTGGAATCCAAGAAAACATTTTTTATACCTTTAAAAATCAGCACTGTATTCACTGCTGTATTCGCAAGGTAGGTCTTAATGTTATGTAACATAATATGTAATATATGTCATTTACATAATATTAATTAACATAATATGTAACAGAACATTAAGACCTACCTTGTTGTATACATAGAAAATATTTTCCAAATGTATCTATTTTTGCTCATGGTTATTTTTGATATAAGTATATCTTGAATATTTTAAAGGACATGAACTGGCAGCTCAGGAGTGAAAAACAAATTAAAAATTTAATAAACATGAAAGTTAAAAAAATTAAAGCAACAAGGTAATTCCAAAAAAATTATTTATGCAGTAATAGAAAAGAAATTTCAAAAACATTCATATATGATATGGATTTTTCAAAATGAGGTTTTGCTCCTGGTAATAAATTGAAGATTCAGGTCAAGAAAAATCACAGAAACAAGATCTTGTTGGATTTAACATAAAATGTCCAATTCTGCTCAATGCCCTGCTTTTGTATCCACTACCATTATGTTAGACTTAGAATCCTGGGCACATTTTGGCCACAGTACCCGTTTTAACAGTGGAGTAGAATGTGTAATTCAGCCTGCTAAGAACTGGCTTTTAAGGCATCAAAGGGAGAAAAGCAACCAAATGCTAAAATGCAGTAAAAGGAACAGTAAGATTAATGTAATGCGCTGGACGCGGACGTGGGTCTTTGTGTATTGCCATCATCTTGCACATTTCTCAAATAGGTGGGATGATGCTGATACAGAACAAATTTTCCAGAAAAACTAGTTTTTTTTTTTTCTTTTTAGTTCTTTGCCTGTGTGTGTGTGTGTGTGTGTGTGTGTGTGTGTGTGTGTATCAGAGAGACAGAGAGAGAGAAATAGGGACAGAGAGGGAGGTGGGGGAGGAGAGAGAGAGAGAGACAGAGAGAGAGAGAGAGAGAGAGGGAGGGAGGTTAACAAAAACCACTCCATTGTGTGTAAAATCTGGGTTCAAAGGAAAAATCAAGGAGTCCTGGAGGGGGGATTTCAGGAGGCTTGTCTGTGCCATCAATCAGATTTGTGCATTTTTGAGCTTTAGTTTCTCACTTGGCTTGTATCACACTGGCACCTCTGCAGTGAGGTGAGTAGTTAAGCCAGGTCGCCATCTGTCCTCCCCAGTAAGCCCTCAGGAAGTGCCAAAATAGCCAATTGATGGCAAAACGGAAACCAAAGGAGGAAAACGTTTCAAGAACGAGAGAGCCCACATTCTCTTTCATTTCTTTATTATTCACCATCCCCCATCAAAGCTCAGTGGTGACGCCCATTCTTTCAGCATCAGCATTTACTTTCTGAGATCACCCTTTTCATATGATAAGGACTTTAACTGTAATTATTTACACATTTGTGTATTTCCTGTCCCTCTCACCTTATAAGACTCATGAGAGCAGGAACTTTGTTTTTCATTACTGTATTTCCACAGTTCTGAACTCTACATGGCTCATGGCTCAAGGTGAGTTTTTTTTTCTTTTTAGATGGTGTCTTGCTCTGTTCCCCAGGCTGGAGTGCAATGGCACAATCTCAGCTCACTGCAACATCTGGCTCCCAGGTTCAAGCAATTCTGCTGCCTCAGCCTCCCAAGTAACTGGGATTACAGGTGCCACCAAACATGCTATTTTTTGCGTTTTTAGTAGAGACAGGGACATATCTTCACCATGTTGGCCAGGCTGGTCTCAAACTCTTGACCTCAGGTGATTCACCTGCCTCAGCCTCCCAAAGTGCTGGAATTATAGGTGTGAGCCACCGAAGTGGGTTCTTAGCATACATTTGTTGAGAAAAGGCATAAAGATATGTTGCCGCAGACATGGTTCATTGAGAAAAAATCCACCTTTGCACTCAGTTCCATGCCTTATGAAAACAGAATGTTTAAAGGGAAACATGGCAACCATAAATAATTTTTAATGCAGAAAGACCATTTTATACTATCAGATTTTATTAAACAAAAACCTAGGGCCAATCAGACATTGTCCTTGTCGATTCTTAATCCTTTCTTTGGAGAAACGACCACTCAGATCTTTTGTCTATTTTTAAAAATTGTAGTGAAATAGACTTAGCATAAAACTCACAATTTTAACCATTTTCAAGTGTACGGTTCAGTGGCATTAACATATTCACTTCAGTGAATTCACAACTATCACCACCCTCCATCTCTAGAACGTCTCCTCATTCCAAATGGAAACTGCCCCCATTCGAGAATAACTCCACATCCCCCTTTCCTGCCAATCCTGAATCTCTTCCTCCATCCATTCCTTCTTTCCCTTTCTGTTCTCCTTCCCATTTGGGGCTTCGCAGTGAGACCCCCTGGCTCTTTCTGCTTGTATACCTGAATCATCATTAAGATCCCCGTTCGCTTTCTCATTTAGCTCTGTGGTTTCACTTACAACTAAATTAAACTTCTAGTTGTTACCTTCACAGTCACTTCTCCAGGCTGCCTAAAATAGTTATCCTCAACTTAGTGTTGTTCTGTTTACCTGAGATCAATTTGAAAGTGAGGTTCTGTGGGGATGGTGAAGAAAAATAGTATCGTTATTTTAAAATTATTATTGTCAAAAATTTAAAAGTCTTGATTGAGAGGACTTCTCTTGATAGACTCTTTTCAGACAGAAGTTGCCTGCCAGTTTTCCCACACTGGGAAGAGTGAATGGTGCCTTTCCTCAGTGCTTCCTAGCTCTGGTTCACTGGACTGAAATTTGGATTCGTTTGTTGATCTCACCAAGCCACAATATTTTCACACCATTTCTGACACTAAGCTTGGACTTTAAAAGGTTTTCACTTCTACTAAACTTTCTTCTCAATAGTCAAAATGTTTCAAAGCAATGAACTCAGTAGTTCAGAATTTTTAAGGGGAGTCATATGAAGAGGTTCACTCCAAGCCTATGCTGACCATAGACTCCCGTCTAAATCAAACATGGTGGGTTCACAAGAGAGCAGAATTTGCAGGCAGGCAAGCCTGAGGTCTGCATGTATCCAGTCTCTTACTACCTGCTTGAATTTTAAGCAAATTATTCTCTAAGATGTGCTCACATATGTAAAATGGATAAGAAACTTCAAGAAGTCATGTTGAGTAGTAAATGAAATAATGTATATACACATCCCATATGTAACAGTAGTGTTTGACAAATGTTGGCTCTGTTCCCTTAGGCTATTATTTTAGGATTCATAATCCTAAATATTATTTTTCAGTTTCTATTTAAATAGACATTCAAATAATACTATTGCTAACTTAAATATTATATGATCTGTATGGCACTCCATATGTTGGAGATAAACTTGGGTTTAATGAGATTAAGATTTTTAAAAATGAGCCCTTAATTCCCGTTCTGTATATGCATCTCCTGAACTGTCACTGATAATAAATTGTAAACTGAATTTCTCTGATTTTTCACTAAAGTATTGACTGTCAATTCATGTTAATAATTTCTCAAACTAAAATATGTTATTACAAAAGCATCAACAGCCACCACCTCATGATAATCAGCATCCACTGCAGTAGGGAGTTGACATCCCATGAAAGGCAGGATTTCCCATTTTTAAAAATCAAACCTAGTTCAAACCCAGCTCCTAGGCTTAACAGATATATTTTCATAGATAAGGTATCCAGCATCTTTTATTCTTATTATTACTCATTTCTAGAATGGAAATTAAAAATCGTTTCTAACTTATAAGGTTGGTGTGAGGATCAGATAATGTATTTCACAAGTGCCTGGTGGTAGTAAGCATATAATAAATGGCACTGTTACATTACAGTAATATTTCAGTTATTTTCATTTCCTGGTCTAAGCCATAAAATGTGAATATGTTGATAAGGCATAGTGTTCATTAATAACTCTTAGATCAGCCTGCTTAAATGACAATCCATGGACACCTCTGTACATCCAGTCTTGTCTAATAAACATCTGTCTTTCAAGCTCCAAACCTTCACCTCTTCCCACATAGGTTTCACATAAGCAGTGGAAAGATGGAGGGGACTTTCTAGCTCACCTTAAACCAATTAACTAACCAATCAAAAGCCCCAACGCAACCAACTCTTAAATACTTTTGTCCAAGGCAAAGGAATACAATGGAATTTTCCTTCTCATTCTTTACATACTTCTTAGCTTTCCCTATTTTCTCTTTTTTCCATGTGCAAGGCCATGCTTAATGTTGCAAGGTTCAGAGAAAAGCAGAGAAAAGAATACGAACAATAGGAATCGATTTAAGCAATTCCTTGTGTCCTAAATCCTCTGAACTAAAGTGGTTCTCTGGACCTTTTGCATATTTCAGTATAACAATGACAAACGGTGAAAGAATGATTAATGGAACAGTTATGAAATTATTACTAGGAAAAAGTACTTGGAGAAAGAGAGGGAATAAGTTTAACTTCTTCAAGTATCTTTTTGATTCCTCAAAAACCATTCTAAAGCATAGGGAGGAAGCAAAGTTATTTTATTGGACAAAGTTCAAATAAATGTAGAGCCTGCAGATTCAAGCTGAATTTTGGTTTGATGGAGGGGAAAGGGGAGTAAGCATGTTCCTAACAAGGAGACTGAGTTTTATCCTAATCCGTTATGTAACCTTGAGTAAGGTCACTTAACCACTCTAGGTCCTTTTCCTCATTGGAAAAACAGGATATTAGGAGCTTCGGGAAAGTTCTAAGTCTGGTTTTGCCAGTTAATGTGATAGTATGATTTTGAGCAAGTTCTTCAGCTCGTCTAAACTGGAGTTTCCTCATCCCTAGAGAGAGGGTAATAATAGTCCCTTACAGAACATGTTGGATTTCAGTGACATAATTCATACGAAAGGCTTAGCCCAGTGTTTGGCACCTGGTAGGTGCTTTGTGAGGGTAGCTGAGTCATGTTTTTGCTGTCTGCATACTCTGGAGCAATTCAGGGCCCCTTACACGATCCTTTAACGCACTTTCTCAGGAATGCAGTGTGCTGAAAGGGAAACAGCACTGTTCTAGGTAGGACACGGGTGATTGGGTCCTGGGCCTGGCTCTCTTGCTATGTGTGTGAATTGGGTAAGTCACTTTGCCCATCTAGGCCTCTATTCCAATTTATGTAATCTGCATCATACTTTTTCTTTTTTTATGTTTTGTAGAGGTATGGTATGATGGTGGAAAATCTGTTCTTACAGCTTACAGCCTTTCACATCTATGATGTAATTGACGCTGGTCTCAAGTCAGACCTTCAATGCCTGATGTAGCTGTGATTAGGGGGAAATGAGCAACATTCTACAATGATCACCTTAGTGAGGCTGCTTCCAGAAATGCATTTCAGCGAGAAGTAAAGATCATAGGAAGTTTACTGACATATGCTCCGAGATCTTTGAATACTTCAGAGCAAGGGGAGCGATGACAGGAATACTATAATTTGAACACCGAAAGTAAAACAAACAGACCAAAAGCTCTAACATTTTGTACTTGATGCTAAAGCATGATGAGTTCTGTTAAATTAGCTATAGTATGTCATAAACTGGTGTTAGAAAATGCCAGTCAACAAATTTGTCCTTTATAGTACAAATCAAAATCAAGGTGTGGAGATGAGAACCATCCTTTTGATGGTCAATGAGAGAGAGGTCTCATAGGAGCGTTATGTGACAGAGAGGAGAAAGGCACTGAAATCCGCAGACACCATAGATGTCAGAGAACAGCCTCTGGGGGAACAAAGGCAAGCCAGGGATCACGGAGCCTCTCTGAATTTCCCTGCTTCTGAGTGATTCACATTTCCCCCTCAAATATTCTCTTTTCTCTCTGTTGTGATTTCATCACTTCACTGATGAAGCAGCTTTCTCACTGGTTAGCTTGACTCAGGCTGGCTGTCCCAGTGCACCTCCTCTGCCCACTCACTTCCAGTACATTTGAATTTCCACGCCTCTCAGGGAACCTGTCTTGTTCTGTTCTCATCCCACACTTTAAGGCCCTCCATAACCCAACCTCCTCCTTATCCCCCCAGCTGCACTTCCCAGGACTACCCAGCACACCCTCCTCTTCACCCTCCCTGGTGTCTCCCACTCCCCGGCTCACAAGAGCCACAGTGTCCCCTCTTCTTTAGATCTGAGGCAATCACAGTTGCCCTATCTGCTTCTATCATGAGATAAAGTCTGAGATGGAGTCTGAAGTTCCTTTCTAAACCACATATGCTATCGAGGAAGAATGTTAAAGAAGGGGAAGAGCATTGACTTTAAGGTCAGGCAGATGAGGCCAAAGGCAGGCTCTGCTACCTACTGGAGCTGTGATAAACCTGAGCTTTGACTCTTCACACATAAAAGAGGGAAATAGAGTCCCAGTGGGTTTGACATGATTGCGTGTGGAAAGCAGGTGGCGGTGCCTGGGCTCCCTTTTCTCTTTACCCTACCTTATCGCCACCTCTTCAATTTCCAGCTGGTTATGGTGTTGGGAATAACCTTACCTGTCACTTCTCTCTCATTCCTATACACCCCTCAGACGTATGAGACTTTAGGGATGAGGCCATGCCATGGCGCTTACTTCCCAGGCAGCAACATTTGCCTGCTAGACTTTGTGTTTTATGACATTTTCTCTGCTAGGCAGTGAGCTCCTAAGTACTTTTAGCATTTCCCCAACCTCTTGGCCCCTAGAGTGGCCAGCAGACCCAGCCTGGTCTGACCTTGGGAGTCACTGTCTCCAGCAGTGTCACCTCAAGGGAATGCCAGAAGGGGCTGAGAGGCCAGAGCAAATGCCAATGTGTCTTTGATGTGTGGCAGCATCATATGCGTTTGGTAAGTGGAGCCACAGTCTCGAGTTTGTCTGTCCTCCACATCCATCTGCACAGAAAGGCTGGCAGCTTCCCCAAATGCGCAGGCAGACGTGTGAGAAGGTAGGCAGCAGAGGCAGAGCTTGGGTAGATAAGTGCCCATGAATAGGAATTCCATTCCGTTCACAGCAACCTGTCCATCATTCAACCCTTGAAAATGGACTTGAATTCCTTCACTGCAGCTAGTCTCTTTTTCCTTACAAATTTACAGCTGGAAATAAACACCCATATAAGATGAACTATATATTCATTATGCTCCAATGAGAAAACCTAAAATTGGCGAAACAGAGCATGATTTTACCACCATCAACAAAAGCCAAAATATGACAGGGAATATAACTTTTCAACCTGAAAAGATCTCCCTCCAATTCAATCAAAATGCAAAGGAGGCTGGATGCAATGGCTCATGCCTGTAATTCTAACACTTTGGGAGGCTGAGGCAGGCAGATCACGAGATCAAGAGTTCAAGACCAACCTGGCCAACATGGTGAAACCCTGTCTCTACTAAAAATACAAAAATTAGCTGGATGTGGTGGTGAGTGCCTGTAATCACAGCTACTCAGGAAGCTGAGGCAGGAGAATTGTTTTAACCCAGGAGGCGGAGGTTGCAGTGAGCTGAGATCGCGCCATTGCACTCCAGCCTGGGTGACAGGATAGGAGTCTGTCTCAAAACAAACAAACAAACAAACAAACAAAATGCAAAGGAGGATGGGATTTGAGGTGTCACGCGAAGGACTGTGCACCAGACAGGAATGTGCCGCATAAGGAGTCTTGACATTTTCTCTTCAGCTGCACAGAATTGGAGCTGATATTATGTCTTTATGTGCTATATACAAAAGAATTCTACCCAAGTTTCTCACCAAGAGGTGTAAATTATTCATGAAAAATGAAAATGTACTAGATTACAACACTTACATAACTGAGCCTTTTCTTAGAGAATCTGCAAATGCATTTATTAATTAAACTTCAGGGTAGGCCTGCAAAGCAGCTGCAGCTGAGACAGGAAAATAAAAGGGCTCTTGTTTTCTTATTTTCTAATTTCTTGAAGAGAAAAGTTAATGTGCATCTATATTGTTTTCATAGATCCAAGACCACCTAAGCTGGACAAAGTACCCCCCTCTCTTTCCATCCTTATTTTATTTTATTTTTTAAGCAAGTCTGGATTCTGATGTCCTTAGCCATGAACACAGTGGAATTCAGACTCAAACTGCCAAGGAGCTTTAACAAATAGTGTTAACCAAATGCAAATGCTGCAATTTTTATAGTTTTATTTTTTACTCAAAGAAATAGAGCAGGTTTCAATCTCAATGCTTCTCTCTCTCTCTCTCTCTCGACTCTCTCCCTTTCTCTCTCTCTCCTGCCTTCTGTACAAAATATTTGATTTGCCAATTCTGCCTCATCTGAAGGAACCACAACCATTCACCAACCTGAATCCCCTCTATGGTTAGAATACAAGCAAAAAGTTAGAGGTGGCTAAATGACGTAGGCAGTGGAAGCATAGAGACAGGTCTCGGCCCAGATTCCTGTTTACAGGGGCTGGATTCTGACAGTTGCTGTCTCTGCTTTTTCGGAGAACAACATACGTGGGGCCCAGCTGCTTTCTGTAATCTGTTCCCAGGAACAAGCAAACTGCGAGAAAGGAGTGTTTCACAGTTTGATCATCCATACATAGAGGCCAACCACTTTACCGTGTATTTCAGGAGAGAGAGATGACAGGAGCCTACTCCTCCCACACTGGGACCTTGCAGAACCAAGATTTTTCTTGTGAAACAAAATGCAGTCCCCGAAATGGGTCAAGTGGTGAATAGCGGGGAATGTTTAATGCCTCCTACATTTGCCTGAATATAGTCCAGACAGATGGCATTGAATAATAGATGTTTTATAAAACTCTGAGACGGGAGATGAAATAAAACATGATCTTACCTTTCTAGACTTCTTGGTTAGCATAGGTTAACTTATATATCCAAGAACCCTTACACAAATAACTTAAAAGTTATGTTCATATTTATAGGTGAGAAACAAGCTTTCTCTTCCCTCTTTAGCACTTTATAGCAGGCCAGATAAAACATAATATACATCTGGTTACATGTAATTATTTTATCTTTCTGATAAGATATTGTTGAAATTGATGGTCATAGATAATAAAACTATGTCAGGTAAGTCTAGAAAGTGAGATTTTCTAATTTATAAAATATAAATAGAGGGCTATATGTATATGATATATTAGCAACTAATTTTCAATGAGCTCTTCCTTAGGCCAACTCTCTGTTGAATGTACTTAATCTCTGGAGGAGAGTTCAGAAGATGTGATAAGACCTTGAGGTCATAATATTAAACATGAATCATCACTTCTGGAGATGCGATTAAGTGTTGGTTAACATATTGCCCAGAATATAATCATTTCATTAGCTTCTACGACACTTCTTGTGATGCTCCATAGAAAGATTTGCAATATTAATATGTAGGAATCTCTTTCCCTAGCATGGACTCACGGGCCAGAATGAACTAGATGAATAATCTGTTCACTGTTCATAGAGCTTTGATTTGGAGACACGGATGATATACATTCACTCCACGCTTGAGGGGACTCTTTCCTTCACGCAGAGGCCTGTGGTTGGGGTAGGGTGAGATTTCGTGGCTGAGTCTCATTTAGGTAGGAGTGGGAAGGCCCATGGGAGAGGTGAGCACGCTGCAGGTGTCCCAACAGTGAGGCCACCCAACTGCTGCTCTGGCAGGGACTGAGTTTCTTATCAGCCTCAATCTCTCTTTCTGCCATGTGACATTTATTTAGACAGGCTTTGCCATAGTATGGAATCATTGTTATGTTTCTCTTTTCCTAAAAGTAACACTCCCTATGTAATGGGCAAAGGCAAGACAAAGCAGGCCACTTGCCAGCTGCCATTATCCCCGTTTAAGCTCTTGTTAAAACCTCTTACTGGCCTCTACAGACTCTCCTGCCTCGAATCCATCTGCTCACTCTTCCTAAAGTACTGTTTCCATCACTATCCTGCTTGAAAATCCTTCAGTGGCCAAGTCAGGGCCAAACCCTTTAACCTGGCATCGGGGTCCCACACAATGGATTCTCTGATCAATCTGAACGTGAGTTACTCTCCAGCTAAACTTTATATTTCCCCAGCTTTCTTCATACTCTTGCATTTGTCTTTCTATTTAATGATAATGCCTTAAGGCATGTGCAAAGTCCTTGTAGATTTCAGAGACCAGGAGAAAGTACTTCTTGCTGGGGGAGGAGAATAGAGACTTTCAGGGAAAGAGTCAAAGTATAAATTGTATTTTAATTGTGCCTTGAAGAATGTCATTAAGTAAATTAAATGATTTCTGTATATAAATGAAGAAACCAAGACTTAAAATATATTTATTTGGAAATTATTTTCTCCTCCTTTGAAATAGAATGTAACTTTGAAATAAAAAATGCTAAACTAATTACAGCATAGAATATTGTAATAATTCAAGTTCATCAGGAATTTTACTCTGCACTCTCATTATAAAATTTCTTTTCGTATGAAAAAAATAAGTAATCCGTTACTAAGCTTTATCTCTTTTAATGTACAATTAATTGTTTCAATACAGGTATCTTTGACAGAGTTCCACATTCTGGTCCTTGGTCAACGGACTCAAATGGACTAATTTACATGCTACCTATCATTCTCCCCTCCCATTTTTTTGTTAACAGGCTATTTGTGAGATGATTAGCAGAGGTTGGGAGCAAAGCCTATGACAAAAGAAAGCCATGAACCTGTTTCCCTAAGACAAATGACTAATTTTTTCTTAGGTTATCTTACTTCTAATTTTCACTGGTTATTTTATCACACTGAAATAATAAGGTCCATTATATGGTTTCTTTTTTTTTTTTTGAGATGGCGTTTTGCTCTTGTCACCCAGGCTGGAGTGCAATGGCGCGATCTCAGCTCACCGCAATCTCTGCCTCCCGGGTTCAAGCAATTCTCCTGTCTCAGCCTTCCGAGTAGCTGGGATTACAGGCGCCTGCCACCATGCCCAGCTAATTTTTTTAAAAATTATTTTTTAGTAGAGATGGAGTTTCACCATGTTGGCCAGACTGGTCCTGAGCTCCTGACCTCAGGCAATCCACCTGCCTCGGCCTCCCAGAGTGCTTGATTACAGGCATGAGCCACCCCGCCTGGCCCCACTATATGGTTTCTAAAGATGACCTGGCTACTTTACATAACTAGCTCAAAGCTCTGTTCAAATCCAGCTTATCTCTCCAGTTTAGGATTCATCTCGGCTTGAGCTGCACTGGCAACACTACTTTATTTTCCTCTATAACAAGAGAATTGGTAATTACTGAGTCTCACTGGAAAAACAGTTTTATTTATGGAATAAGTGACTTTTGTGTATTTATAATTATGGAGCGAGGCAGTATACCATCCTGGTTAAAGCAAGTCTTCTGGAACCATGTTTAAACTTCAGCAAGACCACTTAGAAGCTGTCTGACCTTGGCAGAGGTAGCTAACTTTTGTTTCAGCTTTAGTATCTATCAAATGGGGATGATCACTGTACCCATCTCATAAAACTATTGTTAAGAATTGAGTGTCTACATCTATATATAACTATCCTCTCTTACATACTATATAATAAAATATATGATATGATATGTAATATATTACATGAGAGAGGCCATTTAGAATCATATCTGGCACATAATAAGTAGTTTATAATGATAATATTATTACTATTAGGTAAAATTTGTCTATTCAGGCCCAAACATCTTAACAGAAACAGAAAATAGTGCTTAGTAAATTTGTTTATTATATTTTTGTTTCCTTATCTGCTCCCAGAGCGAAATAATCAAAAAATATTTTATATTCCCCAAATATATTTGGATTCTATCTTTATTTAATCTCAAACCAGCAGTCTAAATTCAGCGAAAACTTTTAGTGGTGGCACCTTGATTCAGCCTGAGGATTGAACTGATATCCATGTGGCTTGTTCAGCTTGGCTCACCACGGGGTAACGTGTAAATAGCACCGGACCTAAGAAGCTGTCATGGGATGTTTTAATCTATCCTCTTTCTTCAATGAATGACTTGTATCTAATTACAAATGCCTACGAGATTTGAAATATTTGAACTGACAATCTGAATTGATCAAATTAAAAAAAACTGTCAAAATCCAACTACATTTTAAAGACAGAAAAGAAGGCAGGGTGCTTATCGGTCATTAAACTCTGGAATCAATTAGTTTCACTTTCCATTATGTTTGTATTTATCTCATGCTTTGGGCCTAAAATAACAGTCACTGAGCCTTTGGTTCATTGAATTTCAGAGCCGAGAGGGACTCCAGGGGCCATCTAGTTCTATTCCTCTTTTCACAAATGAGGAAACTGAGATTCATCATGCTTAAATGACTTGCATAATCCACATGGGTATGATTCAATTTGAGTTTAAAGAGAGAAATCTTAGCAAGACGATAACTTGTTATTTCAGTCATTAACAAGCTCTGAGTTTCCTGTGATTGGACGCTAAAAGAATTTCCAAGGTCTTTTATAGATGCTTTGCTCTTTGAAACTTATTGAAAATACATAAAGAATATCATATCTGGAAACTTCTGTTCACTATTATTTATTTTTCCATGGTTTTCATATGCAAGCAGACCTGTATCAAGAGCTGCTAAGGGATTTCTTTTTCATCATTTAAATGCAATCCAGCAGCAACTATTACATCTGATAAACTGCAAAACACAGAGTATAAGATTCTTGAAGCTACCACCAGGTACTCCTTTAATTATGTTTCTCTGGATTGAATTGAAGTCAAACTTCAGCTATGCTTGCAATTAAAGAAGTTAAAACTTCAACTTATTTTCTTTTCTAATCACACCCTGCCTGAAAATGATACATTTTAACTTCTGAATATTCCATGCTTCCAATCTCTGCCTCCCTAGACAGACAGACAGACAGACAGACACACACACACACACACACGCGCGCGTGCGCACACACACACACACACACACACTTGAATATACATATGTAATATCTCAAAAATTTTTTTAAAGACAGAGCCAAAGAATCACTAGGCTTGAAAAATATGTATGACACATGGTCAAAAATTTATCATGCTAAAACAATTCATCCTACGACTCCAAAGTATTTCTTTATCTTGGCTTAGCTTCCTTTCTTAAAAAAAAATCTCTAAGTGTCTGAAAGGCTAAACTTACCATACAGAATTTCACTGCAACAAATCCTACTATATTATACTTCAAACTTGCTTTTAATTTAATTTTATTTTATTTTGAGACAGGGTCTCACTAAGTTACCTAGGCTAGAGTGCAGTGGCATGATCATGGCTCACTGCAGCCTCGACCTCCCCTGGCACAGGTGATCCTCCCACCTCAGCCTCCCAAGTAACTGGGACTACAGGTGTATGGCACCATGCTCAGCTAATTTTTTTTTTTTGTATTTTCTGTAGAGACCAGATTTTACCATGTTGCTCAGGCTGGTCTCCAACTCCTGGGCTCAAGTGATCTTCCTGCCTTGGCCTCCCAAAGTACTGGGATTACAGGCATGAGCCACTGCACCCAGTCCAAACTTGTTTTCTTATAAAAGGACTTTGTAACAAAAATTGGGACAAAAATCACATAAACATAATTCAAGGAGGCAGGACTTAAGACTTGAAAGAAACAGGTATCCAGCTTCCCTGTTAAGAATGAGCGAGAAGAGCTTTGGACCTAATAATGGAAAGATGCAAACAGTGTCTCTTCCTTCTCCCATCTATCATTTAGAAATAATCATCATCATCTTCCCAGGTAAGGAACTCATACTTGTCTGTTCTTTGTTCTGTTTGTTTGGAAGCTGGGTTGGCTTTCCTTAGAGGGCAGGTTGGCATTTTAGAGGTGGGAGTGAATTGCTGAAGAATCGTCCACAGCTGATTGACACCTGCCTCTGCACTGCTGCTGGGCCTCTCCTCCCTCCCCTGCTGTCTGCTCTCTCCTACTCTGTCACAATGCTGAGGGCACAATCAGCACTGCGACGGGGTTTAACTTTTATTCTTGCATTCCTGTCCACTCATGCCTTTCTTTGCAGGAATGAAAGCTGCAGAGCTGGAATCGTGGATTCACTTGAACGTGGAAAGCAGCATGACTCAGCCCTCCCAGTCTGCAGAACGCAGGCTGGGACTGCCGTGATGCCCTGACACAATTTCCCCCAGTTTCTTCTATCCCTTGTCATCTTTTATTAGCAGAGCTGATTTTATTTTTAAAAACCCATGAAATGAAACTAAAAACCAAACCAAAATTGTTCTTCTGTGAAGGGAGGGCATGCACAATAAAAACAATTTTTCTAGGCGAGGTGAGAGTTTCTGCTCTCTCACCCTCATGCTGTCTCCTTGTGGCTAGGAGCACATGTTTGCAAATTGGGAGGCTAGGATCAGGGATACAGTCAGCTTGTGACCACAGAGTAGGAAGTAGCAGCTGGCTGTCACTATGAAATAGTACATCCATGGTCTCACTGGCACATGCATTAAACCAACAGAGTTAAACGCTCCTCGTCAGTTATATCCAGCCTTTGTGAGTTCAGCAACACCCATGACTCTTCATTCCGGATGGTTTGGCTCTTAGGCCAGTATTGGAGCAGATTGTACAGTGGGAACCAAGTGAGTTTGGCAGAACCTAAGACCGAGGTCAAATGATCATAAGAATTGTGCAGACCTCAAATATGACACTTAGGCCAAGGGGAAGACTTTCTAAGAGGAGACCCTTTTTCCTCCACACAGCTGATAGGGTCTGAATGAACCGAATTCAAATAGAGCCAGTTTTGAAGCACCCATGGGTGCACGTTTACAATGTTTCTGTAGCCATTCACAAACCACTGGATAGGTAACGCTGTACTAAAAGGAATTGAAGCCTGTCAGGTTAATTACACAATATTAGGTACGGAAACAAACAGTGCAACACAAAACATAGCTACATCATTATTTGCAGTAAATGTTAACTCTAAATAAGTGCAACCTGTCTGTAAATGCTTGCTATAAACTAATTAAAAAAATAAAATTTGATGGATAAACATGAAAAAAAAATTCTCACTGAGAATTTTTTTTTTAAATATCAGCACTCATTTAGAGTTTGGGATTTGTGAAAGAAAGCTTTAAAAGGAGCAAACCTGATTGGCTGTGGCTGTTGCTGCGAAGGGGACACTTGTTGCAGGAGTTGTTGCTGCAGAGACAGTGGCGGACGTAGCGCTGTGCATCATGGGTACTTTCAGGAGGGGAACCATGGGAGCAATGAACAGGAGGGTGTAGCATTATGGTAATAGAAGTGGTATTTTGGCATGGTGAATATCAGAGCAGCAAGCCATCATGGGTTAAACCAGCAGATGGCATGCAATCACAATGCAAAGCAAGGAAGCATGGGAGAGAAATAAAAAAGGGAAAATAGCTTATTACAAGTACAATTAAAGGAAGTTTTAAAACATAATCAGTGATTCCCAGAAAGGCCAAAGCAGATTACTTTGATTGATGTATTTATAAACATTTTATTTCTAACAATAGATCCATTCCCAATTCAGAGTTTTCAGTGTATGCAATAATGGGTGTTTCTAAAATTGTGGAAGGTGCTGTCCGATGAAGCAAGACTATGTGATCATCACTTTTAATCATAAATTCGGAAACATCCAAGTCTCCATATGGAGGCCTATTTTGGGATAGGATGTTCTTTGGAATTATGGTTACATTGAATTTTTTTTTTCTAATTTGGGACTGCTTATATGAAATGGAACTGCTGTGGGTTGTGGTTTATTTGAATCAATAAACGATGGAGCAAACATCATAGCCTTGATGCAAATTCTAACACGGTGACTCTGAAATAGCCAGACAAAATTTGCAATACTTCTTTTTCTTCACTCTAAATAGAACTAATCCATATGTCCTAAAGACAGACGTTAGTACCAATGCATTAACGTGTGTGAGGATAACTATCTGCTATTAAAATTAAATGGCTAAAGGAATGCTGAGGTGCAAAAAAATCATCACAAATAAATCAACACTTAGAAAAGATAATCAAGTTAGGCAGCTCAGACATTTGGTTTCAAAATACATTCATTTATAATTTGTAAAAAATGGATACTTCTGGGAAACTCTGATTGCTCTAACACACAGCAAAGAGGAGATCAAGGCACACCACTATGAAACTTTCAAACATTGATGAAATTAGCCTGCCTCGCTGATAGAGTAAGCTCTGTTCCTTACGCTATACCATATAAACTATAAAGAGAAACAAAACACAAATCATTAAAAAGCAGACTCGTACTTGTGGCTTTATGTTTTTGTAGTGATTGTTCTAGCACAAGAGGTCACATTAAAACCATCATTTTCTTAAATATACAAGTACATTAAAAAAATCTATTTGTTAACTCTAAAGCCAAATAAGCCTTCAAATCTACTATTTCCTATAGCATTTCTACCATCTCGGAAATAAATTTCAAGCAAGTGAAGGTATTGTACATCATATAAAAGACAAATAAAAAAGGTTGAAACCTACCAATACTGGTAGCGGGTGTCATGCACAAAACTGACCCTGATGTCATGCAATGGTGGGTGGAAAAAGTGAATAAAGGGAAAGAAACAGGTTAGCGGTTTAGAGTTAACATTCAAAGTGAGATTGAAGCACAACCAGAAATAAGTAGGGTTAGTTAACACAGTCTTTTAGGGCCATTCACATTGTCAGTACAGACACAAATATATCTGACTTATTTTAAGCCAATATTATTCCAAGCTCACTCCTTAGACCACTGTTCACACTTTCTATTCATATGCATCGACATGATTCTAATAAGAATGACATGTGATAAAGCCGTGGTGTCCTTCCTCTAAGACCTCAAAGTATTTTACAGACATTATCAAGTTAATCCTCCAAGGTAGGAAGTAGGTATTTTACAGATGAAAAATCTGAGGCATAGCAACTCCTCCAAGGTCACTCATGGTGTGGGTCAAGGGGAAGGCTAGAAATAGAACTCTCTTCCTAAATCCAGGTCAGCTTTTATATTCACTAGAATACACTAAACTTGCTGCATTAAAAGTTTACTTGTTTGTTGGACTGCAAATGTTTTGTGTCAACAACGGTATGAAAATAAGAACAGTATTTAAGATTTCATAATTTCCAAAGCTTGCAGGGCAGGGTAGGTGAATTTTAGATTGCTGCTTGAAGGTCCAGGAACCTAGGAAGACTGAGATTCTCACAGGGAATGAACTGTATGTGTATGTTGATCTGCTCTTTGTCGTAAGATTCATTGTGAAAGAGGAGTAGGGCCTGGCAATAAAGCCTAAACACTGTAGAGGCAAAATAGTGCAGAGTTGGGGCTGAGTTGGGACTGGGGCTAAGGAATTCAGTCATGGCTGCTACAAAGTGACGCTGAGGAATATTTCTGGCAAAACTCCCAGGAAATCTCAAGTTGGTGTCTAAGTGGGGAGGTAGGAGGTAGGGAGGGGCGATTTCAACCCTTTTTTAGAAATAATTGCCTTACCTGTGGTGGTGGTCTTATTAACATACATGAATCAGAAAACTCCAACCATGAATATTATATTCATGTATGTTGTGGAGAACTGAAATAAAACTGTATTGAAAGCTTTGAGAAATTATCTCTTACTGGTTCAGTTCCGTGAAAAACAAGGTCATACTTGGATTCAGATCACTGAAGGCTGTGTGTCATGTAGGTGCCTGAGAAGTAGTTTCTCATGAATATAGGAGTATCCTCTTAGAGTTTCAGAATTAACTTCTGAGATATTAGAGAGCTTGAGCTGTGTGGTCTTTATTCCCTCCGTGGCACGGTTCGCACTGGAGGGCTACTTTTGCCTGATTTACATTTTGATCAAGCTAACGTGACCTAGTCAGGAAAGGGGGCTATTTGACTGGGCTACTGCCAGATTCTTCAACAAATATGTGTCAATACGTCCAACGTAAACCTTTCTCCCGCCCTATTTTTTCATCTTCGCAATCAAACTTCTGGAAATCTACCTGCGCATACATTTGTAATTCCCTATCCCCATTGAGTCTTCATTCCTCTTAAGTTTGGCTTTCATTTGACCTCTGCACTTAAATTGTGAATGCCAATCACCAGAAAAACCTCATATTGCTGCATCCAGCAGGAACTCTCCCATCCTCACCTCACTGTTCCTGATCCTCAGCAGCATTCAGCACTCCGGCCTTCCCTCCATCAGAAGCCACTTTCTTCCCTTAGATTTTCTCTCTCTCTCTCTCTCTCTCTCTCTCTCTCACACACACACACACACACACACACACACACACACATGCACACACACACACGGCTTTCTTCCTGGCAACTCCCTTTGTCTACGTTGCTGAATGACCTTCCTTCCCTGAACTCTATCTGTGCTGGAGTTCCTCAGGACTCGGGCATGGGTCCTTTTCATCTACACTACATCTCTTGTGGTATATCCTTCACTTGATGGATTTGGATTCTAGGATCTTCCATGTTTGTGTATTCCACCCAGATCTCTTCTCGGAGCTCCAGGTCCTTTCCTCTAACTGCCCTCCTCACCCCTCCACTTGGATGGCTCACAAAGTGTCTCAAATGTAACAGGACCAAGCTTTGATCTTTCCCGCAAAAACCCTTTCTACACCTCAGTCTATGGCCATACCACCCTGAACGCGCCCGATCTCATCTGATCTCAGAAGCTAAGCAGGGTCGGGCCTGGTTAGTACTTGGATGAGAGACACTTTCCATACCTCAAGAAATATCTTCTGGGCATCACCATCTAAGTAGTGCTCTAGCCTAAACTGAAAGTTATGCCTGACACCCTTTCCCCTTGTAAACTTCCCGGGTCCAGCTTACTAATCAGCCAAAGTGATCCTGCTTCTAACACGCAGCCTGCATTAGTCTGTTTGTCCATCACTACTGTCGCATCTCAAGTCCTGGTCACCATTATCTCTAGGCTGGGCTATGTGATAACATCCTAAGTGGTCTTCCTGCTCCATTCTTGTCCCTCCTTAGTTCATTCTCCAGCTTCTGGCAGAGTAGATCACTCCAAATGCAGGCCTGGTCACTCCTCTGCTGGAAACCATTCAGTGCATCTCATTGCTTTAGGACAAAGGTTCCCTGTGGTCCAGTCTCTGACTACCTCCCCAGGCCATCCTACACCTCCCTTCCCTGGCACCATGATCCAGACAGATTAATTTTTCTTTTCTTTGAACACATTACACATTTGTCCTATTTTTGTGCTTCCCACAAGCTGTCCCCTCAGCCCAGAATAATCTTCACCCCACTCTTTTCATCTTCCAGATATCAGATGCCACTTCTATAGAAAATGCTCAATTGTTATTTTACCTACCTCCCCATGCCATCAAGTCAGTTTCTATTTTTAATCTCACTGAACTCTGCTTTTTCATTCATAGTGCAGGTTGAGCATTCCAAGACTGAAAATCTGAATCCAAATTGCTCTAAAATCCGAAACTTTTTGAGCGCTGACGTGACCCTCAAAGAAAATGCTTTTTGGAACATTTCAGATTTTCAAGTTTGGGATGCTCAACTAGTTAATGTAATCTAAATATTCCATAATCTGAAAAAATAATCCCAAATCTGAAATATTTCTGGTCCCAAGCATTTTGGATCAAGGGGTACTCAATCTGTACTTATAAAAAAATTTAATTGTGTATTTCTATGGATATTTGTCAAACATTGATCTTTCCTCCTTTCTTGTAAACCCTGGGAGAGCAGAGATCCTGTCTGTCTAGGTCTGTGGGGCACATAGTAGGTGGTCACTGTGTTGAATGAATGTTTTCAGCCATTAGTAAGAAGTGTGCTGGGAGAGATTTATTTCTAAAATTTAATCAAATACTCAGTTTGTGAATTAATGTTTTAGAGTAAACCATGGCTGGGTTCAAAGTTGCACCTGTAAAAATACCCTCTTATTTTTTTTTCATTCAACTGTGGAAGCGGGTCTCTTGGAGAGCTTTGCTGTGCCCTACATGTGAATATCATAGGGATTGCAAATAATCTACAGTCACTCCTGCAGCTGTACTGGGCTAGGATCAGTCATGTCACTTTGGCTTCAGTCTGGATGTGGCTGAAATTCTTAACCATATTAATTCCCTAAGCCTCTCTCTCTAAGTGGTCTCATAGTGATGTGAATATTGGAAATGCATAGCTTATGCGTGTGTGGCTCCCTTACTCAATGCCAGATTCTGGTCCTGATCTTCTTAGCAAGCCAATCTCTGCCTTTGTACAACACTCCCATCCTCTACTCTCTGCACACACCCTGTATGTACTTTATGCTATAGCTACAATGGACAATTTTCTATCCTTCAAGTACACTCTCCCAACTGGGATGCTTTTTTCCCCCACTGAAAAAATCATGCTTCTTTTTCAAACTCCTAGGCAAATTTCTCCTACTTCGGAAAGTCTTCTGTCTCCATATCCTTTGTAACCACCACCTGGTGCACACGCTGAATGCGGAATTCATCACCCCCTCTCCTTCACTCTCGAATCGCTTTGCCCAGACCCTCAGGTGCTTTTTCATCCTCTGCATGCTATTTGGTTTCCACCTAGTTATGAACTCTTTTGTATTCTTATTACTGGCTCTGGAACCCGGAACATACCATGGGTTCAAGGTACGTTTGCTGAATTGAATGCAATACACTTTGTTGTGCTTATGCAGATATAGATGCCACTAAACACTGATAAATCTTCCACCAAGTGATGTGATAATCTGATGTAACATTTATGGGTTTCTCATCATTAGGCAATATCTGGGCACTGTCCCCTGTTCTGTTTATTTTGTACTCCCAATATAATGGAATAAATCAAGGAAGGATTCTGTGGGTTGCCTTTGTTCTCATCAGCTGAAGCATTTCACTAAGGCACCAATTCTATGAACAAAGCCTTCCCAAATGTTTTCTGCTTCAGTTGCACAAATATTTCAGCTGTCGTATCTGTGAGCCAGAATTATCTGGGTAATTCCACTAATTATGTATTCCACTTTGCAGTGTAGACACAGCCTCAGTTTTTCCATCTGCAAAATGCAAATAACCATGCGTGCTACTAAAGAACTGCAACATCTTGAAGAATAATGAGATAATGTCTATAAGAACACTTACAGTAACTTAGAATAAACCTGTCAGAGAAATGCCAAGAATTATTATGCTGCTATTTTTGTAAGTGTGTGTGGTTTTGCCACTTTCTTAACATAGCAAAGAAAAAGTCTAAGTACTTGGTTAAAATAATCCCCATCAAAAAAGAAAAAAAACTCCCACCAACT
Source organism: Cebus imitator (assembly GCF_001604975.1). Taxonomy (NCBI): domain Eukaryota; kingdom Metazoa; phylum Chordata; class Mammalia; order Primates; family Cebidae; genus Cebus; species Cebus imitator. The sequence continues at coordinate 6,652,944 of NW_016107377.1, forward strand.
GCAAATGTGCTAGGGCATCAACCAGGGCAATAATTATCTTAGCATGGTTTGGGAGAAGACTACCATATTTTGCATAAAATTTTATATTAATATCTTTGCAACCTGGAGGCAGAATTCCTGAAATCCAGATTCACATTATGTCAATGCGAGAATTTTAGCATCATATCGAAAGCTTTACCTATGAATGGTTTTTGATCAAGGACAACTTTCAGGGAAACATAAAATGTTTTTTTGTTTCATATTTATGTTTATGTAAAACATTTATAGAAAAATCAAAATCTGTTCATTTAAAAGTAATGGGTCCTCTATGTACCGAGATATACAAGTTATTTTTGAACATCTTCATTTGAATTGCAGAGGTTTAAAACCAACAATGATGAACAATGAGCGATTATTATCATTATCATTTTAGAAATAAAGTTGAAACTGTGGTTTATAAGCAGCAAAATTAGAAGCAAAACCTTGAGCTCTAATGAACACTAAAATTCCTGGTTTGGGCTTAAGTGGGAGAAAGATTATTTTAATTTCCTTTTAATAAAATTATTTTTTCTTTCCTCATTTAAGAGACATGTGAAAAATTCTTACCAGCTGAAATACAATTTCAGAACTAGATCCACATGTTTGCTCACTCTGATATTTATGTCATGTAGGAAATGAAAACCCTCCTAGTCACTGTATTGGTGGGCTAGGACCCATTTTTTGGCTTCCAAAGCCCATGGTTTTGAGGGTGGCCAGATACACTTAAGCTGTTCCTAAAGAATCCACCAGAGGGCGGAAGTACACAACCACAGCCGCCAATACAGCCGTATGGGTCCTTCACGCAACACATTTCATCATCAAAAATCAGGTTGTTGCATAAGAGATGTTATTTATCCTTGCTTTGGAAATGTTTAAAAGGCTTCCAGGTGAAATGTTTTAAAGTGACGATTCTTTCAGTGATTTAAAAAATCAGTCATTATTGGATTGGAGAGTTAAACATGTACTGGAGGGCTTTAGAGTCTTTGGCAGTCTTAGCCCCAGAGCTTCACAGGTATTCCCAGGACATGGTAATGGCAGTGTCCATTCTTCAGAAACAGGCTTGTCCTTTTGTTTTTCGCCTCAGCATATTCTTCCTTAACTTTTTTTTCTCTTAAAATATCTAGTGGCCAAGAGGTCTACAATGAGACACTTTGTAGAAACCACACAGGACATTAATGTAAGTTTACCTTCTAGTAATTATTTTACAAATGTGGTATTTCAAGTGGATTACATGTGAAAATACTGCTATGCTATAACAGTGCTGGAATGTCACTAATGAAGGTTGTTACAGGGCAAGAGTGAACCCCTAATAAATACTGCATTAAAGATTTCTTCTCCAGGTCTACGAGTTTAAGATAGGTTCAAAACTAAAATAAGAAAAGTAAACACTGAAAACCGTTTTGCTCACATAATTCATATCTTAAAATAAGTTTTGTTCACAGGTTACTAATCCATTTCAAAGTGTAGATTTTATACAAAGACTATCACAGAAATATTTTAACCCGCTCTGATGTAGACTTCTGATAAGGTATAGGATTTAAGGAAATGGATAATAATCTAAAAAAGTCCAAACTTACAGATTTGAATCAAAAATTTTTTTCTAGAATTATTATTCATTTGTATTTACTTTCATCTCACTATCATGAGCTGAAGAATTTTGGCTTACAAACAACGAACTCAATGGATGGTCTTCCCACTGGGGCCTAAGTTACCCCCCGCTTCTAACATTGACTAAAAGATGAAAACCACAGTCAATTCTGGTGACTATCTTTGCGTATGGTGTGCGTGTGTGTGTCTGTGGTCAGGGATGTTGGTGAAAATGGGGGAGAGGGATGACATGCTTTATACTTTTGTTTTTTTACTTTCATCTGACTTTTTTGGGTCACTTATTTAAAATATCACTTTTATCTGCTTTTTTCCTTTTTTGGGAGAGCTCTGTGGAATGTGTATATAGAGGCGGGCCTGGGTGGCAGAATGTGATGGAAGTGGAGTTGATCACAGGGAAACTCAGTTCTTTATCTCATTAGTTGTGGCACCTTGGAAAGTCACTTCTCATTTAGGGGGCCTCAGTTTTCTCATCTGTAAAACAATTGACTGGATGAGGAGATCACTAAGACTCCTTTAAACTCTAGGATTCTACGGCTATTACAATGGATCTTTTAGTGGAATCATAGTTAATGCACATGGTACATAATAGTATCAGGCATTGGCTTAGACACTGAGGATAGGAGCTCTATATACTTGTGAACTTGGTGAAAGTTGAGAAGGATGGAGAAAGAGGTAGAATGGATATAAAAATATGAGTAGAGAATTGCTTTAATTTGAATAGCCTCATTTTTTTAGTGCTCTGAATAGAAATAGAAAAAAATGGTTAGTATTTGCTGGAATTGCTAATTTTAGGTCATTCAGAGTTAACGACAAATTTCAATTGTCACACATAAAAGATCTTACATAAATAATTTTACAGGGCTCGTGCAGATACAAGAAACCAAAAGCCCAAACTGCTCTCTGTTTCTCATGGGTTAAATCTGGCTCTTAAATCTATCAAATATTTGGCTTTAGAATCCTAACGGTCTTTAGCTATCATTCAAAGTAAGGTAAATACATCTAGATAGCTAGGACAACGATGGATCTCAAACTGTATTATACCTTTCAAAGCAAACTAGATGCCACCAAACAGCTTAAAGAAATGAGAAGAAAGCACATGACCAGAAGGGCACAGGACGTGGGACAGTAAGGGCACGCACCTGTTGGAATGAACGCGGCGTGTTGCTGCAACTGTGCGCTGGTGAGAGCCTGCTGGTAGTGCAAGACGCTGGGGTTAAAGACCGCACTGGTACCATTGCTTTTTTCAAGTGCTTGTCTCTTTGGTAAAGGATGAAGAGCACCAGGGGGAAAGGCCTAGAAATGAAGAATTCGATAAGATATGTCTAACTTAAAGCAAACACACCTTCTGTGTTCACAGAGATCATCAATTGCAACATTCTTATTTAAAATGACAGCTAAGGAGATGCCTCTGCCATGCACCTTAATTTAAACAGCGGCAATGTCGAATGAGTGAGAATTTGTTATTGAGAGCGAAAGCATGATTTCTGTAACCCAAAACGGTAGCATCTCAACTAAGGAAAAGAAAAACTATCAAGCAACAACAACAAAAAGAATGGCTTCAGCTTTTAAAATGAGTTAAACTATTCTAAGGGGGGAAGAAGCACTGGTGTTATTATTAATACCTATTATTTTCTTTAGCTAAATGGCAATTTCTTGAATTTAAAGGTTAATAAGAATTATAATGAACATTTTCTGAGTCAAATAATTTAAATTTGCTTCACTCTTTTGGAAAAGGTATTAAAATTTGTTAGGATTAATTTATTTCACAGATTACATATGAAAATGAGATGGCTAAACACCTTATTGAAGTTTTTTCCATAAATTAATAATAATGATTGTTTGCAACCAATATTTTACAAGTAATACAAATCTCAGATGGTTCTCTGAAAAGCTACATGCAAAGCGAAAGGTGAAAGGTCAAAGTACCAGGTCTACAGTTGCTTCGAGAGGTCGCTTCATTGCTTTGGCAGTCGACTGAGTCTTTTAATAACAGGCAGCGAGCACATGATGGCAGTGGGCCAATGGGATTCAAGCGAATTAACATACAGGTAAACAGCAAGCAGAGGTGCATCATGGGAACGGCATTGCATTGTGGATAGGTGAGAAGGAAAAAAATATTCTGAATGCAATATACAACGTACAAAACACTAGGCATGCACAACAACAAAAATGTTCTCTAAAGAAATGAATATTACACCTTAAATTAGTATTGAAGCAAAAATGCATCTACTATACCTTAGTTAAAAGCATATAAGAGAGTAAAATATAGATGTTTGAAATTCAGGAAAGTTAATTAAAACAGCAGCTTGCATACACACCATAAGCATTTTTTATATTGCTTCAGAAAAAAATGCAAAATTTGTAAGGGCAGTAGGATCGAAGAACTTCTGATAAGTCAGTTTTCAAATATGAAATAATGAATCCATCGAGTAAGGATAAGACCCAAGTTGAAATTTTTCATAAATATAATTTAAAATTCATATCTGGCCTAACAAAATGAAGTGGCGAACTGAGACAAAAAATTCAGGCAAAAAAATATTCAAACACAAGATTATTTAGGCGAAACTGTTGGGTTTGGATCTGTATTTTTTGTCTGAATCATGTGGTTAATTGTCTCAATTCTTGCCTTCACTCTGCTAGTGTTAGTCTTGTAATGTGGACTAATGTTCCCAATTTAATGTGTTGAATTTAAATAGTGAGTTTTCAGAATTCCCCACTTTTATTCCATCATCTTGTTTCTAACAACCAACTTATCATCCATTCTGTTTTCTACTATATTTGAAATGTTCATTTCATTTATCCCAAACAACTTACCGGATTATACTATGAAAATATCCTTTAAAGGGTATTTAGTGTCCCCAGGTATCAAAATAATTTCTATTTCGTAATTCTATTTGTACTTTTAGCTATAATCAGTGAGCAACCCCATTAATGAAAAGTGGAACTCTTCCATAGAACAAATACAACAACTAAAAATAGCAAAAGCTAAAAATAGGAGAGAACTGCTTGAAAGATTAGAAGTAAAATAATATCTTTAACTTATAACCATACTTTTGGGAAGACACTTTCATTTAAACAACTGAAATAAAAACAAATATGGATTGATTTAGACCACAATGAAAAAATTTCCTATTCTTTGTAAAAAGAAAAACAAAACAAAACTAAAAATTCTATGATGGAATTCTATGCAGAGAAAATAATTCAAACAAATTGCTCCAATGCAAATAAAAAATGAAATACTCTTTTCTATGCTTAGCACAATAGGTAAATCCCTAAGGTTTGTCTAAGAAATACAAATATTATATTCTAGAGTTCTGAAAAAGAACTTTGTCATTGGACATGACATAGTACTAAACCTTTCAAATGGGGAACAGTTAATGACATTTTCCTGGATAAATAAAGGATGTTTATTATTGTTTTATAATTCAGGATAAAAAGTATGGAGATCATAGAGGATAAGGAGAGAGGTATAGAGGGGAAGTGACTAGAAATAAAGCAGAAAGGACTACAGGCAGAGAAGAGATTTAGAATGGCCAATGGAGAAGAAAATGTTTTGGAAGGTGGTTTTGATCGAGGTCATTGAATAATATGAAATCAATGTTGTGAAGGTACAATTGTGAACATTAAAGACAATGAGCTGACAAAACTTCTGTGTACTGGACATTCTTTCCTTGCATGTCACTTTGACATCACGTAACTTCCATAATGCCATTTTTGTTTCAAATCTCATCCTTGCACGGCTTTGCAGTGTTAAGTAGTGCAGGGTTTTCTTGTTTTGTTTTTTGAGCTTCAATTAATCTGCATTAGCTGAAGAAGGCTACAGAGCCTATTCTCATGGAGCGCATTGAGAACATGAACTTGATGGTTAAACTCAAAGTCATTTGGGCCTCAAATTCCTGGACCCAATTTTTCCCTTCCCTTTTCCAGTCCTAAGTATTGACAGAATGAATCCACTAACAGATCTGACATGTTGACTAGAAGAGTGATTATGTCTCTAAAGGCTGATATTTATGAACAAAATTTTGACTTAACAAAGAATCATTTAATGAAGTCTCCAAGTACAATAAAAAATAATAAATGTTTCTCCTTATGATTGTCATTTGGAATGTTAATGTTCTTAGTGTGATGAAACTTAATTTCCGTGGACTTCAGAATAATCCAGGAATGTAAAAAAACTGAGAACTCTACAGTGAGCAGGACGGTGGCAGTGTATCTCTTTCTATCACTCCGTGGCATGAGTTTCATTAGAGACAGGTATCTCCTTTTTAAGCAAACACTGAGGTCTTGGAGGGTGAAGTGTGCATATTAACATCTTGTTCATCTCACACTGTGAAGCAGGTATGTGTAGAATACCTAATGTAGATGACGGGGTGATGGATACAGCAAACCACCATGGTACATACATACTTATGTAACAAACCTGCACATTCTGCACATGTACTCCAGAACTTAAAGTAAGATAAAAAAAAAATCCATGTGGATGAATAATCATGTTATAATGTAGCTTTTTCATATACAGATGCTGTGTTTTCAGTGATTTTGGCTACAGGCATATGTTTACCTACAATGAAAGGTCTTCAGGCTTAGAACAGATCTCATAGATCACCAAGCCCAGTGTATCCTGAGATCTTCATCAGGCACTGAGACAGAGGAAGAGTTTTTTCTTTTTTTAATTGAGCCCTTAACTAAGTTTCAGCCACTTGGAATGCTTGGCGTGCATGGGTGATGAGTCAAAGGAGGTCCCATAGGCATCTACGCTTTTCTTTTTTTGGATTGGGGACCAATCCTTCTGCAAATCAAGGCAATCGAACCAAGTGCCCACATCGGGCATGAGAGGCAAAGACCAAATCTGCGGGGTCAGAAAACACTGACAACAATGATCAGAGCTGCCACTTTAAAGTAGAAAAGAAGGTAGACAAGTAGGATGCCAATCAAAGTTCCTGTACGGACTTTTCTGAACAATCGAAACATATCTAGCTGATGGCAGCTTGTCCTGTTTCCTTTTGCAAAATGGTTCTTTCCTTGTGTCACCCCATTTTGCTGTATGTGAACAAAGACTGCTTGTATGAAGATCAGACACCTTTTGTGTTAAAACTACCAAAGAAAAGTTCTGTCTGGCTTATTCTCATGTTTAAAAAATTCTGGGAATGGTAATGGTTTTGTTTTAAGAAGTATTTAAAAGAATGAGGCTCTAAAGGAAATAAATGTCTTTTAGTCTGGAGTCAAAGCTTTAAATTCTTTTTAAGGATCTAATTAAGCAAAATAAGTGGGAAATCTCCAGACAATAGTAGGCATTGCACCCTGGAAATGCTTGGGGTTTATATATGGAAGTCAGATGAATGGAATATTAACATCTTCTAACTGCATCTATCACTCCTATTTGTCCTTTTGAATAAGGAAATAAAATAATAGTTTTTCCTCTATGTACTGAGTAATTTTGCTATTAGAGTAGCAAAACTTTGACTTTATCCAAAAGCACCTAGGCTGTTTTCAAATGAGCCTCTCACTTCAACTAAAAACACATGACAGATTAGGTAATTTTCATGTCATTGTCAGAAAGAACCTGGCTTTTGTTCTGAAACTACATTCCTTTGGGTTGTCTTTGACGATGCTGCAAGGTCCTCTGACTTAACAGAACTCCAAATTTGGGCACGGTGTAACAATCCAAGAAACTATGGTAACCAACTTTATTGGCATCCACTGCAATAATCTTTTATGCAGCTTGATGAATGTAACATGAAAATGTGTAGAAGGGTATGCAGAAGAGTACAGCTTTGACTTGAAGAAATGCAGCAGGGATATGACTTGTTTGTGTAAATGGCCATTTTCTCTCTTGTCCCCATCAGCCCAGGTCATCTACCACTGACATATACTAGGTGCATTGTTCCTTCAATGACTGAAGTATATATTGGTTGCAGATGTTAGACTTGATCCATTGAGAAAACAGGCAGATGAAATCAGGGCTCAGCTCTAAGGTCACTAATAGTACCTTGATCTGTTGTATTAATAAGTTCAGGGGTATCTTGTTTTATTTCACTTTGTTTTATGGTACTTTGCAGATACTGCATTTTTAAAAAACTGAAAGTTTGTGGCAACCTTGTGTTAAGTCTATCAGGATCATTTTTCCAACAGCATGTGCTAACTTTGTGTTTTTCTCACATTTTGGTAATTCTCACAATATTTTAAAATTTATTGTTATTATATCTGTTCCGATGATTTGTGATCAGTGTTGTTTGATGTTACTGTTTTAAATGTTTTGGGGCACCATGAACCATGCCACAAACTTAATCGATAAATGTCATGCAGGGTCTGACTGCTCCACTCACTGGCTATCACCCCTCTTTCTCTTTTTCCTCAGGCCTCCCTATTCCCTGAGACAAAATAATATTGAAATTAGGCCAATTAATAATTTTAAATGGCCTCTGAGTGTTCAAGTGAAAGGAAGAATCACACATTATTCACTTTAAATCAAAAGCTAGAAATGATTAAGCTTAGTGAGGAAGGCATGTCGAAAGCCAAAACAGGCTAAAAGCTAGGCTTCTTGTGCCAAAGTTAGCCATGTTGTAATTGCAAAGAAAAAGTTCTTGAAGGAAATTTAAAGTGCTATTCCAGTGAACATACGAATGATAAGAAAGTGAAACAGCCTTATTGCTGATGTGAAAAAATTTTTGTGGTCTGGACAGATTGAACCAGTCACAGCATTCCCTTAAGCCAATGCCTAATTTATTTACTTTTGTTTTTATTTTTTGAGACAGAGTCTCACTCTGTCACCCAGGCTCGAGTGCAGTGGCATGATCTCAATTCACTGCAACCTCTGCCTCCCAGGTTCAAGCAATTCTCATGCCTCAGCTTTTTGAGTAGCTGGAATTATAGGCATGCGCCACTATGCCCAGCTAATTTTTGTATTTTTAGTAGAGATGGGGTTTCATCATGTTGGTCAGGCTGGTCTCAAACCGCGGGCTTTCAGTGATCCACCTGCCTCTGCCCCACAAAGTGCTGGGATTACAGGTATGAGCCACCATGCTGGCAGAAAGCCTAATTTAGAGCAAGGTCCTGACTTTCTTTGATTCTGTGAAGGCTGAAAGGAGTGAGGAAGCTACAAAAGAAAAGTTGGGAGCTAGCAGAGATTTGTTCATGAGGTTGAAGGAAAGAAGCCATCCCATAACATAAAAGTGCGTGGTGAGCAGCAAGGGCTGATGAAGCAGCTGCAGCAAGTTATCCAGAGATCTACCTAAGATCACTGATGAAGGTGGCCACACTAAACAACAGATGTCAGATGTCTGTGTATCATGCAATGTTGCATGATATCTGTTGCATGTTCTCTGTTTCACACAATGTTCTCTGTATCATGCAATTGGAAGATGTCAACTAGGACTTTCATAGGTACAGGGAAGTTAAGGACTGGCTTCAGACCTTCAAAGTGCAGCTGACTCTTGCTAGAAGCTAATGCAGCTGGTGAATTTAAGTTGAAGCCAGTGCTCATTTACCATTCTCAAAATTCTAGGGCCCTTATGAATTATGCTAAATCTACTCTGCCTATGCTCTAGAAATGAAACAACAAAGCCTGGATGACAGTATATGTATTTACAGCATGGTTTACTGAACATTTTAAGCCCACAGTTGAGACTTACTGGTCAGAAAAAAAAAAAAAGAAGATTTGTTTCAAATTACTGCTCATTGACAATGAATCTCATCACCCAAGGATGGAGATGTACAAGGAGAATAATGTTGTTTTCATGCCTGCTAACACAGCCCATGGATTAAGGAGTTATTTCAACTTTCAAGTCTTACTAATTAAGAAATACATTGTGTAAGGGTACAGCTGCCATAGAAGTGATTCCTCTGATGGATCTGGGCAAAGTAATTGAAAACCTGGAAAGGATTCATCATTCTAGATGCCATTAAGAACATTCATGATTCATGGAAGATCAAAATATCAACATGAACAGGAGTTTGGAAGAAGTTAATTCCAATCCTCATGGAGGACTTTGAGGGGATCAAGACTAAAATGGAGAAATTAAATGCAGATACAATGGAAATAGCAAGAAAACTAGAATTCTTAACAGAAGTAGAGCCTGAAGATATGACCGAATTACTGCAATCTCATGATAAAAGTGTAATGGCTGAAGAGTTGCTTTATGGAGCAGTAAAGAAAGTAGTTTAATTGAGATGGATTCTACTCTTCGCCAAGAAGCTGTGAAAATTGTTGAAATGACAGTAAAGGATTTAGCAAAGTATATAAACTTAGTTGATAAAGTAGCAGTAGGGTTTTAGGGGATTGACTCCAATTTTGAAAGAAGTTCCATTCTGGGTAAAATGTTGTCAAACAACATTGCATGATACAGAGAAATCTTTCGTGGAAGGAATAGTCAATCAGTGTGGCAAAATTCATTATTGTCTTATTTTAAGAAATTACCACAGCCATCACAACGTTCAGCAAACACCACCCTGATCAGTCAGCAGCCATCAGCATCAAGGCAAGATCCTCCACCAGCAAAAAGATACAATTCACTAAAAGCTCTGATTGTTGGTAAGCAATTTTTAAAGCAATATTTTAAAGTTAAGGTGCATATATATTCCTTAGACGTAATGTTCTTGCACACTTAATAGGCCATAGTATAGTGTCAACATAATTTTTATATGCACCGGGAAACCAAAAAATGCATGTGATTTGCTCTATTGTAATAATTGCTTCATTGCAGTGGTCTGGAACTGAACCCATAATATTTTGAGATATACTTTCATTTGAGGGACTAATATTTCTACATTATCAGGGCCTCATTCTGTATGTCAGTGAGCAGGTATAGCCACTGGGACCCAGGCTGACAATCACAGCATCCTGTCACTGACCACAGGGACAGCCACCAAAATGAACTTTAACTGCTTTCCCCCCAATACCTAATTAGACCGTGTATAAAAGGCACCATTCTCTCTCTTGCCAAAAGATGTAAGAATACATTCCTATAGATGTCCAGAGCCTTTGTCCTGGGTCCTGCGGAGAAGCTGACCTTAGAGAATGGTGTGGCCATAGTAAGAGAAGCAGGTAGGGGAAAGAAGAGAGTGACCTCTTGGTTCTGAGGTTCCTGAATCCAGGCATTCCTGAGCCCATCTCTACTAAAAATACAAAAATTAGCTAGGCATGGTGGCACCTGTGGTCCCAGCTACTTGGGAGACTGGGGCATAAGAATCACTTGAACCTGGGAGGCAGAGATTCCAGTAAGCCAAGATCATGCCACTGCACTCCAACTTGGGTGACAGAGCAAGACTCCATCTCAAGAAAAAACAAATTTTGTGGAAAAAAACGTGTTCTTAATGCCTGTCAATCAACACACCAATTAGGATAAGTTGGAGCTGGCCTAACAGAATTACAAAGAAAAAAAAAATCTTACTTCTTATGGGTTGAGATCCTTACTAGGTGGATAGGAAAATGGATTCTTCATTGGAGAAATGTGTAAAGGACCTCATTTGTGCTCTAAAAGAAGTCCTTTTATTATCAGCTTTAAGTGATCAGTTTACTCTCACCATCCCTCCCCTCCTTCCCATTCCCAATTATATTGAGTTTTGGAAACTACTCTTTTACTAGAACAAAAAAGGGGAGAATTTCTCTATTTTTTTATTGACCCTTCTGTGTGGATACATACATCTCCACATATATAGGAACTGACACTCAGAAAAATCAGCATTATGTCCAATAACATAAGAATGAGAACGATGAGAGGAAAGGACACTAAAGGGACAAGGAAAGGACTCAGAGATTTAAAAACAAACACAAAACAGTGATTCAGATGAAGGACCTAGTGCTCAAGGAGCGTGGAAATAAGCAGCTGAGATTGGAAAGGCCTCTATAACCACATGCCCTGCACCCAGTGGTGGTTACCTCAGGGCGGACGGTGCCTTTCTCACTGTAGCCCTATCACTGATCACAGGTTCATGCCTTAATAAACGTTTGTGCAACAATGCTGAGAAATGGTGAACTTGCTTTCGTGACAGCTACCCTTCCATTTTAATCAGTAATCAGTGTATGAGGTAGTGGTTGCCAGCTAGAACAAAGTGTTTTCGAACTGTGCTTTCCATCTCTGCAGTCATAGCTCTCCTTCTTCAGGGAGGACTGGCCACTGAGTCCTTCATGCTCTCTAGACCCCATTAAGCATTCCATCATGTCATTGAGGAGCATGTTATTGCTCTCAGTTACTAACTCCAAACTCCCTGAGGGCAAGGAAACCTGCCTGATTTATTTATTCTACTCAGCAAGTGCCTGATGCATGGTCTCAATAATTTTTTTGAAAGAATGAATGTGCAGTGCTTATGACATATTAACATAGACTTCTGATAAGCCAGAGAGCTCATATAAAAACAAATTAATTAGAAACTTCCGCAACCTAATGCAGAGGTTCTCAAACTTTGTGGCGCATTGGAATCACCTGGGAGCTTTTAAAAACTGCCACTGTCACCAGGTATGGTAGTTCACACCTGTAATCCCAACGCATTGGGAGGCCAAGGTGCGAGAATTGCTTGATCCCAGGAGTTTCAAACTAGCCTGGGCCATGTAGCGAGACCCTGTCTCTACAAAAATTTAGAACCTAGATGGGCATGGTCCCAGCTTAGGAGGCTGAGGTGGGAGGATCACTGGGGCCCAGGAGTTTAAAGCTACAGTGACCCATGATCATTCTACTGCACTCCAGCCTGGGTGACAGAGACCCTGTCTTAAAAAAAAATGCCACTGCCCAGACCACACCCAGACCAACTAAATATGAAAATAAGAAACTCCAGGGAAAAGGACAGAAGTCAGGTCAGACCCTTCAGGTTGTTCCAAGCCAAATTTGATAAGCAGTGTCTAGGCACGTGTTTCTCAAATGGTAATGTGCATACGAAACCCAGTGGGGATGTTTTACAATTTAAATTCTGATGCTCTGAGGTCTGGAGTGAGGCCCAGGATTCTGGGGTCTCCACAGGCTCCTAGGTGATCCTACATCGGGCCCCTAAGGGACAGTCAGGCTTCCTGAGATTCTGAGCAGTAGCAGGCTCCCAGGCGATGGTAATGATGTACTACTGGTCTCTAATGAGTGACAGGGAAGGGTGGCTCAGGGAAGCAAGCCTAGGTCACAGGTTTTTTTTTTTTTTTTTTGGCACTAGCCAGGTTGGCTCCACTTTCATCTGTTTCATGCATGGCTATTCTGCATAAAATCTCACTGGGGTGGGGCCTCTGACCAGCAATGCCCTTGTGATAAGTGAAAGAAGAGGAGAGAAAAATGGGAGCAGGGAAGAGCCAGTCACTGACCAGATCACTGGCTGGGCTCCTCGTAGGCCACAGCTGTCCTCCGCGGCTGCTCCAGGAGCAGGCTGCGTCCTCGTGCTCAGCTGCGGAAATGCACCTCTCTTTCCCCTCTCTGCAGCGGTGCCCACCTTGTTGTGCATTACAAGGGCCCTGAGCCTCTTAAGAAGATTCTAAGCGAGCACGCTGTCTTCGCTACCCTGGGAGTGGGGACCGAGCTCACGGACCCCTGGGCTGTCCCTGCACCTGAGGGATTTACTTATTGTGCTGAAGAAGGGCAGGAGGGGAAAACAAAACAAAACAAAAAGGGGGAGAACAACAGCAAAACTTAGGCAGCGGAGCAGCGGGAATAGCAGCCTTCCATGTTTCCCGAGTGTGTGGAAGAGCATCCAAGCCCCAGCCCGGAGCGGCCTCCGCGGAGGCGCCGGGGTGCAGGGGCGGCGGGCGGCCGCACTTACCATGACTGTGGCCGCGGCCGCGGCTGCCTGGGCGGCCACCGCAGCTTGGTTGGCTTGGTGCTGCGCAGCTTTGATTTTGGCCTGCAAGTGTGCAGGAGGGTGAAAATATTTGCATTTCTCCCTCATGCAACGCCCCTTTATGTAATCCATACAAACGGTTACGGTGTTGTCGCTTGTGTCGATCATGGTGCTGTCTGCGGGGTGTGCAAAGCGGCAGTCGGTCTCTCCCCGGGCACAGTTTCCTCGCTGGAACTCCCTGCATACCTGAGACAGGAAGAAGAGCCGCGCTGCAGAGGCAGGTCTGAGCCCAGGCGCCCCTGCGGCCGGCCACCGCGGGGGGAGCGGAGGCTTTGCCTGGCTTTCAGTGGTGGCTCTGGTACCACTGGCAAGAAAATATCGATTATCCGGAACCCAGGTAACCAGAATCTCTGACACACTCATTGGAGTTCTGTTTTATCCCCTTTCTTAGGGTGAAAATCTGTATTGAGAAAATAATCCGAAATCTACATTTCAGCTAAAATAATAAAGGGAAATCAACAAGGCCTCCATTGTCCCTGGGTAACGTACTATGCATCTATCATCTATCCATCCACCCATTCATGTATCTATCATCTATCTATTATCTATAATCTATCTATCAATCCATACATCCATTCATCCACCTATCGTCTGCTATCATCAATCTATCCAGTCATCTATCCATCTGTTCATTCATCCATCATCTATTATCTATCTATCCATCTATCTCTGTCTATCCATTCACCCATCCAGCTATCCATCCATCCATCCATTCATGTAGCTATCATCTATTATCTGTCATCTATCTATCCATCCATCATTCATCCATCTATCATCTACTATCATCAGTCTATCCAGTCATCTATCCATCTATTCGTTCATCCATCTACCATCTATCAATTGTCTATCCATCACCTATTATCTATCTATCCATCTATCTCTATCATCCATCCATCCATCCATCCACCTGTCCATCTACCTATCATCTGTTCATCTATCATTACTTTTAATGGCAAAAACTGCAATTACTTTTGTACCAACCTAATATTATCTATTATTTATATATCTGTATACTATCTATCCATTCTTCTATCCATCCATTCATTCATCCATCCACCCATCCATCATCTATCATCTAGCTACCTACCTATCTAAAATCTATCAATTAATTAATCATCTAATTTATTTATCTACCTATCCAAATGCCTGCTTACCTACCTATAATCTACCTATTATCTATCAGTTACCTATAATCTATCTATCTATATACCTTCAATATCCTACTCGGATGACAATTCTGAGAATGCTATAGGGTTTTTTTTTGTGTGTGGAGGGACGATTTCATCATAGCTCAAGCTACCAGGTCATAGCTGTACAAAAAGAATCAGGGAAAATGATAAACTTGTTCCTCCTCTCTCTGAGGAGTTGGGGTGGGGTGAATCTGAACATTTCTATTTCCCATTCCTTCTCTCCTGCTCTACAAAGATAGCATAATCATAAATCAGAAGAACAATATCTAAGACACTAAAACTTTCATTTTAAAGGCCACCATACTATTATTTTTAACAGCACAGAAAACACAAAAAAAAAAAAAAAGATAAAAATGAAGAGAAATATGGCAAGAGATAAAAAGAAAGAAAGAAATGGAGGAAAATAGTTTATTTTAAAAATTCTTTAATGCTAAATTATCCTGAAATCTCATGTAACTAGAAGTCTCCATCCCCTGAGAATTCTGGTGGATCAAGATTTTACTGTATGAAAAAAGATTTCTTTAGAATTTGAAGAGTATTTTTAATTATTCCCTGAATATAGGCAACATGAAATAGCATAAATAACACATGTATATTATATAATTCTTCTCTGCTTATACATATTAGCAGGAAAGATTTATTAGTAGAATTGCAAGTTATTTATTTTTAAGCTCTAATTCCAAAGTGGATATGTAAGTGATCATCATGTTGATCGTTAGTGATGTTACATGAAGAGTCTCTGACCTGAAATTTAAGTATTGTGAAAATCAGACATACTTGGGAAATACTGTTTCACTGACCAGTGACCAGGTTGAAGGTAAACAGCATGAATCACCAGATTGTTAATTATTTCCTCCTACTTTGGGTATTAGCCAACATTTTATCTTTAGTTTATAAAATGCACAAAATAAAATATTGCTAAGATGTTCCCACAGATTCTGAGTAAGCCTTCCTCCATCAACGGAAGACTCCTGTCTGACAGCGTCATAGGTGTGGATCCGCCATCAAGCTCCTACCAAGGGGCTCTGTGTGCAGCTGACTTCATTCCTGCTTTGAAATGAACCAAAAGCTGCTCTGCTAAAATCATTGTGAATCATTTTTACAGGTCTTTGTCTACCAGCCCCGTTGGGAAGGACTATTTGTTCCCAATTCCGCTGATTTAATTTGTTTTCTAAAATACAGTCACATACTGAACACAAAAGCTCCGTGGGTCCAGCAGGTGGAGCCCAAAACACTTTTCCGGTCCTGTGAAAGGTCTGTTCAGCAATTGACAAGGATAGGCTGGATCTTTCCAAAACAGTAACAATTAGTTTATATTCTCTTCATCTGGGCATCCAGACTGACACTAAGTGAAAAAACATATATCTTCTAAAAATCTGCAGTTCGAAATTCTGAGTTTTAAAACCTCCACAGGTTATTAAGCAGCTACATTTTACTGCCCTCAAAGTTTATTGGGTTAATATTTAAACAAATGCACATTGAAAGAACATTCTCTAATGATCCCACTGACAGAAAGCATGGTGTACATCCTAACCAGATGCGTCACCTAACAACTGTAATCAGTAGTGGAATTAAAGGAGTTCTCTGAAAAAATATCTATGAGAATCTCTATACACCCTTATCAAGTGCTGTAGTGAATAGCATAGGGATATAGTAGTAAGATAAATAGATGAGTTTTATAGCTCTGATTAAAGAGAAATTTTACCCAACAAACTATAGGAGGTTTGGTTTGATTCATAACTTAAGAATGATGTTTTATAAATATCAAAACCTGCTTTTCTGAATGTCATAGAACAATTGAGATTAAAGAAAATATCTCAATAACTAAATTTACTCATCCTCCAATTTCCTGTTTAGCAATAACACAATCAGAACTAATATGCCAGAACATTCTAGAGCAGCCATACTTGTTCTTAAGATACTGAAATACGATCATACCAATTGGTAAATAGTTGTAGTGCCACTTACTCCCACCACTGTCCCTAAGTGTGCTTGGCTGCCCTGGTTGCTGGGTTCCTGACCCACCAGTTTCCAGAACTTTCCAGGGTCTAGCAAGGGTTAGACCTTGACATGAGGAGGCCTTCAGGACCTGGAGCCATCTCTCTGGGCTGCATCATGATTGAGTCACTGATCTATTGATTGTTTAATAGTTTGCCCTTAAATGCATATTCCATGCAGCTGATTTTTGTTAGTGTTAAAACTAGTCTTTTCCATAAACTAATTTCCTTTATACTTGGCCTTAACTTCAAACCATAGAGTTATGAATGCATGGGTTTTAGGTGAGAGAGTGTGTGTGGGGTGTGTGTGTGTGGGGTGTGTGTGTGTGTGTGTGTACATGGCTGTTTTGCAGGACTGAATTCTATCTCACAAGCAATCACTTATACAGAAACATACTTGTACCACAAACGCATCTCAAAACACAAATAGAATTGAAGTACCTCCAGTTTGTCAGTCCTGAGAAGTTTCTGAGTTGCAGTTGAGCCCGGGACAGTGACCGGTGGACTTCCGGGAACAATAACAGGCGTGGTGGGCAGAATTTCCGTTGGGACTAACCCAACTCCAGGGGTTACAGGTGCTAAGTAAGGAGCAAAGCTAATAGCCGTGTTTGTCCCTATCGCGGGACCTACAGGAAAAGTGGGCTGTTAAAGGAAGACAAGACAACACAGGAGAAAGAGTTCTTTAGAATAAAACTTCAAAAAATTACCAGCAAATGTCATTTGAGCAAAATGCATTCATCATATACTCTTTGTGTTAGTTGTATAGCTCGATGCTGATCTGCATTAAAAATGAAATCCACAGAGACCCTCTCTTCCCTAAACCATACAGAAATATGAGAGAACATCATAGAAATCTCTAGTTACAGGAACTAGATTAAGCTTTCGTCTCTATGAAAGTGTTCTCAACAACAAAAGAATAATTTCAACTCTAATTATTCAATATCCCGAACTATTAAATATCATAACACTAAGGTAGTGAATCCTGTAGAATACTGACTGATAATCTTTGATTTATTCTACGTGTTTCTCAAAGGGAAAGGAGTAATGAAACCCCTTGATTATAGCCTGATTTTCAAGTTGCCTAAGTCTATGCATTCTCAAATAGTGGAGCTTACTTGCAATTTTATTTTGCCCAGACTTATCAGTATGTTTCCATATTCTGTCATTAGCATATACATTCCCAAAATTCATAGGTACTTTTCAAATCAACCTATGATTTTTTTGCTCTAGTTCAACTATGTCTAGATCCAGTCAGTCTTCCCTTCCTAAAAGGTTTTATGGAAAAGCTTTTTAATCAATTTTTCAATTGGTCATTAAAAGTTGGTTTGGTTTCCTAGATCACAAAATCAACACAGCAGTGACAAGAGCATACAGAATCTTATTAAATTTGCTCTCTGACACCGTATTCCTCATCTAAGAATAAGAAGAACTACACTAGTGGGTTGAAGTGATGATTATTTTTAAAAGTTCCACCTAAAAATATGTAAATAATTCCATCTTTTAGAAAGGAAATAATGTACATTTAAGAGAACAAACCTTGTTAAGTAATTTAAAATACTAAAGACTTTTCTTAGAATAAATTCTACACTGAATTGGACCTGAATGCTTCTTTCTGTTTGTATGTTAATTTCAGATGATTTTTTAACCTATCTGTTTTCAGATATTTGCAATCATATATTAACGCAATTTTGTAACACTGAATTTTACTGTTGCTTGTCACACTTTTAGCGTTGAACTATGCTGTGTCATGCGTATTCTCTGTTTCTACATTGCGGGTGACATTCTTTTGTCTATTTATGACCCCGGATGAACTGTTTAACATATGAGAAAAATAACAACTTACGTTTAGTAAACATTTTTCTTTATAGCAGTAACAGAAAAATATCTCTTATGAATACTCATGATAGAGAACAGTAAATTATTGACAGTTTGTGCGGCAGTTACCAGATAGGAAGGAAAGCCTATTTTCAAAGTGGCTGGAAGGGCTGGTTCTAATGGTGTTAGAAGGGTACTATCTCTGTACTCCCACGAGGAGCTCTTAGATCTTTATGGCTCAGATATAAAATCCACTTTGGGAGCAAGTTGCATCATAAGGTGTGAACATGGGAAACAGACAGCAGTTAGGATTTTTTTTATAAACAAAAGTTTTTATGTGTATGTTACTCAATGAGTCATAATTATAGAAAGTTGTGATTTTCAGTAACTGTAGCTTTTATAATTTAGCACTACTGGAGAAAAATCCAAGTGATTTAAATGGTCTACGGACCATGTAATGTTAGGATTTTTGAAAATAATCAATTCTGAAAGGTCATAAATCACAGCACATGAGTGATTCAGTGGACTAGCTCTGTCAGAAATGCCTGGGGGAGATTTTACGAATAGAGATAAATTCTGACCCAATAGGTCTAGGCTGAGACCTTGATATTTACATTTTTGAATTTTACTAAATGATCCGATGCATGCCCAAATTTAGGGACCACTGTCATAAGTGAGGAGTGAAAATAGTCTTAAAATACTTGGACTAAATGTGTAATTTAACCCAGAGACGAATTATCAATGTAAACATTTAGATAAAAGAGCCCTCCCCCATATTTCCATTTTTATTTTCTCTGGAAGCAAATTCTCAACCCTCCTAGCCCGCAGATCATTTGAAGCCAGGGTTAACGTGGTGCCATAAATACGGGTTGTAGTTTGGCTTGTCAATAGGATTGAGAGCCTCAAAACTCATTTCCCAAAACCATTTTGGATATCAACAAATCTATTCCAATTAGCTAACTTTTCCCTTCAAAAATGTATGTTACTTGTTCATCTGAGTTCATAGTCAAAAAGGAATATTCCAGTATGTTTTATTGATGATGGCAATAACATAGTTCATAGAGAAATGGTATTATTTTAAAGTAAAACCATAGATGTTAGACTCAGAGAGACCTGAATTCAAATCTAGTGCTCTGACACCTACTAATTTTTAACGTGGGGAGGAAATTAACCTCCCTGGGCTTTAATTTTCTTATCTGCAACCAGGAAGTGAAACTACTTAGCTGAAAGGATTGGGCAGAAGGAGGTGCTATTGCGCCCCCACTTCTCGTGGTCAGAGCTCAATAAAAAGCAGCTACATTAATACTGTAAAAATCAATATTGATCAAGTTTTTTTTGGCCTCAAATTATCTAACAGTTCTACAACAGAGATGTAATGAGCATAGCAGTATAGTAGGGGTATAAAAGTGAGTAAAATTATAGCAAATATTTTCTCTTTCCTTTTGAAACGTGGACTGAAAAAAATATTTTTCTGTCCCACGAAACTGAAAGTTGCAAGTTCATAGGCCTTACGAAGACAGATGCAGTTGGTTATTTTCCTTTCTGATGTAGCGTGTCTTTCATTGAAGTTGATTCGTTAAAAAATATAGTTAGGAGGATTTGCAGAGACGTTCACTCCGTGTTAATACTATTCTGGATAATAATGCTTTACATCTGGGAAAGGTTCTGGTCCTTCTCAAGGCGTTCTCACACTTGTCTTCTTTAATCTTCTCAAATCCACGAGAAGTAAGTGTGGCAGCAAGAACAGCCCAGCCCTCCAGGTGAAAGCAATTTAAAGGAGAGCCGCTAAACGGATAACCCAAGGTCAGTGCTGCAAGGCAAAGTCAAGGCAGAACACCCCGGGACTCCTGGCTCCTGGTCTGAGGCCGCTTCCACTCTTCTGCAATTACTAGATTTTGTTGGTTATTTCATAAAACAAAAGAGGAAAAAGATCAGTTGTCCGTATGTTTTTGGAGCGAATGCAGAGAGCGTTGGTGGAGCGTTGCACAGGGACGCGTCCCACAGCCTGCCTGGAAAAGTGGTTCTCAGACCTTGGATTCGAATTAAACTCCCGAGGTAGAATGTCCGCCAACAGCGGATCCCGGTGTCTGCGTTTGGTTCTCAGCCGGCGGCTGAGAAAAGAGAAGGGCAGCACCTTCCAATGATTCTGTTCCTGGAAGCGCACCAACCGCAGCTTGGGAGAATTAGCCCTGCAGTTTCTCAGAAGTGCTGCTGCCAGGCTGTCCGAGACAGGACCCATTTGGTCCACGTCATCCCTCAGCTCTCAGCCGCAGCTAAGGGGCCAGAGGACAAGATTCGCGGAAAGCCTCCTTGAAGAAAATCGCTTCTGAAACGCCGGTCTGGAGAGTTCCTGCCCGGGTCTCCACTCCACCTTCGGTGTTTCTCACCGCAGTCTTCCACGCCCTGCTTTCCTTCCCAGGACATCAGGTCTGCAGTCAAAAAACACAAACACACACACACCACACACACACACACACACACAAAACACACACATACAAAACACAACACATTCATGTGCACTCACACACACTCAAAACGCACCCACAGACACACATATGTACGCTCACACACACAACACTGATACACTCAAAACAACACACTCACTACACACTCACACAACACTCACACACTCAAAACATGCCCACAGACACACAACACACTCATGTACACTCACTACACACACTCCCATACACACAACCCACTTACATACACTGACACACATACACAACACACATGTACACGCATACACACTCAAAACGCACCCACAGACACAACACACATGTATACACACAACACTCATACACTCAAAACACACTCATGTACACTCACTACACACTCACAATACTCATACACTCGAAACACAACACACTCATGTACAGTCACACACAAAACATGCCCATAGACACAACACATTCATGTACACTCACTACACACACAACACTCATACACTTGAAACACATAACACACTCATGTGCACACATATACACACTACACTCAGACACACATATACTCACACAACACACACATGTATACTCATATACTCACTCAAAACACACACACACATAAACTCATACACTCACACAACACTCACACTCAACACACTTATGTACACTCACATTCACAACACACCCACATACACACCACACACAACACATACACACACATACACAAACACACTTGTACACATATAATACATACAACTCATGTACACTGATACACTCAAAACACACACACATCACATACAACACACACACACCACACTCACAACATACCCACATCCCCCACACACTCACAAATACACTCATGCATACACCACAAATACAGTCACTACACACAAGACACATACACTCACAGTACACAGGCAACACAAACACACTGCAGACAACACACATGCACTCACAACACACTTGCACACATATATACACTCACTGCACACCTGCATGCATCCATATACTCACTATACACACACTACACACTTCCACACATACACTCACTACACACTCACACTTATGTACTTACGACACACTCTCACTCACACATGCACATTCTTTGCTATTTTGTAGCAGCAAGGGGACTTACTTAGCCAAGGGTAATGGCTAAGTGGCCTGAGGCATTTCATGGCTCAAAAGTCCAGTCAATAGGCAAGAATGCTGTTGTTCCACTCGTTTAGAATGCATCTGCTTTAAATGGTAGGTGCCAGGCACTGGCTAAAAGGCTCCTCCCTCTACTGCCAGAAGCAGCTCCAGAGAGCAGAAGACCCATGCAAGACTTGTCCCTTGGGGCTTTTCCGTCTCTATCCTCCTAAAGTTCGTCCACATTTGCTGCTTTATCTTGAGTGCACATCTGACAGCTGGGCATGTTCTGGGAAGGGCGGGAGGGAAGAATTCCTGTCCTATTCTATCAGGAATTGGGGAGAGAAAAGCTGCTAGGAGGAATAAATGAAGGGGACTTTTCAAATATTGTGAATTTGAGACAGAAGGGTTGTAAGAGGAGAGAATAACTTGAATTTTCATTCCCTTAATAAATATTTATTGGCGTAGACATGGTGCCAGAATACTGTGTACATTGATTAAACTGAACCCCTAATGAAAAAGAAGAAAACAAACAAAATTACAGTTCATTTGTATGGATAAGCAGAAAAGGAGGAGGACTCTCTGGTAAAGAGGGCTGAGGGTTGTAGGTAGGCTGCAGGGGTGCACCTGGAGTCCTTATGAATGAGGTGAGTTGGTGTGTGAAGAGCACTAGGACATGGACAGGCCAGCAAAGGCAGAAGCTGGGGGCACGCATGAACTGTGTGCGTTCACCTGGCAATGTAGGCAGCAGGGTGGTGACCAGATCACAGAGGCCATAGGTCATGGTCAAGGTCAGAGTTTTGGCTTTGTCCCAGTAAAATGGGAAATCATTGAGGGACTTTACATAAGGGAGTGATAGGATGCTGTTTATGTTTTTAAAAGATTGCCCTGGTTGTTGTATATCAGACATAATGGAGTAATGCAAGAGTGGATATTGACAGATTAGGAAGTTAAATGCTTGTATGGTATTTTGATAAAAGGTTAATGGTGGCTCAGATGAGGGTGCTGAGATGTAGGGGAATGGATGGGGTTCAGGGCAGATATGACAGGACTTGCTGGTGAACTGGATGTCAGAAAGTGTTCAGGAAAGAGTCTGCTAGGTTTTGGTGTGAGATTGCCGGTTGATAGTACCATTTACTAAAAATGGGAAGAATTTGATTTTGAACGTGTCAAGTTCCTGTAAGTAATTTAAAGGTGAGGCCAGTCGAAAGGTGGATTTATGAGGCTAGGGCTCAGAGGTGAGGTTGAGATGGATGAATACATTTGGGGGTTCTTAGTCTTTAGATGATTGACAGTCACAGGAATGGATGTGACCACAAGGGAGAGGGTAGATGGAAAGAAATATCCAGCTCTTGGAACTTCAGCATACAGAAAAGGGACATGGTGGGCAACAGAGACAGAGGAATGAGTGATCAAGGAGGAAGGAGTGTTTAACAAAGGAGAGATTGGTCATATGAGTTGAATATTGCTGAGCGGTGGAATAAATTGTTAGTCCCTTCGGGCTGCTTTTAGAAAATACCATAAACTGGGTGGCTTAGAAACAACAGAATTGAATTTCTCACAGTTTTGCTGCCCCAAATCAAGGTGCTGGCAGATCTGATGTCTGATGAGAATCAGCTCCCTGGGTCATAGACAGCGCCTTCTTGCTGTGTCTGCACATGGCAGGTGGGTGAGGGGTCTCTCCCATGTCTCTTCTTATAAGGGCACTGATTCCATTCGTGAGGGCTCCACCCTCAGGACCTAATTGCCTTCCATAGACCCTTGGAGGTTAGGATTCAACATGTGAATTTTGGTGGGACATAAACATTCAGACCATAGCAACAATAAAGGTAAAAAGTGACAATTGATTTGGTAAAATATGGAGGACACTGGTGAGAGATTGCAGTGGAATGGGTTCAAGAGTGGACAGAAGAAGGAGGGAATGGAAGAAGTATCCACAGTGCTGTGAAGAATTTTGATACTTGAGACTCTCTTTATCAATTGACTTGTCTTAAGCAATTTCTGCATCTATTAGTTTCTGGTAACTGCTGTAAACAGCTATAAATTACTATAAACCCGTCGTGTTGTCTTAGAACAACACACATTTATCCCTTTTTAGTCCAGGAGGCCAGAAGATCCAAATCAGTTTCACTGAGCCAAAATCAAGGTGTTGGCAGAACCACGTTCCCTCCAGAGGCTCTAGGAGGGAATCCATTTCTTGACTCTTCCATCTTCTGGTGGTTGCTGGCATTCCTCTGATTGTGGCCACATCACTCCAATCTGCCTCTGTGGTCACATAGCCTTGTTCCTCTTCTGTCTGTGCTAACTCTCCCTCTCTCTTAGAAGGATGCTTGTAATTACATTCAATGCAGGAGGGTCTCCCCATCCCAAGATTCTTAACTTAATCCCATCTGCAAAGCCCCTGCTTCCATAAGGTGACATTTATAGGTTCCAGGTACTTCTGAGAGCCATTATTCAGTCACCTATACCCTACTAGGTTACTAATTCATTTCTGAGACTGAATTAATTTGTTTGTAGAGTTGATCATTTTTAAGCATGTCACAGTTTTTATTCTAATACTTCCAGTGGTTTAAAAACCTCTATTAAAATATTTAAGTATAATATTCCTTTTTCATAGGGAAATGGTGATTATGAACTTCTAATTAATATTTGAGACAACAATAAACATAACTTTCAAAAAAAACTTCAACTAATTGTTAACAGCAGGCATGAGATTCTCTTAACATTGCCAACATTGAGTACCAGGGTCAGTCCTTATTAATTCTAAATAGACAGGATGTGTATGAGTCAAATAACTGAGACACATAGTGTTGTGTTATTATGTTGAACTTGCTGGCTCTAAGTTTATTGCTGTAGACATTATTTAATATGTATAACTAAATAGTTTAGTATTTAGGTAAATTAATAAAATAGTTTGTATGCATCAATAAAGAGAGAACTGTAAATTATACATGTGTGTAGTTTAAACAAAACCACTTAAATGCCTATTTTGGGGATGAAATATGTTCAGAACTCTATCTGCGTCTAGTTCTTAATCTGGGTGAGCTGTTACTCACCCTTTAAGACAGGCTTATTTGAGACTTCCTCCAGGCAGGCTTTCCTCATCCACTCTCATCATTTCCTGTGCCTGAATTTTACTTTGCCCTTTTCATGTGTCTGTCTATTACGAAAACACTGTATCTTATTTATCTTGGAGACCTCAGCACCTGGCATTTCCGGGCAGAGCTGTTTCCTGGCTACTCTCTGCAGAAAGCTGGAGACAGGCAGAATGGCTGACAACCTGCCAGATTCTCTACCCTCCTTTGGGTGGGCCCTGCCCTCCACACCCCATCTCACATGGAACACAACAAGAAAATCGAATTTGCTGGTAGCCATCCCTCCTCATTTAGCAGGTTTCAGTCATGCAGACTTTTCCTACAATAAACATTGATTTTTAAACAAAAGTCTTTTGTTCACATACTTCTTAAAAACAAACAAATTTCACTCACTTTAGTTTTTTTTTTTTTTTTTTTAAAAAGAGTGAGCTTGTTTCTGACAAATAATTCAGAAATGTAAGTGAAACCCACTAAAATTAAACGTACTCCTTTTCCCCAAGGGTCTCAATCCTAAAACAATTTCCAGACCTTTAAGGAAGTACTTTCAGACAGGGTGAAATCAGGGAAAAAAAATTGTGCAATATATATTCATATACTTAAGTCCCTCCGGTGTTTGATCTTGTGACAATGGTCGGAGCTGTCACACCTTTGGCAGGCCTCTGAAAGGCAGGAGAGTTTAGTGACTCAGGTAGCGTTTTCCTTGGTGGTGCTGCCTTTGACATCCTTCTCTGGGGCTGTTACTAGAATCTGCCTGGAACAGACTGCAGAAAGCACTCTGCTAACGTGTCTGAGTTAAGTCCCAGCTCCAAGATTTATTAGCTGCAAGACATTGGGGAAAATCATTGAGCTTCTCTGGTTTCTCACTTTCCTCATCCTTTAAATGGTGTCGGAGAGCGACATAGCTAAAAACATTTTAGGCATCTCAAACTCATTGATACATAGATTATTAATTCACACTGTAAATGAACATGTTAAAATGATTTCTGTTCTAAGATGGCTGAGATATAGAGTTTACTGATGAAAAGAGTTGGAGTGATACAGATTTCCCAGATATTGATTAGAAATTGTCTTTGTTTCCTGTTTCCACAAATATTTTTCTATTAATTTTTTAAAAGCCTATTTTCCTTTATCTATTGAGCTTTAAAGCTATTTGCTTTCATTGTTACCAAAGTGACAAAGTGGAGAGAGGCCACCCTAGGTCAATGTGGCATCATCCATACCAACACTGAAACCATCCAGCTCATCACTGAATAAGACGTACTCACCACTGGATGAAGCGGTGTTCCTGGAAACATAAATTGCATCTGCTGGGCAAGCATTGCTGCTGCAGTTTTTTGCTGAATCAAATTGTTCCTCCCATTAATTTCTAGTTGAGTTTTTAAGTGTGTCGGAGGGTGAAGATACTTGCAGTTCTCTCTTGAACAACGGCCCTGTAAAAACAAGTTTTGGTTTTAGGATTGTTGTAAGTAGCTTGCAACTCCTAAGTCAACCTTTGAACAATCACTTTTTATATACAAAAGCAAGGATCCTGTGTGTGTGTGTGTGTGTGTGTGTGTGTGTGTGTGCGCGCGCGCGCATGCACGCATGTGCTGATGTGTTTTTGTTGGGGAAAAGTGAATCACACATTACATGATTATCAAGGTTGCTTGAACCTGTAAAGTAGAGAAGCTTCCTGAGGATTTTTCCCTCCCTCCCTCCCTCCCTCCCTTCCTTCCTTCCTTTTATTTCCTTCTCTCTCTCTTTCTCTTTCTTTTCTTTTCTTCCTTTCTTCCTTCCTTCCTTCCTTCCTTCCTTCCTTCCTTCCTTCCTTCCTTCTTTC
>NW_016107377.1:6679875-6742825 GCF_001604975.1 Cebus imitator
TTTCTTTCTTTCTTTCTTTCTTTCTTTCTTTCTTTCTTTCTTTCTTTCTCTTCTCTCTCTCTCTTTCTTTCTTTCTTTCTTTTCTTCTTTCCTTCCTTCCTTCTTTCTTTTCTTTCTTTCTCTCTCTTTCTCCCTCTCTTTTTCTCTCTTTCTTTCTTTCTTAATGGATTCTAAACCCTGACGAAGAATTCCGAAGAAGTGTGACTGCTGAGAGAAAGGAAAGGTCCTTCCACTACACAGTATGGAAGGTAATCAGAAGGGCACATCTATTGTGGGCTATCAAAAAGTGTTTGAACTTGCTATACACTTGTTTGT
Source organism: Cebus imitator (assembly GCF_001604975.1). Classification (NCBI taxonomy): domain Eukaryota; kingdom Metazoa; phylum Chordata; class Mammalia; order Primates; family Cebidae; genus Cebus; species Cebus imitator. The sequence goes on from NW_016107377.1 coordinate 6,680,191, forward strand.
ACATGCTAGAGCAATGTCCAAATATGAATAATTATGTAATAAATTTGTGGAGTGGAAAGTAATAAGAATTTTAAATGTGTGTTCCAGAGTAGCTGAAAACATTCTTTCTTTCAGCTTATTGATGAAGAGGCAATAGTGGTGCAGGGGTGGACTTTTCTTGGTGATATACACATAGATGAAATTTTCAGGCTTGAGCTCAAATAATCATCTGCAAGTGATTACTTTGCCACACAAAAGCTGTCACTCTATATGCCTGCCTTACCCTCATCACAGAAGTTACTCCCATGACAGGAATATCAAATCTGATGTCATGATGTGGCATAGTGAAGTGTCTATGGCTAAAGTAATATTTGGATGCCAAAGCTGGTAAAACAAAGGAAAAGAGTAATTAGGTGACAAGGTACATAAAACCAGTCTTGGAGGGTAATTGCATATGGCGGTGTTTGTACGTAATCCCCAAGTTTTCAAACCACCAATTGAGAGAATTATATTGATGTGTGAATTATACAATTTCTGGAGAAAGAAGAACAAACTGTGAACCAGTTTGAGTATCACACTTCCCTAAAGAATTAGTCCATTTTCAGCCAAGAAAAGAGAGAATTGATTTGTTTACCAGATATAAAAATAATTTTAAAAAGCAGGCTTGGGGGATCTGGGGAAATGAATTTGTTTACAGTCATCCCAATTCTAAACATCTGGAGTTCTCACTCTGCTTCCCACTAATTTCAGCCGCACTTTTGGCAGCTCAGACTTCCTATCCGGAGTTTGAATCTTCCCGGACTACCATGGAGAAGGGCAGACATGGGTCCTGTTCTAGTCCCGGTTGTCTGTGCTAATCAACAAATGCTGTCCTGAGGATCTACTGTTAGTAGCATTAATAGTTTCATCACCCTCTTTGGGGAGGTTAACCAGGCAGGTGCCAAGGACGCCAAAAGGAATAAGTGCTTGTTTACTGCTATTAAGAGCCTGTAACAATAGGTAACGCCAACATGTCTCCTTAGTCTCAAGTTCATATGGTTGACGTTTCATCCAGCTTCCTATGGATAAATGGACATCCTAGGGCAAGTATTTGGAAAATCTATTGCAAAGATAGAGGTAAAATGGACATTAATCTAAATGTCTAGGAATCTAGGAATCTCTAGGAATCTCTCCTTTCTCTCTTCATTTGCTTCTCTTGCAAATTGAATCTTTAAAAAATTTTTAATCCTAAATCTCTTTGCTTTATGGCTTGCCAGGGTCCCTCCAGCCCTGTCAACTTGCTTCATCCATTTCTTTCTTTATTTCCCTTTCTTCCTTGCTTTGACAATCGCTTGTCTCTCTGTTAAAATCAAATCTCCAAGAGAGGCTCAGATTGAGCCAGCTCCTACAACGTAGGTGTGTGCCCTGTCTTTGAATTGGCTGCCTTTATACAGGTGGCCAAAAACAATTTTATCATTTGTGGTGGGAGGTGTCCATGAGGATCAAAATGTAAGTACAGCCCATCAGCTGGGGTGAAGGAGGGTTTCATAGAACGCATGTCTTGTATAGAGAGTAAGCCACCCCAGGCTTCTCCAACCTCAATCCAAACTCTCTTTAGCCACAAACACTGCTCTTGGAAGCTGACACCTAGAAAGGCTCATGTATTCAGGGTGCAGAGGTGGGTCTAATGGAGAGACTTGGGAAAGCAGAATTCCATAGGATGAGGATGGAATTAGTGAAATGTCTACATTTCTACCAGTATGATTATTAAGTTGTATTCACTCATATAATTGTTAATTTGATCACTAGTCTTTAAATGTAATGCCTTGTGGCTGCATACACATTTCAATTTGGCTGGAAAAATACAATTTTCTTATAAATGCTCTTACCTCTTGATACAACTGGGATTCATAGGGAACCATATAAGCTACTTTCAGCTAATAGAAAGTATTTTACAACACTGTATTAGTAATTTATCAATGAAACCTTCTTTTTTTCTGAGAATTGCTGTAATTTCCTAGTGTCCTTACTTGCAAACTTGTAGTAAAGAACATTATTGATCACCTACATGCCAAGCAATTTATGTACGGTTATTTCATTTTCTCCTTATAACAGCGATAATGATCTCTACTTTACAAAATAGCAGATGGGCTCAGAAGATTAAGGAACTTTCCCGAGGCCATATAACTGGTAAGTGGTAGAACTAGATTTTAAATCCAGATCTACCTGACTCAGTTACATCACACTGCCAAGCTATTCATTAGCAATATTTAAAATCCAGGGAGGATAAAAATCTACCATGATCCTTTATATAATAATAGGATGCATAACAAAATTTTAAGTATAATAAGATATATATAGGGATTTGGGAATGGAAAGCAATTATTTGCCTGGACCTATCCATGGGTAGGAGGATGAAGGAGTACTCAAGCTCACAGGTTCTAGTCTTACAACTTAGCTCAACCTTTTCTTAGCTGCATGACTTTGAGCAATTACTTGACTTTTTTCTTCATCTGTTCAATGACATAATTATTGTATCTTCCTCTCAGGGCTGTTGTGTAATTTAATGAGTTAATACATGCAGAAGGCACATAAAATGCCTGGCACATAGTAAGCACTGAGTAAATGTTATTATCAAAAGAAAGAGAAATGTTTCTATCTGAAATTTCATTTTCAGTAAGTACAGAATCATACATTTAGTAGTATTTTGACTTGCTCTTTGGTCCTTCCACACCAAACATATTAAAAGCTACTTAATTATACTTATTCAAATATTTTATGTTTAAAATTATTTTCAATTCTACAGGGTATTTGTGCAAGTGTCCATATTTTAAGAGACAGTCCTGAACCCCAGTGCAATCTAATATTAATATTTTGAAGAGTTATGCACCATGGATGTCTGAGGCACACCAATGCAAACCCTGGGAGACTCTAGGAAACAGAATTTTCGTAAGGGATCCTAGAGGATTGTAAAATCCTAATGGAAAAGCTGTTGTCAAAATAAAACAAGTTACTTGACACAGTGAACAATTTGTAAGGAAGTTTCTGTTAAGGCATAAGATTTGCCAGGATATGCATCAGTGCACAAAAGCGTTGGTTATCAAAGCAACTTGTCATAGTCGAATGGTACAGGGCAGTGTGCAGAAGCGTAAAGCGCCTTTGTATATCACTGTGAAACAAAACAGAGGTGTCAAAAATAGTGTCTCCTGGTTTTAGTCCAAGAAATAAAGACAAAAGTGTCTGGGAAACATCTTCCTTGCGGCAGCTAGGATTTGTTTTTTGTTTTGCTTTGTTCTAACTCTTCCTGCCTTTTAGTTCTTGGTAACGCACTATTTCTGGAGAGATAAGGGAAGCAGTGTTCAGTGCCTAGCGGCAGGGACTGGAGCAGCGTCTATGGAGTGAAGATGGAGGGCACCATTGCTGAGTGCTTGTGAAAAGCCTCCAGGAACTGGGATCTGAGAGCCCCAGATAAGGACAGTCAGGTGGGCTCACAACCAGCTCATGGGTCACATAAGCCCTCAAGGCCTTTGCTCATCCCACTTGGGACATGCCAGGTAGGGAACCAGCAGGTGGTCATATACTTCCAGGATAAGGTCTCATTCATTCTTTTGAAATATTCATTCAACAAATATTTATTGAGATCCTACTTTGTGCCAGGGATTGTGCTTAGTGCTAGCTAAACAAAGGTGAGAAAAAGCAAGACATGGTGTCTCCTTTCATGAAGTCTGCAGTCTTGTGGGGAAGGCAGATGTTCACAAAACATGTCTAGTTACAAGTTGTGGTACATGTTCCGGAGAAGAATGCTGAGAAGGAATAGTGGGAGAGGGTCAGAATTGAGATCCGGGGATAGAGGAGGTGTCTGGAGAAGTGACATTTAAACTCAGAACTGAAAAATGAGTAGGAACTTGGCAAGGGAGTAAGTGGTGGTCAAAGTGTGTATGTATGTGTGTTGTGTTGCGTGTGTGTGTTGTGTGTGTGCTATGTGTGTAGCATATATATTGTGTGTTCATGGTTTACATATATGTGTATGTGTGTTGTATGTATTGTGTTGTATGTATGTGTGTTGTATGTATTGTACGTATTGTGTTTCTGTTGTGTGTGTCCTGTGCATGTAGTATGTATGGTGTGTGCGTTATGTGAATGGGATATGCGTTGATGTATGTGTGTTGTGTGTGGAAGTGTGTTGTGTATTGTGTGTGTATGAGATAGATATATTGTGTGTGTGTTATGTGTATAAACAAAGTGTGTGCTGCATATGTATGTGTGTATTGCATGTGTTGTTATATGTATGCTGCATATGTGTGTGTATTGTATGTGTATATATTATGTGCTGTGTTTGTATTGTGTGTTTGCTGTATGTGTATGTATGTGTGTTTTGTATATGGTATGTGTGTTGCATGTATTCATGGGGTGTGTGTGCCTGTTGTATGTGTATTGTGTGTGTGTTGTGTGTTTGTGTTGCGGGTGTTGAATGTTCTGCAGAGGAGAAGCGTGTGCCAGGAGAATGTCCCATCTGGGGGCAGGCACGCAGCTCTCTAAGGCCAGCACAGGGAAGGGGCGTGGTGAGGAGTATGGGGAGTGATATAAGGTAAGGCAGGAAGTAGGAGGCAGAAGCCAGACAATGGGAGCTCAGTTGAGGGGTATGAACTTCCTGCTGTTGAAGGTTTTTGAGCAGGAGAATAACAAGATCAGATTTATGCTTTATGCTACATTTACAGCACACCCTGATTATTATATTTCATATTTCTAATTTTATTATAGTTTATATTGTTTGGAGACCATATCTTTAAAAACAGTAACAGAATTCTGATGGAATCAACATTGTATTTGTGCACTTTCTTCTTCCAAGAATAATCTGTACTCCCGGAATATTTAGATTAGGGAAGATGGCTAGAATCAAGTTCGAACTTCAAGCTGAATTAAATTTATTAAAATCAGCAACCATGGAAGATTCTAATACACAATACTCATGTTGATTCTCGATAGTAGGAAGGAAGATGTTAAATAACTGTAATATGTACTTGACAGAACAACAGAGTGGTGCTATTGGAATTACACGGCCATTAAATTACATGGCGTGGGATAGAATAAATGCAACTTCGGCTAAGAAAAGACTTCAGAATCAGGTTCCTGTGAGAATGAAAAAGCATAATTGAAGGATGAGGTTTTCTAATGGCTTATTTTAAAATAAGTAATTTTTGGAATCTTTTTCCAGTATGTTCCTAATTGAAAAAAAAATCAATTAAAATATGGGCACAAAAAAGATAACATTAATTAGAAGACCATTAAAGCCTCTCCCATTAACAATAGTTTTTGCCCAGAGGAATAGCTATCAGACAACTGCCTCCTATTAGTTTTTCATGGGAAAAGCAATGGATTTCTATGATCTACAGTTTAAACAGTTAGCAGGCCCTGGACACGTGTATTCCATTGAAATAATCTGAATTGTGTCTTTACATGGGCTGAGTCATTGACCAGCAGACTCCAATAAAACTTTTTTTTGGGGAAAATGAGTCTAACAGAGGGCTGGAATCCAGCCTGATTTTTCTGAATTCTGCCTCTTCCAGTGCCACCTTGGGCAACACTTTTTGCTTTAGGTGCATGATGATATTTTCAAGCAAGCAGGCCAGACTGTGGAATGGCAAGTGCTGGCCCTAAGGTTTAAAGGAAGATGGTATGTGCTTTGGACGCAGCCTTCAGGGACACTTTGAGTCCTGGAGGCTGCTTTGGACCCCAAAGCTGGCCACAGAAAGTCACGGAAGAGCCTCTGAAATTCCTCGCATTCTACATGGCTGAGACCAGCTTGGTGAAATCCTGAGGTCAGGACAGATGCTGTGGCTCTGGAATTACATTTCAGAAGCCTGTTCTGTCTTGCAACCTCTCCTGGAGAAGCGGTGTAAAAGGAACAGTCTCAGAACCAGACTAATTGGATTTAAAATGCAGCTCTGCTGTTCTTGCCATGGGACCCTGTGGCTTCCAGTTGCCATATCTGTGAAATGGGGCTAAGAATAATTTCTACTTCACAGACTTTCAATAAGGATTAAGAGTTAATGTATATAAAATGTTTAACAGTTTCTGGCACTTAGTAGGCACTCCCTAAGGTTCATCATCATCATCATCATCATCATCACTGTTAAATTGATGCTCTGTTTTCATGGTGGGTAAAAATACATGGTATTGAAAACAACCTCGCTAATATACTTGCTCCATTTCCTTATCACTGTGCTCCTATCTGGCCCGTCTATCAAGTTCTTTAACCCTTTGCTATTCTCATTCTAACTGTCAGTGCCAACTTTGGTCATTTATCTCTTCACACAGCCTCAGATCTGTTTTTTCTTTGATACTGCTCCTGCTGAAGCTCGCCAGGGCTAATCAACATGGCATGACTTATCTAGAGTTTAAAACAGCTATGTATTATGGCTGGAAAATCCCAGGATTCGGGCTGTGGCTTCATTCCAAAGCGTTATACAAACTTTCACAAATAACATATAATAGTCTGTGCCTCAATTTTCTCATCTGTCAAATAGGAGTGATCCTATTCCCATACCTCAACTCCTTCTGACAGTTGTTAGAGCAGAAGCTGCTCAGGAAAAAGAAAAAACAACAACAACACCAAAAATGTAAGTTGTTATCTATGTTTTTTCCAGATCTGTTTTCCCCTTGAATGCTCCTAATCTAGTAAAAGGGGAAAGCCACATGAACCAACAGTTACAGTAAAAAGTGACACCCGGACCGTATGTTGGCAACGGTCCAGATATGTTCCGAGAATTATGAGAAGTCTACGTGACGAGGCTTGAGGAGATTCAGAAGTGGCGAATTAAGTCAAAATCAATTAAGTCTAGGAGGATTTATTAAGTACCCACAGTGTACACAACTTAGAAGTGAAAAATTCAATCAAACAGACCTCTGTTTTCATCCTTGTGCTGCGTAAGTTGTTCAGCAGATATTTACTAGGTGACTAAGCTAACTGGGTGTATCAGATGCTCCCAGCCTCAGTTTCCCTGCAGTTTCAAAACCTCTCAAGGTCTTTGAAAGTGGGGAAACAATAAAGGCTGTGGTTTTAGTGGGTAAGCTGATTTTTATTAGTCCATCATTCATACAGGTCTCAGTCACATAGAACAAGTCTAACATTTGGCCTGAACGTCCTCTTCTTCCTCCAGTACACTTCCGGAAGGATATGGGCATGTAAAAGTGTGGAGGAATAAAATGGTTATTTACATCAAGGCTTAATTTACAACATTAACTATGAGACTGAAATAGCTCTACTCTAAGGCAAGTGACAGATTAGGCTTTTGGGTTTCTTTTGAATTTAAATAAACTAATTGAACCACATGAGTTCCTTGTATTATTAATTCCAACTACCTAATATAGCAAATAAAATACAACCACATAAGAGCTTCAGAATTAGAAAGAAACTGTGGATTCAGGGAATCATTATAAACAAATGATAGCCAGAATATCCATCAACATGAATAATTGCCAATATCATCAAGATTATGCATAAGCCTCTAATAAGTTCTTTCTGTTTATTATTTGGTTCAACATATATTACAATTTATCTTTTGACAGTCTAGCTATGCAATAATTTTTGGTGAATAGCACAAAATTTTGTACTTATTAATGACAGATAAAAATGGTGTATTTACAATCTCTTCTTCTCTGGGTTCTTTTTCTCTGTTGCTTCTATTATATGGAGGAAACGCCTAGGATGACATAGGAATGCTTGGCAGCATAGCCTGGTGGATAAATGGGGGAAAACACAAATAGTGGTAGGCAGTCATCACCAGCTCCAGTCTTACCCACCACCATCAATCGCATGGCTATGGGTTTAGGAGAGGATAAAGAAAAGTAGGAATGAAGTTCTATAGGTGAGTGGCTCAATCAGTTCGCATTTTCCTTCCAAAAAACGATACAAATAGGTGTAGAGCATCATTCCACTGCATCATCTGGACTATGGGGCGGAACTCTTCTCTAAGGTTAGTGCTTTGACCTTTCTTCAAGGGAGTTGCAAATCTGAGTGTTCTCATCTCTAGATTTGCATTTAGGACAGCTTGTTATCACCTGAGGGCTGAGAATACCTTCAGGCCATCACAGGGCTTTGGGAATAGATTTGTGACTCATTCCTTATCTTGCTAATGCAACTGCCCTCTTCTTTCAAGTACCACTGGCACAGGCCCCTGACATTAATTTTCTGACCAGTTTAAATAAACAAAGCATAAAAACTAATAAATGAGAAAGAAAGGCAGAGCAGACGAATTGTTTGTAATTTGCCATTTCATAACATGTTTAAGTCTTTAAAAAAATTTTATTTTTGGCCGGGCGCAGTGGCTCACGTCTGTAATCCCAGCACTTTGGGAGGCTGAGGCAGGTGGATCACGAGGTCAAGAGATAGAGACCATCATGGCCAACATGGTGAAACCCTGTCTCCATTAAAAATACAAAAATTAGCTGGGCGTGGTGGCGAGTGCCTGTAATCCCAGCTACTCGGGAGGCTGAGGCAGGAGAATTGCTTGAATCCGGGAGGCAGAGGTTGCAGGGAGCTGAGATCCCACCACTGCACTCCAGCCTGGTGCCTGGCAATGAAGCAAGACTCTGTCTCAAAAAAAAAAAAAAAAAAAAAGTTTATTTTTATTTTTGAAACAGGGTCTCACTCTGCCATCTGGGCTAGAGTGCCGTGGTGCAATCACGGCTCACTGCAGCCTTGACCTCCCAGGCTCAAGCAATTCTCCATGTCAGCCTCCCAAGTAGTAGGGACTACAGGTGTATACCACCATACCAGGCTAATTTTTTAATTTTTGTAGAGTCTGGTTTGCACTATGTTGCCCAGGCTGGTCTCTAACTCCTGGGCTTAAGTAATCCTCTCATCTCACCCTCCCAAAGTGCTGGGATTACAGGCGTGAGCCACCGCACCCTGTCTTTAAAAAAATTTTAAATGCATTTTGGTTGGCTGGGCAGTTTCAATTTCTCATACCACTGTGTCTTGCAATGCGGAGAGCTGTTTGTTGAGTTGGTGAAGGGAGCAGCCCCTCTTACTGATAAGGATTGTTAATTCTCTTAATTTTATTTGTTAACTAAAAATATTCCAGTTAAGAGAAATCAGTGAGACTAAAAATAACCCATCAGTTCTCTAGAGATTCAGGGAAACAAACTTCCGGGCACCAGATGCTTCATTTGGAAATTATTTCATTTAATGAGAATATAAATGTCTTCTGAGTCACAGGGGTAGGTTGGTTAGTGTGGACGATGCTCATGTATCAAACTAACACGAAACCAACTGTGATGGTTGCTATGGAGTGTCAACTTGATTGGACTGAAAGATGCAAAGTATTGTTCCTGGATGTGTCTGTGAGGGTGTTCCCAAAGGAGATTAACATTTGAGTCAGTGAACTGGGAAAGACAGACCCACCCTCAATCTGGGTGGGCACCATCTAATCAGCTGCCAGCATAGCTAGAATAAAGCGGGCAGAATGACTTGCTGAGTCTTCCAGCTTTCCTCTTTCTTCCTTGCTGGACGCTCCCTGCCTTCGAACATCTGACTCCAAGTTCTTCAGCTTTTGGACTCTCGGACTTACACCAGTGGTTTGCCAGGGGCTCTCAGGCCTTTGGCCACAGACTGCAGGCTGCAGTGTCAGCTCCCCTACTTTTGAGGTTTTGGGACTTGGACTGGCTTCCTGGCTCCTCAGCTTGCAGACAGCTTAATGCAAGATTTCACCTTGTGAGCGTGTGAGTCAATTCTCCTAATAAACTCCCCTTCATACATACATCTAATCCTACGAGTTCTGTTTTTCAGAGAACCCTGACTAATATACCAGTCTAGTGGCTGTTTGACTTCACAGAGTCTAGATTTTTAACACCACATTCATTAATGTCTGCAGCCCACTGAGATTAAGGGTGGGTCCGTCTTTCCCAGTCCAGCCCCTTCTGTGAATAGAAAGCCCATGAAACGTTGATAGATCAGCCTTGGAATTTCTCCTATCAGGGAGGGCAGGCCTTTTCTGTCTACTTCCTGAACTTCTCCTTAAACCCACAGTACAGTGAACCTCACACAATGGGTGCATAATATCCAGTGATCTTCCTTCCCTCCTTCAACAGACATTTCCTGAACTCAAGCTCTATGATATGAAAGGGCAATTGAAATAGAGTGATCAATGCCATGATAGGCTGTGTAAATGCATTGCAGAGAGCTCTCCCTAGTTTAGAGGCCAGGGATGACTCCAGAGGATGGGACATTTAACATTTAAGCTAAGATCTTTATCAGAATATCTAGTTGAGAGTGGGGAGGCAGGTGGGAGTTAGAGTTGGCCTTTTGGAGCGCAGAGGTGGGGGTGGTAATAGGTACAAGGAAAACAAGAAGAATGAATAAGACCTACTATTTAACAGCACAATAGGGTGACTATAGTCCACGATAACCTAATTGTATATTGTTAAATAATGTAAAGAACATAATTGAATTGTTTGTAACTCAAAGGATAAATGCTTGAGAGGAGGGATACCCCACTCACCATGATGTACTTATTTCACATTGCAGCCTGTATCAAAACATCTCATATACCCCATAAAAGTATACATCTACTATGTACCCACAAAATTTTTTTTTTAAATTAGAGTTGGCCATTTGGAGAATTAAAGCAAACCAGAGTAATTGACAATCACTCTAGGAGGGTTTAATTCCTCAAGCCTTATAAATACCATCACGTGACATCCGTATCCCACAGCTTCCACGAGGAGCTGGTTTCAGGACCTCCCACGGATACCGAAATTCAGGATGCTCAATTCCCTAATATACAATGGCCTAGTATTTGCATATAACCCAAACACATCTTCCTATGTACTTTAAATCATCTCTAGATTGCTTATAACACCTAATACAAAGTGAATGCTAATGTAAATAGCTGTTATACTCTACTGTTTAGGGAATAATGACAAGAAAAAAGTCTGACTGTGTTCAGTACAGACACAATTTTTAACAAGTGTTTTCAATGCATAGTTGGTTGAATCCATGAATACAGAGGGCCAACTGAATGTTTAGTGAACATTGGGCACTATTTCTATTACCACCAGTCCTCAGAAATTCCAGAAGCTGGTCAGTTTTTAAAATAAGCAAAATCTATCCAAAAATACAAAACCTTATTATGCATCTTCTATTACAGCCTTTTCCAAACTGAAATCCTGTTTGGTGAATCACCTGCCCCTACAGAGGGCTGCTGTGAAGGCCAGCACTTGGTGGGTGTGCTTCTGCACAGCTGTGCCATTTACTTAAATACTGGAAATTAATTCCGTCCCAGGTAGAAAACAGACACTGTCCCAAGGCTGTTTAGTGTCAAGTGTTTTCCCTGCATCTCTGGCCACTCCAGTGCCTCCTCCAGAGTCCCAGCATCTTCTCCTCCTGGACCCCAGCCATCAGAATTAAGCCCACATAGCAGGGGTTTCTGAGACTAGCTGTGGTGCACCCTGATTGGCTGCTGCCCACCTGGGAGGTACTGATGGTAAAATATTTTGAATATCACATCTTATTATAGACAAACTGTGACAAGGCCAGAGTGCCCCAGTTGCCAGTTTGTCAGAGTTGGGAATGCTTCTGGGAAGGAGTGGGAGAAGGATGGTGTGCCTATGGAGAGAGGAATAGGGAAGGGGTGGGCTGGAGGGGAAGGAAGGCTAGGTTAAGAAGCACTGGAAGAAGATGGGAAAATGGCGTATGGTATTCAGAGTGCCTTCATTGTGAGCAACACCGGAAAACAACATTCCTCTTAGGCTAGTTTGGATTTCAGATGTTTCTTGACTTACCATGAACTCATGTCCTGACAAACCCACAGTTAATGGAAAATAGTATATGTTGAAAATACATTTTCGACTTATGACATATTCAATTTACAATGAATTTTTCCGACGTAACCCCATCATGAGGCCAGGAGTGTGCTGACTGTATATTGCTTTTGAACTGTTCTGAAGTCAAAAATCGTAAATGGAACCATTATATGTCAGGGACTTTCTGTACCTTGTGCCTCAGGAAAGACCTGCATTGCAGTCCTGCACTGCAGCAGGGGGAAGCCACACTTTTTCCAGAAAAAACAGCCTGGGAAGGTGGAGGCCATGGCACCTTGGTACCTGGCGTGGGCATTTATGCATCGGCTGGGGAAGGCTACGCAGAGCAGAGGTACAGGGAAGAGGCGTGGGCTTTATCCTGCACCTTCTGAGGCTGGAAGCGGCGTGCCTCCTCCTTTACTCTTCTGACAGTTTTGGAGCATCTGCTCTACGCCAGAAACTGGGAAGGAATTGCGTGCAGGACTCTAAGCTGTGGCCCTGCCCTCAATAAAAATAGCAGAGACTTATATAATGTTGTATATATCATGTACCAGGCGGTTTCCAAGTGCTTCTTGGAGATCATACCCATTTAGTCTTCACTATAAGCTCTTAGAAGAGATAATGTTAATAATCCCATTTTGTGGGATGAAACAGAGGCAGAGAGAGGGGAAATAATTTCCCAAGCATGTGCAGCTGGTAAGTGGCAGATATGTGCAGTCAGCAAAGCCGGCTGGCCTGGGACTTAGAGCCGTCAGTGCTGTGCCAAGTTGCTTTTAAGAAACTGACAATGGAACTTCTATATCACACCTTAAAAAGCATTCTTCACACTCTGTCTTATTAGACCTTCGCAATATTTTTGTTATCTGCTACCCCAATTTAAAGGTAAGGAAATGAGGCTCTGAGAGATTTAAGGTACTTTCCAGGTCATGTTGCTAAAGTCAACCGGGTCTAAATTCTGTTCTTCCCTCAGCAAAATACGTGCCTTCTCCATTGCCCACGGTGGTCCATGGGAGACACTATGGGGTCACAGATTTTTGGCTCTATGTGTGAGATTTGTTTAAAACAGAATGAGCGACCTAGCATGACAATGCACTCAAGGGAGGTGACAGTGTATGGTTGGATTTCTGGGTTGAATGATGTCTCCCTGCATGTGGAAGTCCTAACCCACAGACTCTCAGCATGCGATCCTAGCTGGAGGTAGGGTCTTGACAGATATAATCAAGTTACAGGAAGGACATTAGGATGAACTCTAACCCAGTATGACTGGTGTCCTTGTAAAATGAGAAAATTTCTTCACAGAAGACAATGTGAAGAGACACAGGGAAAAGATGGCCATCTTTTTCTTTTTGTTTTTAAGACAGAGTCTTGCTCTGTCACCCAGGCTGGAGTGGAATGGTGTGATCTCAGCTCACTGCAACCTCCACCTCCCTGGTTCAAGTGATTCTCCTGTGTTAGTCTCCTGAGTAACTGGGATTACAGGTGCCCACCACCACGCCTGGCGAATTCTTTGTATTTTTAGTAGAGATGGGGTTTTACCATGTTGGCCAGGCTGGTCTTGAACTCCTAATCTCAGGTGATCCACCCCCCTCGGCCTCCCAGAGTGCTGGGATTACAGGTGTGAGCCAATGTGCCCGGCAGAAGACGGTCATCTTTAAGCCAATGAATGGCTGAGGCTGTCAGCGCTGTGACAGAGGCCTAAAATAGAGCCTTCCAGGCTGGGTGCAGTGGCTCACACCTGAAATCTCAGCACTTTGGGAGGACTAGGTGGGCAGATCACAAGATCAGGAGATCATGACCATCTTGGCTAACACGGTGAAACCCGGTCTCTACCAAAAATACAAAAAATTAGCTGGGCATGGTGGCATGCACCTGCAATCCCAGTTACTTGGGAGGCTAAGGCAGGAGAATCACTTGAAACTGGGAGGCGGAGGTTGCAGTGAGCCGAGATCACACCACTGCACTCCAGCTTGGGTGACATAGTGCAACTCTCTAAAAAAAAAAAAAAGACCCTTCCACAGAACCTTCTGAGAGAGCATAGCCTTGCTGACCCTTGGATTTTGGACCTTTGGCCTCCACAACTGTAAGAATATAAATTTCTGTTGCTCTAGGGCATCCAATTTCTGATATTGGGTATAGGAAGCTAACACAGCCACCTCTAAGAAATGCAAATGTATTTTGTCTTGAGATTGGTGGTTACACCAGCAAAACACTACAGTCTCTTCTAACACTGAGTTGTTTCTGTGAATGTGCATTCTAATTTTTATCATGATCTTAGATAACGAGATTTCCCTATTTGCTCAAAAATAAACTATAACAACCCCCAAATCCCTAGCAAGTACAATGATTTTCTACCAGTGAAGCTAGTCAACTTAAATACTATCCAATTTTTCACACGGAAGATTTAATAGAAGAGATTTATTTTAGTAAAAGACAAAATGTTTCACTAAAGTACTCATTAGTAATGCATAAAGGGCTACTGAGTCTCTGAAGATCCATTTTCAGAGAGAAATGTTGGGATAATTTTTATATTCTGATTATAGAGAATGACTTGATAAAAATTGTCCTTGATATTAACTTTGCATGGCGGGGGGGAAAATCATTGAGTCTAGCAGAAGGCAGGTCAAAAGAAATGGGTAAATTTAGCCAACATTTTGGAGTTGCTTTTACAAAGGTAGATAGATGTGCATCGGCATAGTGTCACCTGTGATGTGGGTGGGATCACCTTCGCTGGCACTCTGACACACAGAGGGACAGCAGTGGGGAAGAGGAAAGGGGAGAGGCTCACTCTATTCAGCCAGAGTCTTCCGTCACCCTCATGACTGTCCTGCCCATCCATTCCTTCTCATCAGGCCCAGCCTTTAGTGCCCTTGGTTGTTGCCAGAGCTTGGGCCTGGCCAGCACTCCCCCAGCGAGGCCCAAGTCCCCAGAACCAATCCTGAAGTGACACTCAGTCTTTGCACCAGGGCCCCAGCTTTGATGGCTGGACAGCTGCTCTGTTTCAAGCCCTAATACCCACAGGATGTCCCATGTCTTACACTGCAGGGTCCCGTAGGCTTGTCTTTTTGCCCTGAGTTCAAGGTCTGAGAAGCGGCCTCCCTCCAGGCTCCTTCCTGGAGTGAAGCTCTGCCTTTCATCTTTGCCTCCAGAAAACACTGCCTGCAGGCTGGGGTCCTGTGTCCCCTCTGCATAGTTGTTGCTCACTCGCACTTCCCGAAGGTCCCCATCCAGGGTTTCTCTTCACTGTGGTCTGCCCTCAGCAGATACCTGCTAATTTTTCTCAGGATTCCTGCTGCCCCACCTTTCTCCAGTATGTACCTGGAGAGGTGGAGGCCTTGAAACAACACACCCAGGCTCACAGCAGCGAAATCTCCATGTGTTTGGCCCAGTGGGCAGAACGAACTCTGGACCCTGGGGTCTCTCCTGGCCAAATTTAGCCCAGTAGTGAGATATGACATGATTTCCTCTTTCTCTGAGGACTTGCCTGTAAACTGTGGAAGAAGTATTTTCCCTCAGCAAACCTCAGCTGTTCTTCATCTGTCCTTGCTGGTTGCAGACTTAAGCTCTAGATAGTCCAGAAACTGCTAGTCAAATGCGTATACAAACTGAATTAATACATTATTATGAGAGCTAATTTATATTTTTAAAAAGGGGATTACATATATGGTAATAATACTTGGTAACAGCTTTTGAATGCAGTCAAATACCACTATTATTATTTTTGAATACTCATTAGATGCACGCTAGACACCATGCTAACAGTTTCACATGCAAAATCTCAGACAAACCTTTGAGAGGGGGAGGAGCTATTAATATCCCTATTTGACAGACAGAGAACTGAGGCCTGAGGAGATGAATGATCTTGTCCTAGGGTGTGTAAGTAGCAAGATGTAGAACCAGGATTTGAACCCAGGCAGTGTGACTCCAAAGCCACTGCTCTTAATCACTATTCTTCTTTCACATATTCAGATGGTTGTAAAGACTAATTATGTTGGCTGAATTCTCATAGTGTACCAAGCATGGTGCCAAGTGCTTTACAGGAATGATCTCCTTAGCGTTCACAACAAGCCTTTTGGGTAGGTCTTATTTTTATGCCGATTTGCAGATGTGGAAACCAAGGCACAGAGAGGTTAGATAACTTGTCTCAAGCAACACAGCTAGTAAGAGGAAGATACAGATTTGAACCTACTCCTCCTGGCTCCAGAACTGCCACACTCTCTGAATACAACGTACTGATTCTTACCTTATGTCTGGTACTGTGCTAGGCCCAAGTGGCTACAAAGATGAAAAACAAACTCTTCTTATCTTTGAGAAACTCAACATACACAAATCTGCAATGCATATACGCATGAATGGAAGGAAAGAAAGCATAGTAATAAGTAATATTTAAGCCTAATGTTAGCCAGAAGGATCCATGTAATGTTTCATAAATCATACAGTTTTCCAAATCCAATTAAAGTGATCGAGTATATTTTATAAATATGGTTGGCTTTTAATACATCAAACTAATAATTGAAGTGAATTGAAGTGAATAACCAAAGTAGGCCACTGCCATCATGCCTCTGTCTATTAGGGCGAGACGAGGCACCAGTAACAGCCTCTGGGACTGCCCTGTTACAGGGAGATCACAAGCTTTCAGAATCTGCAAATGAGGCACCTGGATTTCAGGCAACCAAAAGGATTATGCATATATAAAACTATTACTTAAGAGCTCTGCATGCATACTTTAGGCACATATCAGTGCTTTGTTTATTGAAAAAGACTAAAGTCCCAGATGAGAGAAGCTTCCTCAGGAACAGTAGGGTGGGGGAACTGTCCACCTCCTTCAGATGACCCCGGTATGAAACACGTGCCTGTCCTGGGCAGGTCATACTTTGACACTTCGTGGGGTTCCCCTGGGAGGGTATGCAGTTTTGAACTAGTTCTACAGGACCAACATTTTGTTCACAGTATCTACCCAGTTTTAGCTGGTTGCCTCTGTGATCCACAAAGACAGCTGAGCCATGAAAAGCATATGCTACCTGGCCCTGGAACAGAGTGACATTTATCAGACCACACGGGACTGAAGTGCAACTGATGCATCATCCATCACAAAGCCTGGCATCTCCCACATTGAGTTACCCAGCCCTAGATACATACCCATCCCCCACCAACTTCCATTCCCACTGGTATTGTCAGGCTGGTCCAGGCCATCAGATGTGTGACAGTGCTGACAACAGATGCCTTCTCTACCTCCTATACCCTCCTCTGCACTCTCCCCTTCATTCACTCCACAGACACATGTTGCAACTCTACCATGGGCCAGGCAGTGTTCCAGGGACATGGGATATCAACAACAAAACTCACAAATGCCCCTGTCCACACAGAACTTAGCTTCTAGTTAGGGGAGACAGACAATAAGCAATAAAGAGATATACAAGTTATGCAGCAGAACATGCTGAGGGCTTTGGGGAAGAACAAGTGGGTAAATAGGACGGGGAGTGGTGGAGGGTTGGGTGGCCCTTTTGAGTTACATAGGTAGGGCCATTACGACAAAGAAAGTAATTTAGCAGCAAAGACTTTGCAGAGGTGTGGAGTTGGCCTGCCTGTATCCAGATGAAGCTTATCCCAGGCAGAGAGAAGAGCCAGCACTAAGGGCTCGGGAGGATGCATGCCTGGTACATCTGAGGGTCAGCCAGGAGGCTGGAGAATCTGGGCTCCATGAGCCAGGGCCAACCTGGAAAGGAATTCTGAGAAACAACCTTATCTTGACAAGGTAGGGTCTTACAGGCCATTGTAAGAACTTGTTTTCTTTTTTGAAGGAAATGAGAACTTGGAGCAGAGAAGTGACGTAATCTCACGGTGTTTTAGAAGGATGGCTCTGGCTGCTGTGTGAGAATGGACCAAAGGGGCCAGAGGTGTCATCAGGAGGCCAGTTAGGCTGTGGTTGTCACCCAGGGAAGGATGATGGTGGCTTACACCAGGCTGCTGGTAGTGGGAGAAATGAGAAGTGGCGGGTTCTGGGTATATTTGGAAGGTGAAGCCAATAAGATTTCCTAACACACTGAATGTAGAGTAGGAAAGAGACTAGTCAGGATGATTCTAAGGTTTTGGGCCTTAGGCACTGGAAGGGTATATTTGTCATCGATTGAGATGCAGAAGGCATGGTTCAAGCAGATGTGGGGGCAATAGCAGGAGTGGCATTTGGGATGCCTATAAAACATTGAAAGAGAGGTGCCAAGCAGGCTGTTGGCTTCAGGAATCTAGAGTCCAGGAGAGAGGTATGGTCTAGAAGTGTACATTTGGAAGTCATTGACATAGGAAAGCAATTGACAGCTATGAACAAACCATTGGTTATGGCGATGAGTGCATCTCTCTCCTCCAATGAACCTTCAGAGAACCCGCATTCTTTCCTGAATCACATCCAAATGCCTCACCCACAAGCAAGGTCTTCCACATTGCCAGAGAGTAAGCTTCCTTTCCAGTCCAAGCCCTGCTTTCTTTTCATGCTGAGGTCAGTTGGAGTTGAAGAACCCAAAGACTTATTATGCCTTCTTTCTCCTCTATGACTTTGCTCAAGCTGTTTCCATTTCTCTATTTTGGTCCCCTGACTTTCCCTCGCATGAGTGACTCTCTGACCACTCCCAAGCTTCCTTGAGAGAGCATTTTTCCACTTCTCTGCATGTCTCTAACAATCTGCACCTCTGGGGCAGCACTTAACCCCGAATGCCTGCTATTAACCATTATCAATATCAGTATCGATGTCAGATCCCATCTTGGGCCTATCTTGTAAGTTGCTCATGAGCAGAAACTCTTTCTTGCTGTTGGGAATAGCCAGTAACTAGGGCCCAGTGCCTGAAGAGGGCAAGTGCTTTGCTTAACAAATGAATTTTTGGAAGACAAAGACTTCAAAAGGCAAGACCCTTAAAAACCTTGTGGATGAGATCTGGAGTGAACAAATATATCTTGATAATTATTTTAACTGCTTTAGAAGCTATTTTTTTTTTTCATTTTAGGATCCTTAAATAACAGAAATGCATGTGAGAATTTAATCAAAGTATATGTAAGAGTTTTTTTTTCTGTAAGACAAAACTATTGTAAAGAGTTTAAATATAGTCTCAGTGTGTCTCTTCAAATGAAAATCCGAAGAAGTATATGACTTTATACTTCATCAATAAACAAATTAATACAAACAATTTATATATATGAAAATACATTTCATTTTAATGAAGGTTTATCACTATATGCCCAATATTTTTAACCCTGATTCTTATAAAAGTCTGAATTTTATATCATTCTATTTTACATATTGAGAGAGCTGAGGCCCAGAGTTGAACAGCTTGACCTAAGTTGGATAGCTTATCAGTGGCCACAGAGCTAGGAGGTGGGAAAGCCAGGATTCTCAATTTATCTCTCTCAAATGCCAAGGGAGATGTACTCAAACTCTGTTTATCCAACCTCCTCGCCCCTTCCTGGAAGATCTCAAACATTAGAGTTGTTGACCTCAGTGCCTGAGCTTCAGATTATCTCAACGGAAGAAAATCAGCATGGGAAGAGCCTCCCAAGAGTCATGTTCTGGGACAGAATTAACTATCAATTTCAATCATTCATTCCTTCAATGCATGATTGAGTGATAAGTGTTCATTTATTGAGTGCATATTTAATGTATGCTACTCTGTGTAGCACTGTTCTCAGCACTAGAGACAGAGTGATGAGCATAACAAGCTAAAGTACCTGTCTTCATGGAGCTTATATTTTAATGGGGGAATGCAGACACTCAACAAGATTAATAAATACAACAAGTAGTGAATATGATGATGGTGGTAAGTGCTAGGGAGAAAAACAGAAATGAGGAGACAGGAAGTGTGTGTGTAGAAAACTTTACAAGTTTTCATAGGATGAACAAAGATTTCAACGAGAGGATGCCATTTGAGATGTAAAGGGAGCGGGCAGCAAGTCTGGTAGCTTCCGGGGAGAGGAAGTGCAATGGTCCTGAGGCAGGAGCGTGCCTAGAGTATTCTAGGAATAGCAACTAGGTCAGTGTGGCTAGAGCTGAGTGAGTGAGGGTAAGAGCAATAACTACGATTGGAGAGGTGGGGAGAATGTGGTGACCAGATTCTGACCCTTGCCAGTCATCGTAAGGACTTTGGCTTTTACTCTGATCGAGATGCAAAATCAATGGAGGGTTAATGCACTGGACCATATGACCGAGAGGTTTCCATGTTCTTCACATATTTTTTAAATGTATTAGCAGCTTTAATAAATTATGAGAAAGTGCATTATGTCAAACTCCCAATTGCTAGATACTGCTGATCTCATACAGATCTCCATTTAGCACTGCCCTTGTGATCAGAGAGCAGGTCAGAGCCTGGGAGAGCATAAAGGGCTTACATATAAAAAGCCCAGGTGTAGTGGGCCACACTATTTCCAGTGGGCCAGCCTCAGACCTTGAAAGAATGTGTGTGGCTATCCCTAAAGCCTGCAGCTCAGCCTTAAAATCCAGACAGCTGGGAATAGATCAGCCATCTCTGCTACCAGCTCTTGGAGCAGTGCTGCAGGGAGAAAGCTATCCATCAACAGCTGTTTAGGCAGCAGGCTGAAAATGCTGCTCCAAGAAGGGCAGCAAGAGGAGAGACAGGCTCTTCGGCGGAGCAGGAAAAAGTCCTGGTCAAACTTCTGCCAACCCCATTTACATCTCACGATGTTAAGTCATCCTCAAGTTCCATTTCCCTCTTCAGTTCAATAAGATCTTTTCTAAAAAATTTGATGGGATGTTCCACAAATAAAACACTGGCTGATTAGAATTCGAGTTTCTTCTGTGCAGGGGTGGGTCCTATGTATTGTGAGAAGGTAGGAGTGCAGTTAGATGCATGGAAAAGCAAAGCAGAGAAAACCATTGAAAATTACTTCAGAATAAGCAAATTGATAGCTTAGTTTCTATTTTCAGGATTTAGAGTTAATACCTTGGACCTACCTTTGGCCTGAGAAATGCAAACCTTCAAAGAGCCACTGGACCTTTAGAATTTAGGGAGCACCAGTAGGAGCCCCCACTTTCCAATTCATGGTCCTGAGGTACAGAGGAAATGACTTCTTTTCAGCCTATCTATGTGCAATTCCTCCCAAGAATTTTAGAATTTATTTTCCTCTGTGCTTCTCAGTGTTTCCCTCTGTGGACCATTGCTACCCCAATGGATGCGAGTTGTCACCAGTGGAACATGGTTGCATGTAGCACCAAACGCTATTTGTAGACTGAATAAATGGTGTCTTGCAAGTAAGCACATGCATGACAGTTTCCAAAGTTATAAATTCTACTGTGAGGAATAAAATGCAGAGTCAGACATACAATTTTAAGTTGAATTCACAGTACTTTTTATGTGTTCCCAATCAATAGGTAATGAAAACATACTTAGTAATATAGGTGCTCAGACAAAATTGTTTAGTGACAAAGAGGAATTTTAATTCTTTAAAAACCTATGAGCAGTAAATGATAAGTAATAAAATGAATCTAAGTTGTGGGCTACTGATATTTGAATTCTAACTCCAAGGCAGTGGTTAGAGCAAACTATGGGTTGTGAAGACCAGTGAGAAGAAGAGACACTCTAGGGTCTCCTGGTCTTTGAGAACTACCATTATAGACTCATTTCTTGGAGATATTTCTTATTCTTCATGATCCAGGACTTTTGCAATAATAATAATTCTGAAATTATTAAAACTTCAGTGTAAAGTAATTTGTTAATTACTTACCTCCAGTAAAAGAGGATGTTGGAATAGAAAGGAAATAGTAGACTTCATGAGAAACAAGTCCAAGAAATACGAAATTAGGAAAAGTACTCAAAAAGGTAGGTGAAGCGGGAGAAATGCTGCAGGTAGAAGAGAAACTTCTTTGTTTTCATCATGAGAGGATATTGGATTTTATCAAATACTTTTTATGCATCAACTGACATGATGTCTTCCGTCCCCTTCTTCCATTAACAGAGTATATCCCATTGATTGGTTTTCATGTACTTAGAAGCACTTTGCCAAAGGCTGGAGCAACTATCGACACGTGTACCTATACTTTTCTTTTATGAATCATTTTTTTCAAGTTATTTTCTATGCTGGATTGTTTCTAGAATGTTCTCACATGCTATGGGGGATTTAAAGTTTTAAAACTTTGCAATGTTTCAAGTCAACACTTAGAGCCAGTTCTTGGTCATTAGTTGGTTAACACCAAGAGTAGAAGCTCTTTCCCTTTATTCAAAGAAAAAATAAGATCGAGAATAACATAGAGAAGGACTATCTGTAATAGAGTATGGGATAAGTTATGCAAAAGGAGAAATATTGGTGTTTGGACACTCACTTGAAGAGATTTAACCAAAGGGGAAGCCTAGGAGGATGCTAAGGAAAGAGGACTGTTAGACCTTAACCCAACTCTAGCCCCTTAAGAGTATTTCCTCACGTTTAATTCAGGCAGCTTCAGTGACCTCAAAGCAAACAGGAGGAAATCTGCATGAGCACCACACAGCTATACATGGTTAAAAAAAAAAAAAAAAAAAAAAAAAAAACACTCCCTTCTAAAAAACCAACACTGTCTCAAGAAATTGATTTTTCCAAGGAATACAATTTCAGTTTGCTATTTTTGCATTTCTGAAATCGTTCTCTTTTCTTTTAATTAAAAAACATAATCCCATAAAGCATAGCCAGAATGAAAAGCGTTAAGGGTGTGAGCTGGCTTGTTTGCTTAAATTTAATTGTAAACATTGTTAAACATTGGGAAACATGGTGGGGGGGATTTACACTTAAGAGCGCCACTCTACCATAATTACTACCATGTTTGAAGACTCATTTTTGACAGTTTTCATATTTTTATATAGTTATAATCACAGTGAACAGATAATTTTGTCTCCTGATTGTTCTTATGGAGCCAATCATACACCTTGCTTCGCTACGCTGCTGGAGAGCCTCACTGTTTACAATGCCGGCATTGTGTTTGCTTGAATGAGTGCACCACAATTAACTCTACCTCCCATTCTCGCTCTGAAATTTCATAAATAATTTTGTGACAAGCATTTTCACACGCATAGTCATTCCTCCCCCTCTTTTTGATTTCCTCAGTGTAAGTGGAATTATTGGATTAAAGAGTATGGATTTTTGCATGGCTTTTAATGAATCTTGAACCTGCTTATTCTTAAATGTAATCTTATCTGAGTGCTCAGCATATCTGCATGTTTCTCTCAAGACCTAATCATATTACATTGATTTTTATCAGGCAATGAACACATGTTTTTCCTTTTGCCTTAACTGCCAGGAAACTCAGAGCTAAAGTTCTATCTAATAAAGGGTTCATCTCAGGTGACCGGTAATAAGTTTCTCTTTTCCTTTGGGTTGATTTTCTAGTTGTTCCTTTCAAAAACAAAACAAAAAAAAAGGATGCTGAATTTCAAAAGTTCTTTCAAATTCTTTTAGAAACAGGTGGACTATAAATCTCATTCACATACATACAGACATGTATGCAAACATATATTTATTGTATCTAACATAAAACTTCACATAATTAGCATCATATCATGAAAACGTTCTTGGCACTGGAATCTCTAAGATGATCCAGGGCAATACCCTCTTTTTATGGTACAGACACTGAAGCTAGAGAGAGGACGTGACTTGTCTGGGATCACAGAACTCTTTGGAGTCAGAGCCAGAACTAACTTGAATCCAGGCCTTTGGATGCCCAATCAGAACCCTGAAGACAGCATGAGGAACTGGTTATTTGCTTAGCCTTCAACTTTGACATTTCTGCTGGGGGCTCAGTCCTCTGCCCGACAGTCCTGTTTTTAGCACCGTCCTAGGCCTCCACTTCGGTTAAATCTCTTCAAATGAATGTCCAGACACCAATATTCCGCCTTTTGCATAACCTGCTTCATAATTCATTACAGATAGTCCTTCTCTGTGCTATTCTTGATCTTATTTTTTCTTCGAATGAAGAAAATGAGCTTCTACTCTTGGTGTTAACTTGAATGAAACCAACTAATGAACAGGAACTAGCTCTTAGTGTTGAGTTGAAAAATTGCAAAATTTAAAATTTTCAAATCCCCATGGCATGAGCTATGCTCAATCTTCTATCTTTGTGACACTTTTCATCTCCCTTTCTTCCTTGATTTTCCCATTGCTACCATCCTCTGCAGGGCCCATGTTATTTCATTCCCAGCTGTTGGTTTGCTTGGGCTGCCGTAACCAAGTACCACAAACAGGATGTCTCAAGCAATAGGACCTCATTCTCTCACAGTTCTAAAGGCTGGAAGTCCAAGATCCAGGTGTGTGCTGGGTTGGTTCCTTCTGAGGGTCATGAGGAAAAGACCCATCCCAGCACCCTCTTGTTGACTGCGGATGGCCATCTTCTTCCTGTCTCTTCACACTGTCTTCCCTCTCCATGATTATCTCATGTCCAATTTCCCCTTATAATAAGGACACTGGGTATATTGGATTAAGATACCCTGATGACCTCACTTTAACTTGATCACCCCTGTAAAGGCCCTGTCTCCAAGTAAGTTACAGTCACTAACAGTGGCTTGAACTTCAACATATGAATTTGGGGGAAGATAAGATGCAGCTGCTCTTGATTGCAAAGGTCATTTTGACATTTTTCATTTCCCTGCTCAAAGTCTTCCATTGTCCCCACTTACCAAATAAAGTCCAAATTCCTCACTTGGGCATGCAAACTCTCCCACAGCCCTGTTCCCAAGTGTTGTTGTTATTTATCTCCGTGCATGCCCCATGGTTTTTTATGCTACAGTCCAACCATGCTACTCTCAGATTCCAAACACACCCACACTTTTCTGCCTCTGTGCCTATGCTCACGGGCTCTTTCTACACACACTGCCCTCTTACTCCACCCCCACAGGCCCATCTCTGATGCCCTTTCTTCATGTTGACTCCTCAGTCCCACTCAGAAACGTCTCCTCCCCGAGGCTTCTTTTGCTTATTATTATTTTTCTTTTGGAAAAAAGAGAGAAAAAAAGAAAAAGAAAGAAAAAGAATGAAAGAGAGAAAGAGGAAGAGAAAGAGGGAGAGAGAACCAGAGTCTTGCTTTATTGCCCAGGCTAGAATGCAGTCTAAAAATGGGTATTGAAAACCTCTTTTATGCCGATAATTGTATAATTGTGTCTTTTGCTTATCTTGCTAGAAATGAAGGGCTATGACCATTGTCATAGTCACAGTTACTTGTATTCCCTGCTGCTAGACTGTACGTTCCTTAAGAGCAGGGACTTACTCATCCTTGCACGCCTCTCAGTGCCTTTTCCCAAAGTGATCACTTGTATGTTTTGTGAACACATCAGGGGAAAAAGAAATATTCTGTTGTACAGATTGATCATCATAAAACTTCAGGGGCCTCTAAAGCAGCTCTTGTTGTAATAGTGGGCAGGCCACACATGATGTAGGTTAGCAGAGAGTAAAATAAATTTAAAAGGGGTTGCGTGTAAGATTTAAGATTATTGGTGTGTGGGTATGAGCAGTGTTAAAAGTTGGCATCATCATTTTTACTAGGAAATTCCCTTTGTCCTCATCATTTTCCCCTTCCAACAGAAAATTCCATGAAGCTCATTTCTAAAGAAAAGTAAATACCCAGATGGCCAGAGGGATGACCTTTCTCTAACAGAGGGGATGGATTTGTTATCCAGCCAAATGTTTGAAATTCTTCCACCAGCATGCATAATTGAGAGAGATGTGTTAATTACCCTTACATGACAGCTGGTAGGACTTCCTAGAGGAACTCTGAGAGTAGTATTGATCTGGAATCATTGTAAGTCACTGTACTGTGGTGATATAAAGGTAAAGCTCTGGTAACAGTTTTTGAATGAGCAGGTCAATGTGCTGGTCCTCTATGAACTGGGGCCTGCAGGCATATGGCAGCCAGCCAGTGCTCGCCTGGCAACAAAAGCACCAGTGTGATTCTTTGCATGACTAGAAATGGGTGATACAAGAAAAATCCCAAAGATGTAATCCCTATTATTATAAAATCTCTATGGCTCAAAATGAGTTGTTTTCAAAGAGAAACACAATTCCAAAAAGTGAGGATGAGATTTTTGTTTTTATCCCCTGTATCTGTAAACAGCATTCTCATCACTGAGTGTTATTTAAGGAATTGAGTGCACAGCATTTGACTCAGCACTGTGGACATTTTGAAGAGGGAGCAGAAAATATGATCCGTGCCCTAGAGGAGTCGCTATCTTAGCACTTGGGTGGAAAATAATTTAATTCTCTAAAGTCTTTTCCAGGTCCAAGATTTTATGATTCAATGAACAAAAAAGAGATCATTTTATCTTTAAGCAGCAAAAATGTCATGAATATTCTTTTATCTAAAAAGCAATTCATATTTACTAATATAATTTGGCATACTGCTGCTACATTAAATTTTTCAGTTTTTGTATCACAAATCTGCACAAGGGAGCTTTTGAGTTTATTTTTACCTTTCCTGTTGCTGACTAAATATTTTCTCTTTTACCTGGAATCACATGAAACATGGGATTACTTGACTTTTCTGAAATCCAATATAACTTCATGCTGGCTTCCAAAGTAACCACTTTGTTGTTCATTCATACATTGCTGAAAAAAACTATCTGGTTTTGGTTGAGTCTAGGGAAAATACACTCAAAGTTTTTTTTTTTTTCCTTAAAATGTGTAGAGGAAAAATATACATCTCTTTTAAGCATCTGGAATCAATTTAAGGCTTTGGCACACACAGTGGAAAAATCAATAGAAGTTCAAAGTTGAAAGGCAAAGTTGGCCTCGACGAGTCTCACTAAACTTGTGTCCACCAAGAAAAATAAAGAGAGGATTTCTGACAACCAACTAGGATGGTAGGTCAAATAATCAATCAATCAACAAATCAATCAACATGGCTTTATTGAAGATGGTTTTATTTATGTTGCATGCTGGGAGATGGAACCCACGAGATTTAGACTTTCTTTCTATCCTCCAGAAAGGTTTTCAATTAACCAGGTAGAGAGCAGAAACATGCCTTGAATGATAAGGTGTAAGACGCTATATTGAGAAAAATCAAGAGTCTACAGGGCTGGGCATGCAGGGAGACTTCATGAACACAGAGTGATCCAACCAAGGCAGAGCTTCCACACATTCCTGAAATCCTGTTGAGAATTCATCCAAATTTTCTTCCCAATTAGACAAGAACTTAGAGTCCTTGAGCCTCATTCCTGTTGCTTGGCAACAACACCAGACTCTACTGAGCCCCAGGAGACCAATGTCCAGAGGCTGTCTACTTCCCAAGCAGGCCTCCTCCACATGAAAAATGAGCTCATAAGTAGGACACCTATTCTCCTCATCCCTTTCTGGTGCTGGGAAGCCCTTCAAGTTTTACTGGAAGTATTTGCTCCTTTGTTCCTTGCTCAGATGGAGAAAGTGAAATGAGGACCACCAAGGGATGAGTTTCCCATTTATGTCCCAGGCAATCCCACTGATGCCCAGTCCCAGCCTCTCCATCATGTTTACAAATCATTGCAATATAAAGAAAGAGGTGTCTTTTATGTCACAGTAGCTGCAAGGAGTGACCATGAATTTGCTCTCAGAGGGTAATGGAAGTCTCCAGAAACATGTGCCTTGAAGAAGAGGAAAGAAGAAGATGGGACTGTTTGAAGAAAGTGAGAAAAAGTGAGAGTGCTCAACTGTGTCAAATACTGCTGAGAGGTCAAGCAAAATGAAGGGCTGCAAAAATGGCCATTGAATATGGCAATTAAACAGTTACTGGTGGTCTCATCAAAGGCAGTTGGTGGAGTATTGAGAGCAACCACCAGGTTGCCTTGCAGTGAGCAAGGGTTAAGGGGCAGTGGCGAAGAAGGTCAGACAATTCCATCATCTGAAATATCCTATTAAGTTAGGTTATTCTGGTTGGGGACACTGGGGAAAGGGGAGAGGAAATGATTTTTAACGTTATAGAAAATGTTTTCATTTTTCCACCTTTCCTCTGTATAAGGAGAGAAGGGGAACATGGGCAGACTAGCAGTGGAAGCTGCTCAGTGAGGGCACAATAATGCCAGGACACCTCCAGGCTCAGAGAAGAGAAAGCCCCACTGGAATCTGTTGGAATTAACGCATTTGTTCTATTCCCTTTTTCATTCCTTCTCTTCCCCTTCCCCCTTGGTCAGCTACTCTTAGAAACCACTATTGCTTGGACAGCTTTCTGTCAAATGTCTTGAACTTTTCATGAGAAACCCATCATAAGACTCTGGCAAAAAATATAAAATCCCTGGAATTTTTTGTTGGTTTGTTTTGAGACAGGGTCTTCCTCTGTTGCCCAGGCTGGAGTGCAGTAGTGTGATCATAGCTCACTGCAGGCTTGACCTCCCAGGCTCAAGTGATAAACTCTCCTGCCTCAGCTTCCTGAGTAAATGGGACTGCAGGCATGTGACACCACATCCAGCCATTTTTTTTAAATTCTTTGTAGAGATGAGGTTTCACCATGTTGCCCAGGCTTGTCTCAAACTCCTGGGCTCAAGTGATCAATCTGATTTAGCCTCCCAAAGTGCTGTGATTATTGGCGTGAACCACTGTACCCAGCCGATTTGGGATTTTGAAGTGATGGTTTAGGCTTTTACGCAGTTAATTTAAAATTACATCTTTCTAATATTGTCCGAGCATTGGGGATTGATATGTTTTCTGATTTGCTCATATCATCTGATACATGTGTATCTCTTAGATTTCACTATTTCCAAGTAGTAGATTTTAAATAGAAATTCTCCTATTAAAGCAATTTCCTAATTATGCATAGGGGTAGTAGAAAGAAAATTTGAAAATAAGAGTAATTCATCTAAAAATATATGTTAGCCATTGTTTTTCAACTAAACCAAATAATTTAACCAGAACTCCTGATAAGAAGTCAAGTCAAGATGCTAACTGGAATTTTACCTTTTTAAAATATCCGTGAAGGTGGTAATTAGCACTTACTTGATTAAGGGTGGGCTGGTAATTAAAAGTAGGAAGAATATGGGCAGAAAGCCCAACAGAACACAGAGTAGTGATTTTCAACCCCCTTTTTTAAGCAGCAGATTTCCAATGAAGCCTTATGTAGAAGGTCAATATATAAATCAGATTTTAAAGCATAAAGGTCAAAAAGAACTTCTCTAAATTAAGCAGAGCTGGTATCCCTCCAACTTTCTCGCCTCAGAGACTATCGTGGAAGCAACACCACAGAACTTATTATTTTAATTCTATGTAATAATGTGTTTTGTTTGTAAGCATTTAATAGTTTGCAAATCTCTGTCGTTTCATCGTATCACTTGATGTTTATAACAATACTACGAGCTAAGCAGCCTAGATATTACTGTTATTATTGCCACTTTGCAAATGATTTGCATAAGTTCATCTAGCTTATAAATGATAGATCTGGGATCCAAAACCAGGTCTTTAAAGATCTTATACTATGATCAACAAAGACTTTTCTCCTGGAATAACATAAAAACAGTGTTTTCTAATATGACTTTCCAACTGAATTAATCAGAGAATTTTTAAAAATGCAAATTCCTGTCCCCTCTATTGAAAATATAAACCAAGGGCCATGGATTGGAGCCCTTCTTCAGATGTGGGATTAGGTTTGGAAAACGCTGGTGTCAAGTCATATGATGGTCTCTGCCTCCCCAGTTACTTCCTGAAAGTGGGCTAGAAGTTTGAGAGAGGGCTTGTCAGCCCACAACAGTGTCACTTATTCAATCATAGCATTAAATTATATCCCAGTGACCGAAAGAGCTGGTGCATATTCAATTATGCCTAATTTATACCCTGGGACATGCTGGTTCTGGCTCGATGTAAAATCCTGGTAGAATCGCAATTTAACAGACTTGACAGGACATCAAAAATTGCTATGTTGTCTCCAAAGCTCATTAAATGAAAGCCTACACTTTCCTATAAGGTTCAGAGACAGTCTACATTATTATTTTTCCATTCGTTTTTGTGAGGCATATGTTCAGCAAATACTTTATTGGAAAACAATAGCCCGTCAGAGAGTGTCCCTGAGAAAATGGGGCATTCTGCCACCGGAGCAGGGAGGCCTGAGAGGAAATACTGCAGTGCCCTTCATGGCTGCAGCATTTAATGCAATGTAATATATATATATACACATACATACATATACATATTTGTTGTTGTTGTTGTTGGTTCATGTCTTTTATTAACTCAGTTACTTGTCTTCTGGTTTGTTGAAGCAGTAAGTCAGACAACATTTGCCACAATAATGTCTGTCAAAGTGGCTTGCCATAAACACTCCAGCACCACATTCATCAGAAGGGCACTCTCTACGAAGGCGACTAATTTTGCCATTCTCGTCCACCTTATAATATTTCAGGACAGCCAGCGTAACCTTCTTTCTCTTGTGCTTATTCTTCTTGGGAGTGGTGTAAGACTTCTTCTTCCTTTTCTGAGCACCACCAAGAAGTCTCAACACAAGATGAAGAGTAGACTCCTTCTGAATGTTGTAGTCAGACAAAGTACGTCCACCTTCCAGTTGCTTGCCAGCAAAGATCAGTCTTTGCTGATCAGGAGGAATTCCTTCCTTATCCTGGACCTTGGTCTTTACATTTTCTATCGTATCCGAGGGTTCAACCTCGAGGGTGATGGTCTTCCCCATAAGGGTTTTCACGAAAATCTGCATTTTGGTTGTGTCCCCACCTGAGGCGCAGATGGCGGATGGAAAAGGAAGAACCAATGTAATATATTCTTAATAAAATTGATGTGATCCAAAATATCACTGCTGCAGCCTGGGTAGTTGGGAGAGCCAGCAGCTGGCTGGGGTGTGCCTGGATTCCGACCTCTATGCCTTCTCCATTTTGATTGTCTCTCACCCTGGCACCCTCTTTTACTGTACACCTTTCTTGTATGGTACCTTCTCCATTGCGTTTGCTGGTCCTGTGGTTAATCCTCGTTTCTGTTTGTGGGCACCCCCACCCATTGCCAGCACCCAGCACCCTCCCGACTCCACCTGTTTTCCCTTGAGGGCTGGCATCTGCCTCGTGACTTCTGCCATCCAAATCTGCACTACCGGCTCCTGTCCCCAGATAGCTAAGAAATTTCTACCCCAAAAGACTCCTGCCAGCTCCCCGAGGAACTCATTATCCCAAAGCCTGCCCCTATGTCCTTCACTGGGACACAATTTCCCTGTTTCTGGGAAAGGTTTCGTGCTTCCTCCTCATGCCCAAGGCTGAAGCTTGAAGCCACATCTGGAGAGTACAGACAGGTACAAAATGCTCCGAACTGGAAATCACATAGGGCCTGGTTCAAATCCCTGCTCTGCTGCTTGGGTGCTATGGAGTCATTTCAAATCTCTGAATCTATCTCCTCAACCACAAAATGGAGAAAATAAGAACTTTTTCATGACATGATCGTAGGGATTGGTGGCATAGCTACTGGAACACGCTTGGCTGCAGGGCTCCCAGTCAGTGCCCCTTCCTCTCTTCTTCATTGTCCTTTTCACTCTCTGCCTGCCAGCCTTTCCTGTCAACGACCTCACCCTTCCTTTCTGTTCTATTCCCAGAGCCAACAAAGTCTGGCCCCCTGCTGAAGTACAGACTCCACAACAGCCTCCTGGAAGTTTCTCTCTCTGTCCCCACTGGCAACATATTTACACCCATTGTGTTTGGATTGAAATTATCAGGATCAAACTCAGCGCTGCCATGTACCAGCCATAGGAAAAATAAAACTCTCTAAGCTTCAGTTGTCACATCCACAAAATGGGCCCAATCTCATAGGGTTCCTTGTAGGGATTAAGGGAAACACTTGTAAAGAACTTGGCATAGTGCTGGGCACTATTACCACTCTAGATCACCAGATTACAAATCATAAACATCCATCCTATCATTTTTCTACTCAGAGAACTCCAAGGCTTTCCCCTCCCAACCACACCCCACAGCCAAGATACCTTCAGGAAAAAGGACAAATTACTTCTTTCGGCATTCAGGCCCCCTGTAATACAGAGGTAACACTACAAAAAGCATTACCCATCATGTCTTTCTAATTAAAAGGGATTATCTTCCTCTCATTTGACTTATCAAAATAATGAGCCATTTCTAGAGAAAAGGTCTTTGGAAAGCATTTGAGAATTGTTTCTGGCTTGGGTCAGAGAGGGAAAGGGGGGAAAATAGCCTAGGAAGATCCTTTTTGTTTCAGCTTTCCAGAGGAGAGGGCTTTCAGGGAAGAAGCAAGGGGTGATAGCTGCAGGACCAGGGAGAAACACACCTCCAAGGATGTGCTGAGAAATTGCTGCCAAAATCTCAAGGAGTTTTAAAGAACATGATCTCTGAGAAACACTGGAATACGGTCACCTCATGAAGAGCTGAGCAAGCATCCAACCAGAAGAAATCCAAGAGGAGTAGAGCTTACTGCTGCTCTGAGACCATGTAGGTCAGGGACCAGGGAGACCCATCTGCCCTATGTTCTAGTGACCACAAGTCACCCAGAGCAACTGATGCTCATAATACAGGAAGGTTGTAGGACTCTCAGTCAGCATTTGCTATCGATGAACTAATATAGGCTGATGGTGTTTTCTGTTAACTAAACCCCTCATCTAAACTGGTTTGTTAAATTGGGCCAGTGAAGCTGGACTGACTTGTAGGGTGTCTTTCCCCCACGGCTAGTGGAGAACTCAGTGCCAAGTGAAGCATGATACCGCACTTCCTGCAAGTAACTCAATTCTCTTGGACCAGAGCATATCAGACACCAGGGTAACCTCAACCTAAAAGCATATGGAATGACATACTGCCACCCAACCTGTTCTCCTTCCTTCCTCCCTGTCCCTCAATGGATCACACTCAACTCTCTTCCATCACATTGCTCCTGCTTCTTCTCCTGCCTGAAATGCTCCGAGACACAGTGAGGTCATTAGAAACCAGACATACATCCCACTTCTTCTGCTTCCTAGCCTGGGGAGAGGCATTAATATAAGCTCTCTGCTTCATTTTCTTTCTCTGTAAAATCAGGGTACCTATTTTAATGATATGTTATAGGGATTAATGGAGTAATGCAGGCAAAATGCCTGAAACAGGGCACAGCATGTAGCAGGCAGTCAATAAGTGTTCACTCCATTCCCACTGTACATGTTAATGTCTTTATGTCTAGACAAATACCACAGGTGCCCGAGGGTACAATTCCAGTCTCATCTCATTAAGGAACCTCCAGTCAAACCTAATCCTAGTCATCATCTCCCATTTTGAAGTCCTACTTAGCTTAATAGCTTTACCACTAACTCAGGCACATCAACTGCCATTGTTACTCATCTATTCTGACACAGATGTCTTGTTTGGCTAATTCAATATACGTTTCTGAAGGGTACAGCTGGTGTCAATGACAACTCTGTCTCATCACTCCAGCTTCCTAATGGATCTATCATTGTTATAAATGCCCAATATATTTGTGTGAGTAAAGGAGTGAGTGAAAAAATCCCAGTGCAAGGGTAAAAGGCCATTTGTAGGTATAATCCCTACTGGATTATAATTTTGTTGACTTCTTATAATCCAGTAGGCATTGAGCATCCTACTTATAATCCAGTAGAAATTGAGCATCCAAATTTCTGAAGCAGTTCAATGGTGGTTAGCATGGAAGAGAGTATAGTGGAGTAAAGATGTTGAAGGTGAAAAGCAAGAAGAAGACAAAGGCAATGTTACAAGAGAGGCCAGTTGGGAGCTTAAGCTGGCCTCATGGAGCTGTTACAGATTCTGAGTTAGACAGGAGGTTGACAAGCATTACCGCCTGAGCTCTGCCTCTGTCAGATCAGCAGCACCATTAGACTCTCATAGGAGTGGGAACCCTGTTGTGAACTGCACATGCAGGGGATCTAGGTTGCATAATCCTTATGAAAATCTAATGCCTGATGATCTAAGGTGGAACAATTTCAACCCCAAACTATCCCCCCACCTTCTATGAAACCAGTCTCTGATGCTAAAAAGGTTGGGGACACTGCTGCTGTATATGGTGAGGAAGATTGTTAGCTGTCCAGCAAAACTTATTCTCTGTTACTTTCACTGTCATAGAGCTATGGTTAGGTACATGGGCATCTTGCCAGGGCCTGCATTTCCAACCCTCCTTGCTATACGAGGTGGCTGTTGGACAAAGTTTTCACCAATAGGTTGTGAGTGAAAGTGATGTGTGTGGTCCCTAAGGTGGGACCCTTACGGTAGTGAATAGGTCTCCCCCACATTTTCTCTTTTCCTTTATGGCTGGTTGGGACCTGGCTATATCAGTGACTCAGCCTTGTCTATGCAATTCTAAGGCCCTAGAGCCTAAAGAATGGCAGAACCACCACAATATGGAAGAAATATGGGCCTTGAATGACTGTGGAACAGCCCCCACATCCTGTGATGAGACAGCAGTAAGCTTTTTGCTCATTGGTCTAGGCCATATGGTTAAAAGCCACATGATGGTTGGGTTTCTTATGACAGCTTAGCTGCTACAACCTCATTGACACATTATATGTGTACCTATGGAATATATCTCTTAGAATGTTTTTTAAATAAAAAAGATACTAGTGTACAAAATAGTACAGCAAACATTTTTGTTCCTACTAAGTAATATGTTTTGAAGACTTTTTTTCAAGTCGTGTGTATGTCTTTGATATAGATGATAGATAGATAGATATAGTAATTCTACCTTATTTCCAAATATACAGTATTTCACAGTACCAATGAACCATAGTTCATGTAACCAATTCCCTCTCTAGAGTTCCTCATTGATTAGCAGTGTGACTGTTTGTCCTTTTCTCTATTATTGCTACTACTGACATGAGCATCCATGTACATGCCTCTGTTCATATGCACAAGTATTTCTCTAGAACGAATATCTAGAAATGGAACGACTGAGTTGAACCATTGTGAACCTTTAAGAATTTAATATATATTTATGAATTATCCTCCAAAAGCCTAAATCAATTTATATTCCATAAATCTATTTATTTGTTTGGTGCCTGTCCCCTTTCCTCTCTTCCCAGAATGTAAGCTCCCTGACAGCAGGAACCTTGTTTTGCCTTCACACACACTATTATGCACTGTGATAGTGCATGGTTCCCTAAAACACTGACAATATTAGAAAGCTTTACATTTCATTCAGCTAATAGGAAAAACAGAGAGAAGAAGTCAGTGTAGAAAGAATGGGAAAAAAACTAGAAAAATAAAAAAGTAGCTGGAACCTAGTACTAACAAAAACCACCAATGCCCATGCTTTGTGAAATTCTGAGTTACATGGATTCTTCAGACCAGCACCAAAATTTTCAATCCTGATTCTGCAATTCCTAACTTCCCATTGCTTTCCTTCTGCCTTCCTCCCAAACCAGCCAGGTACTGCTACAAGTTATTCTTTCACTATGATCATTATACTATGAGATTACAGTCTGCCTACACTTATCAGGTGACCACGTGACCTCAGGTGATCCGGAGGATGAGCTGTAGTGTGCCAGTGAGTTTGACTTTATATTATTAGGATTCAACTGCACTGTCTCCATAGCAGAAGGCCCACTGCAGGTGCAAGGGACAAGCAATCCTTTATGCCTGTGTATTCCTCTACTACTTTTTTGGCACAGACAGGAGAATAAAACTTCCCCATCATTTCCTACTCTTATAGATACGTTGGAAATATTCATTCACCAACACATGCTTTTGTGCTAAGTCCTTTAAACAGAACCTTATTGGTGAATTATTGACAGAAAAGAATATTTGGGATATAAAGAGGCCTGAGGTAATAAGAGAATGATGATGGGGAGGAGGAAGAAAAGGTAAGATAGACATTATGTAAAGGGAAAAAGGTCATGGGTTGACTTGGGTCAAGTCCCAGATCTTCCCAGTTATTGTGTGATTTTGCAAAAGATATTGCATCTTGTTAAACCTCAGGTTTTCCATCTTTTAGAGAAGACATACTCATTGAATGTCTCCCATGTGCCAGGCTGCATTCTAGGTGCTTGGGATATCGCAGAAGGCAAAACAAGGTTTCTGCCATCAGAGAGTTCATATTCCAGGGAGAGAGAGGGAAGACAGACACCAAGCAAATAGAAAGATGTATTCATGTATTCAAGAAATAGTAACTGCCTTCCTACTTTGTGCCAAAGACCACTCCAGAAGCTTTGTTTTGTTTTTAAGAAATCATCTTCCAGGATTGTTTTAAGAACTGTATCTGTGGCCGGGCACAGTGGCTTACACCTGTAATCCCAGCACTTTGGGAGGCTGAGATGGGCAGATCACCTGAGGTAGGAGTTCAAGACCAGACTGACCAACATGGCGAAACCCTGTCTCTACTAAAAATACAAAATTAGCCCAGCGTGGTGGCACATGCCTATAATCCCAGCTACTCAGGAGGCTGAGGCAGGAGAATTGAATTGCTTGAACCCAGGAGGCAGAGGTTGTGGTGAGCCGAGATTGCATCATTGCACTCCAGCCTGGGAAACAAGAGCAAAAACTCTGTCTCAAAACAAAAAGAATGATGTCTAATATACTGAAGGAGATAGTTTACAATGTGTAGTATACCCTGAGTAAACAGCGCTATTATTATGATTTCTTCTATGTGTCTGTTCTCCCTCTCCTTTCAAGAAGTATTTTGTTTGTTTATCTATTTTCTTTTTTTAAATTATACTTTAAGTCTGGAGTACATGTGCAGATCGTGCAGGATTGTTACACAGGTATACACATGTCATTGCGGTTTCCTGCATCCATCCACCCGTCACCTACATTAGATATTTCTCCTAATATTATCCCCATTTATTTATTTTCTTTATTTGCTTGCTTATGTGTTTATTGACTTCTTGATTAATTGCTGCTCTAGCTATAGTTTAGCATTTTGTCTTTGCATATTGTTTCTGGCAGGCTTTGCTTGTTTAGAATGACATGCAGAGCCACAGTTAAAACTTGGTCTGCAGCTGCACTCAGATCTCTTGAAACTGGGAGGCAAACCATAAGAAAAGAATGGATAGCCAGACTCCTTCATCAACTCTTCTTCAACCTGCAGCAGGGCCTGTAATCAGCGTCTTAGTCTCTATTGTTGCATAGTGGTTTGATGGATGGTCCTGGGTGGGGCTACTTTTTTTTGGCAGATAACCATCTAGCAGGGAGACTTGGAAGATGGAGACATGAAGGGACAGGGACAGGGTGTCTGAAAGAAAAGGCAGCTTCATGGAGTTAGAGAAGGCAGAGTCAGAGATGGCCATGGCGCCCACTCATCCATTCCCATCCCAATTCTCCCAGTCAAGTCTAATGAGATGTTTTCTCTGACCTCCCCAACACCAAGTCTAAGTTGGCTAAGCCTGCAAGTTGTTTCCAGAGGACATGCCATAGATCTTACTATACTCCAGGATACATGGAGACCCTTCCTGGTACTTATCATACTGTATGGCAGTTGCCTGATACTCATCTTGACCCGCTCCTGACTATCAGCAATTTGAAGGCAGTAGTGGTGTCTTCACTGCTGTACCCTTTATGTCAAAGACAGAACTTCATGTAGTTAGGCCCTCAATAAATGCCCATTACATAAATGAAAGAAGGCAGAGACAGAGGAAGAAAGCAGAAAAGTTAACAGAACAAAGGCATTGAGGTAAGGCATAGGTAGAAAGTGAATCTGCAGAAGAAGTGAAAGAGCAACTTTGACCTTCAAATAGTGACTCTCCTTCAACAGTACCACTTGGACAAAAAGGCCAGACAGAAACTCAGACCAGGACAGGGCCACAGACAAGAACCTTAGACTGGAATGCCCTTTCCTATCTGCCTCTTAATCTACTTGATCTTGAACCATTTAGATAGGCCTATTGTGTAAATGGCAATGAGTCAGGTTGATCTCACCTTATCTGTAGAACTTTCTTCAGCTCCACAAAGTCAGACTTAATGTTTGGGGCCAAAGATCTGGAAATCTTCTCTTGGCCCAGCCTCCCTCATTTTCTAGAATGCATGTAGAACCTTCAAATAGACAATCTCAACTGATAATAGTATTTTTCTCTTTTAAGCACCTTTTTGCAACTAGCTCCAATTCAAATGATAAAGAAAAATTGATGGCATCCTCTTTACTATCTTATTAAACCATACTTCTATTAATAATGATTCACTGAAGGGCCATGAAGAGCTACACTGAAAAATTCTGTGGCATATTAATGTGCTGAGCATCATACCACACTTAGCTCCTGATATAATTTTAAGTTTCCTCTGGGGGAAAAAACAGTTTCTCTGGATTCTTTTTATAAAAAGCACCTTGAAAAAGCTTTCAGATACTCAAAGACATGAATCTTGTTCTGTTCCCTTGTGTATATCTGATTTAAAGGTTAATAAGTAATTAGGAAGAACACTCATCCAAAAATTACCAATTAATATGCCATCATTTTCATTAAAAATGCTATTAATTATATTGTTGTACCAATGTCTTGGACTGGCTAATAAAAAGTTACCTAAAGCGTTCTAAATCTTTTAGAGAGAAAGAGAAATGAATCAAAATCCATCACTTTCTAACATTATGATTTGGGTTGGAGAAATCAAACAAAGGAGAGGAAATGAATGTCTCAATTATTTAACGTGGATAGAATCTGACAGAGTTCCATGGTTTATTTTATGTACTGAGTCATTATTACTAAGAAAACCTAATAAGATATCTTGGCAGATATTTAATGTGGAAGTTTGACAAATAACAGTTCTTTGGTTCTTGTAATATAAAGCAGCTCTTTATAAATGAGATCATACTTTTGAACTATTCAGATATATTTTGTTGGTTTCCTAGGAGACTGTAAATGCAAAGTTATGACCGAAGTATGCTACGTATTTAAACTCTGTTCTATACCTTAAATGCTGGTATTAGTTACCTATTAAAAATTCACAGGATTTCAAAGTTGAAGAGTTCATGATTAAAATTGTACCATCACTCCAAGAACTCTGCTAGATTTAATGTATTTTAACCGTTTATGAGTCTCCCAACTGTTACTGTGCTCTCACCGTCCTCTCCGGTCATCTCCTGCCTGAATCAAACATCTATTTCTATAGTGATCATTATGGCTAAGCTGGGCAGCTGGGTAGGGTTTGATAAAGATGACTACCGTGCAAGTTGCAGCCCAACACCCTTTTGATATGTAATAAACTATACTGGGAATACTTGTCATGAATGAAATGAACCAAGTATGGTGTTAAGAACTACCAAATCAACCCAGGCACAAACTAACGATTTTCTGATGCATCACAGATATGTAATCGTTGCTAGGCAACCAAATATTTCAACCCTGGCACAGGGGAAAGCCTGTATTGCTAAGCTGGGATTGGCCACTTTAGCAATTATTTCTGCATGGGACTGTCTGTTAGTATCTTTAGAATAGAAAAAAAAAAAAAAGAAAAGAAACTCTTTAAAGACAATCTGAAGAATAATCCCAGGCTTGCACCTATTTGAGCAGTTCTTGAGATGGAAACTTTTATCCCTCAAGGCATGTTTGTATCTTCTTCCTCTTATTGAACAAAGATGTGTCTTCCCACAGATCTCATTCATTGGCCGTGTTCTTTACACAGAGCAAGTTACTTCCTCTTCAATGTACCAACTCTGAATATTTGTAGAGGGCTATCATGTCTTCTCCAAATCTTTCTTTCTCCAGAGTAAACACATCCAGTTCATTCATTTCCATTTTTTCACACACTACTTACTTTCTCCTCACAATGATTCCATAATATTTCAGACTGACAAGAACTGGGTGGTGGTTGTGTTGTTTATAGTTATAGTTAATGACACATAGGCTGCTGCATAGTTGGACGCTGCAGTTAGAATTGTCACAAGAATAAAAAGTCAAAGGGTGTAGGGCAGGTGCTCGATCTTTTTTTATCCTGACTTGGGAAATGCAATCTATGAGTTAACATAGTGTTTCTGCCTTATTTGAACATTGTATGACAAATGAAAACTTTAAGTAAGACCTTCAGGGATAGTTACTAGATTTATGCAGTGTAAGAACCATTTCAGAGTATGTGATATAATTATCTCAAGTAACGTTTTCTAAATTTGGCCATGCAGCTAAATTATTGGAGAGCTTCTAAAGATACAGATTACTGGATCCATACTCAGACCGACTGACCAGGTGCCTCTGTAAGTCCCCAAAGGAATAGCATTTGGCAGCCACTGATACAGAGTGAATAACATGAAGGTCTGTCTTCCCACTCAGCTAAATTCTAACTCACCCATAATGCTCTCTGCTATGACATTTTTTGGTTGTTTTTGCAGCTAATACTTCTATTTTCTTAAAAAGTCTCTTCAGCTAATAACTAGTACATATGGTTTAGTATTTAATTGTAAATTTTGCATGGCTATTTATCTCCTAGTTAGTTTATAAAATCCCTAAGAACAAGAACTGAGTGCTACGTTTCCATGTGCCTTGCGAGGAGCATGGCACAATATTGAACACAGAGTCACTGGTCAATTGGTGAGGGGTTTTAGAGCCAGTGTGAGAAAAAAGAAAATAAAGGAAGGTAAATACAGGAGCTTAAGCAAGAAATGCTACACATATCAGTGAAACACAAGATTTCAATATTAATTCAAAATAAAAATCCAATTCAATGAATTGAAGCTTACATGAGATGAAAAGGTAGAAGAAAGTTGAAAATAAAAGAATGAAACAAGATAGCACGAAGAAAAAAAAGCAGGAGTGGTATACCCATGTTAAAGAATAAATTGAAGAAAATTGGGGACAAAGGGGGAAAGGATGGGAAGGGGGTGAGGGAAAAAAGACTACAAATGGGGTTCAGTGTATTCTGCTAGGGTGATGGGTGCACCAAAATCTCACAAATCACCACTAAAGAACTTAACAAATGTAACCAAATACCATCTGTTCCTCAAAAACCTACGGAAACAAAAAATATTAAACAAAAACAAAAATAAAGAATATACTGAAAAAAGGTTAATTGCATATTGATACAAGACAGAGCCATAAAAAAGCTGAACCTCAGGAAACACTAAGCTCAGAATAACACAGTATTATTCTATGAAATACAAGGGAACGTGAGGAGTATTAAAATTTCTTGCATCACCATAACTCTCTGGCAGGCCAAGGGGACAAAAAGAAATAATTACAGACATAAAGCACTCGAATTATTTAATGTTTGGATAAATATCTGCACATTGATATAACCTTGTACCTTAAGAACAGGAAATGCATCTTCTCAGGTGTCGTGTACCAGGTACAAACGTTGATCATAATCAGGACCAAAAAATACTTCAGTGCATTTCTAAAGTAAAACTGCACCTTATTATCTTAATAATAAAATACTACTGCAAGCTACTGGTAGAATTTCAAAGGAAAAAGAAAACCCAGATTACTTGGATATTTTAGAATTGGTTGCATAAATAATGACTGAATCAGTCAAGCAACCTAGAAAATAACAAAAGTGAGAATATTATTTAACAAAAATCTAAGATACAGCCAAAACTGTTTTTTTTTTTTTTTGTAGTAGATTTACAGCCCTAAATACTTTACCGAAAAGAAGTGTTATGAGAACATAACTAAATATTCTACTCAGAAATTAGGGGCAAAAAGACAAAACAATTAAAAAGAAAGCTGGAGAAAGGAAATAATAAACACAAAAGTAAAAATAATAATAATGACGATGAGATAAAATAATTTATCCTTTGTAGAATTGGTAGTTAAGTCCAAGAACAGGTTCTTCAAATAAAACAGACACACCACACTCTGGCAAATTTAATTTTAAAAAATAAAAGGAAAACAAATAAGTGATAAATTATCTACATAGTCATAGGGAGAAGACTGACTTAAAGACAAATAATTTTAAGTGATAAAATTGAAAATCTTGGTGAAATAAATAATTATCTGAGAAAAACGTAAATTGAGATGAACTTAATGCGAAAAAATCCTGTAGGAAAATAAAGAAGAAATTATAGTACGTATCAAGAAGTGACTGTTACTTCAAGTGAAGTTTTCAGAAATTTCGGGAGGACCTGGGCTCACTGAGGGAGGAATTTAGATCTTGACCACACTTTCTTCAATTTACTTACAGAAGTGGGCTTACACTTCATGTAAAAATGAGCTAGGTTTTTATTTAGAATTGAAATTGGAAATAAAAAATAATTCTAGAAAACAAATGATCAAATAGAACTTTCTGTTTAAAATGGCAAAGAAAAAGTTAAGGAGACTGAAGCCAATCTCAAGAGGAACCAAGGGAAATCTACAAGTGATAGGAGCTTCAATTACACAGGATACGTTTAGTAGGATTTTCTACAGAAGCAGTCCAAGGTAAGTCAGCTCAGATAATAAACCAAGTTCTCCCCAAG
Source organism: Cebus imitator (assembly GCF_001604975.1). Taxonomy (NCBI): domain Eukaryota; kingdom Metazoa; phylum Chordata; class Mammalia; order Primates; family Cebidae; genus Cebus; species Cebus imitator. The sequence continues at coordinate 6,722,170 of NW_016107377.1, forward strand.
CTTGGCTTTACACCCAGCTCCCGAGTGGCTACCGCAAGAATGGCCTTAGAAAACGCTAAGGGTAAAATGACCAGCAGTGCAAATGGGGCCAGGAGAGATGTGCCGTCGTAGGAGGAAAGGGTTGTTTACTCCCTCTTGGAGCAATCACTGTTTTTTTTTTTTTTTTTTTTTTTTTTTTTTTTTTTTTTGAGACAGTGTCTTGCTCTCTCACCCAGGCTGGAGTGAGTGGCATGATCTCAGCTCCTCAGCTCACTGCAACCTCCACCTCCCGTGTTCAAGTGATTTCTCTTGCCTCAGCCTCCTGAGTAGCTGGGATTACAGGTATGTGCCATCATGCCCAGCTAATTCGTGTATTTTTAGTTGAGATGGAGTTTCACCAGGTTGGCCAGGCTGGAATTGAACTCCTGATCTCAAGTGATCCACCTGCCTCGGCTTCACAAAATGCTGGGATTACAGGTATGAGCCACTGCACCTGGCCCAAGGAATCACTCCTGATGCCACAAAGGTAAAGAGCGAATTGAGATGGGATGTGTATTACTTGATCCTTTTAATAACCTGTCATGACACATCATCTTTTCTAATATTAATAATTCTACCTCAAAACATATTGTAAATCCACACATCTCCCTACCTCTGCCCCCTCCACCCCAGCTGGGCAGCATTGTCAGTAACGTGAGTTATGCAGAGGCTTTGGAATGGAATGCCTGGTCCTGCCTCCTCCTCTGTGCCGACCGGCCTTCTCATAAGACAGATCAGAGCCTGTCATCACTGTGCTCAAATCTTAGTGCTGAGCATAACATTCAAACACCTACACAGCTTCTCTCTTACTCATAATGTCAGGCCTCTTGTTTCCAGGAATTGGCAAAGCACTTTCATCTCCAAGCTTAGAGCTTTTTCCCCTGTGTCTGGGAAGCCTTCCTCTCTTCTCCTTCAGGTCTCAGCTCAGAAAGCAGCTCCTTGGAGAACACATCACAAGCCACCTTTCTGTGAAAGTCTTCCCCCATCACAATGTTTTCTATCAGAGTACCTTGCTCCATTTCCTTTCTAGTGCTTCTCATAGTCTGTAAATAAATAATTGTTGGGTGAGAAAGGGTTGTGTCTACTGATTTTTTGTGTGTGTCACTTCCCACTAGAGTGAAAATCCCACCAGGTCAAGAAACTTGTCAGCTTTTAGAACATGCTGTGCCCACTGCCTGTCATACTGGGGCACTCCAAATTTCATAAATAAATTATACAATTTTCAGAAATTTTGATTATTTTATTAGTTTGTTTACTTTTGATAAAGAGCAAACTGAGGCACAATAAAATTGTAATGAGCTTATTTGAGCAAACAGTGATTCAAGAATTGGGTAGCTCCAACCCAGAAGTGGTTTGGGAGCTCCATGAGGGACTGTAAGGGGAAGGCTTTTATAGGGTAAACATGGAAGTAATGCAAAGAAAATATTTGACTGCAGAGAAAATATTATACAGTTGCCTTATTTGATCCATCCTGTTGGAAATTCCCTGGTTATATAATGACATACTTGTTTGTTACCTCTGATTGATTGGAGGTTAAGTTGTATTCTTTAATATAGGCAGTTACAAGAAATTGCTCGAGCTAAGTTTTATGTTTGCAAATCAAGCAAGGTTAAGGTCGCCTCTGAGGTCTCGCTGACTATGTCTCCTCACGGTTTCTTTAGGCCTGGCCGTCTCCATTTTAATTTACTTTACCACTGTGTTGGAATGTTGCTGATTCCCCCATTAGACTGCAAGGTCCATGAAAGCAAGCTTCCCGTCTCTTCTTTGGTCACCAAACACAGTGCCTGACACTTAAGAGTGGTTCAACAATTATTTGTAAAATAAATAAATGAATAAAGATATTTAAAGTTCCCTAGAAAGTAAAATGTCTTTCTCCTTGACTTTATAGACCACTCAGAAGATTCTGGACCCCCTAGAATTCTTCAGTAAGATATTTTTCAGATATCCCAGCTCCTGTTAACAACCGAAAGTTAGAAAGAATGGAGAAGAGGCCGTGTGATTTAAATGCTTCCAATGAGGGCTGCTACTGATTAATTTTAGATCCCAAGCATCTGGGTCAGTGCCTAGTTTCATGGCAGGTATGCAAATGATGATTTTAGTGTCATTATTAATGATTTTACTAAGAGCTGGGAGCACTTAAAATATTCCTCCGAATGAGATTTGAGATGTAGACCAGATGGTCACTTTTTAAAAGCCTCCAAGTATTCTATTCTACTTTACATTAAGATTGATTATGAATGTACCTAAGCACCCACATCATTATTCAGTAAAAAATTAGACACATTATATATATTTTTAAGAATAAGAAATGCTCCATTAACATGATGATAATCTAAATGAAATACTAACATCCCTAAAGTTGAATCTAGCCATTCTATTTTGCTTTAACTAGGTTAAGCCCTCTAAATCATTTTCTTTTTCTCCTTCCCTGGCAATATATCATGTTCTATGGGGCTTAATATTGTGTGGGTACAACCTAAAGCATAAGAAAATGGCTTCATCCGTCATAGCTCCAAAATGCTGTTTGGTCAGGCAGGATTAGGTAAGTTTGATCACAAATAAATATGTCAATATCTACTCATTCCCCGAATCCCAAAGGTCAGTGCTCAGAGGAGGATTTGTCCTAGGAGTATCAGCTTTATTCTTCTTGGTCATGATGGTGCTGAGAAAGACTAATATACACTGGACTATAATCTTTGAGCCAGAGGAAATTGAATCAAACCAAGTGGAAAGAATGTGCTATTTAGTATTAGCAGGGTCAGTTAATGGAAAAATTGTAAAATAGGTGAAGTTCATCATTGGTCTAGCTTCTGCAAAACAAACCTGGTCTCCCCAGCTTCAGCAGCATGCCCCCTGGCCTTGGTTTAGACCCTGGCATTTTCTGCCAGCTTCTCTCGGCTTATTGGGGACTTGATCCTGTGCACTGAAAGAAAGCCATTCTAGGTCTCGAGGTTTCTGGCTGGGCTCTGTCCTCCCCACTCTCAAATGGATATTAGCTTATTTGATGGATCAATCTGTCCTCATTTGCTAACAGAAAAAGGCTAGAGGAACTTCTTGGGTCCTCTCAAGTAACGTGTGGATTTCACGGTGACTTTCTTAAGACAAACTCTTCCAGTGTGCATGACTCAAATGAGTGAGTCTGCTGCTATTGATTTCAGTCCAAGTGTTATGGACAGACAGATCCCTGCTTTTGAATTTTATACAACAGTAATATTTAATAAAAAAGAATGGGAACCTGACATAGAGTTGCCCATTTATTTTTTCTTTTTGCCAAGTAAAGGCATTATGGAAAAAGAACAAGAAGACTCACCTACTAAGACAATCATTTTATACAAGAAGTGAACATAGGCCAGGCAAGGTGGCTCATGCCTGTAATTCCAGCACTTTGGGAGGCCAAGGTAGGTGGATCACCTGAGGTCAGGAGTTCGAGACCAGCCTGGCCAACATGATGAAACACCGTCTCTACTAAAAAAAAGAAAACACAAAAAAATACCTGGGTCTGGTGGCAGGAGGCTATAATCCCAGTTACTCAGGAGGCTGAGTCAGAAAAATCACTTTTAACCTGGGAGGCAGAGGTTGCAGTGAGCTGAGGCCATGCCACTGTACTTCAGCCTGGGTGACAAGAGCAAAACTCCGAATCAAAAAGAAAACAAAACAAAACCCATAAAAATCACAAGAATAAGAAGCAAATAACCTTGGAATAAAAAACAACCTTTTGTAAAAAATTACAGCTACATCAAAGGACTAAGTTCTAATGTTCTATATCATTGTAGGATGAGTTAACAAAAATATATAAATTATGGTTTCAAATAGCTGGAATAGAGAATGTCCTAACAGAAAGAAATGGTAAATGTTTGATGGATATGCTAAGTACCCTGATCTGATCACTATATATTATATGCATCAAAACATCACTATGTACCCCACAGCATACGTCCATTTAAAAACACAGCCTTTAAATTGAATGAATCTACCTTAATGAGAAAAACGTATTTCAGTGTCCTTATTTCATAGCAGGCTAGTGCAAGTTTTATCAAACCCCAGCATCAGTCTCGGGCCAAGTTTTTGGGAACAGTGAAGTTGCCTGACAAGCCAATCCATGAATTTTAATAGCTCTAGCCAACACTTGTGAGCAAGTCTCCACGTGACCTGCTTTCAGGACAGCTGTAAACATGAGTGAGCCTGCAACACCTTTTGACTTGTAAACCAAAGAGCCTTCTTTGTACAAAGACTTTAGCACTGATGTTTTTCTGTCTGTACGGTAATGGGAAAAACTGAGTAATAGGCAGCCGGAAAAGACATTTGACTTTTATTGGAAAAGTTAGAATCTAAAAATTTAGATTCTAGGATGTAAGGATACATTTTTTCACTAGCAAATATGGATGTGCAGCCAGTAGCTGTCAGGGACAGGGATACAGTAACGTGGTTCCTGCCTCCCAGCCTCACATTCAGTGGAGGAAATAGAAAGTGGAGAGACGCGGTAGTTAGACAGCATCACGTCAAGGTAATTCCAGGCGTGCTTTTGTGAGCAGATGTGACATTTAAGCAAAGACCGGACTAACGTGAAGAACTGAGACTTGTAGTTCCCTGGGAGAAGAGCATTCCAGGTAGAGGGAACAGACAATGCCAAGGCCCTGAAGAATAAAAAGGCCAGTGTGGCTGGAGCACAGTGGGGGGTGGTGGAGGAAGAGGGCCAGGTGGCTAATCTGTGGGGCCAGAAATGCAGCAGGTGCCACATCACATAGGGCCTTACAGGACTGTGAATTTCATAAATGAAATGGCAACTACTGGAATGTTTTGAGCAAGAGACTGGCATGCTGTGACTTACGTTTCAAAGGGATCACTGTGTGTTGGAGTAGAGAAGTGAGAGCTACCAGCCTACTATAATAGTCCATAGGAGACACGACGGCGATTTGGACCAGGGCGGTCACGATAGAAGTGATGAAAAGTGCTGCAGTTTAGGATCTATTTTGAAGACGGAGGGAGTAAGACTCATAATGGATTGGACATGGCAACATCGACGAGGAGAATGTAGGCAGGTTTCAAGGTATTTGATCTGATCCACTCAAGGAATGGTACCCTCTACTGAGAATGGGTCCAATGGGAACACTAGGTTGAGTGGGGAATTAAAAAGTCGTTAGTGGACATATTAAATTTGAGATGTCATTTAAATGAATATCCAAGTAGATATGCCAGGTAGGCAGTTGAATACGTAAGACTGGAGTTAAGGAGAGAAATCAGGGCTGAGATAAAAATTAAGAAATATTCAGCATTTAGAAATGTTTAAGGTCGTTGGACTGGATAAAGTCATCTGACAGGTCAACTGGTCTGGTGGCTGGTCTAGCAAGTACAAAGGCTTTAAGGCAAGAACACAGTTGGTGAGTTCTAAGAAGAGTAAGCTACCACCATGGATGTGTAGGGAAGATGTTCAAGGACTGAGTCTAAAGAGAGTCCAGGATTTAGACGTCAGAAGGAAGAAGATTCAGGAAGGGAGACAGAGGAGTGGCCAATGAGGTGAGGGGAAAATCAGATGAGAATGAATCACCAAATCAGTGTGATAAAGACTTTCAAGGATGATTAAGAGCAGTTGATAAATTCACTATGCCCTCAATGATCTCTACTGATGGAAGAAGCAAGGCTGTTATATTCCCAATGTTTAGGAGCACCTGATCAATATTTATTTGTTTATTTCAGAGGTTAACTATGGCAGTCTACTGGCTAAATCCATCCTGTAGATGTGTTTTATTTGGATTCCAAGGTTTAAAAATATTTTAATTGATTGCCAAGATTCAGAAATTGGGAAAAATCACATCAAAATTTGAATCTCTATTTCTGTTTAACTGTCATTCAGATTATCACAAGGCAGGCAACAGCTGGCTATTGCTGAGTGGCAGCTGCTGTCTTTAAAGGGGTCATGAGCTCCTCAGTTAATTTTCTGCTGTCTCCAGCAATTCCTGAGTCTCCCCAACACTGAGAGCTGAGTCATTTGTTCGTATCACCTTCCTGGTTCCTTTGTAGTTTGTCCCCTTTTGTTTAGTTAATGAAAGAAAGAATGAATGAATAAATGAATGAATGAGTGAACTAAAGAATATTTACTGGTGAGACATCTGGATCCCAGGAAGGTGAAATGACATAAAGCTACATGCGACAAAGCCAGGGCTCAGATGCTGATTTCCAGGCCAGGGCTTTTTATTTTAAATCTTTGCTTCCTATTGTGTCATTTGTAATCCTAAAATAAAAACAAAAGTTTGACTGAAAGAAGGGTACTGACAAAATGCTTTTTCATTTTTAGAAAGAATATTAAACAAATCTGTAACATGATAAGTATTTCTTTCTCCTTAAGCCTTAATAAGAAACGGTTTCATAAGAACTGATACACAGACTAACAAAAGTTAGCATCAGTGCCGAAGGCAAAATGAGTAATAAACAAACATAACTATTAAAAATGCAATTAAAATAAAAATTGATATTGTACGCCATTCATTTGTAGGTGAAAATAAGTTTTGCTATTTTTCTCCATGAATTATTTTTACATGTTTTAACCAAAGAATGTAATCATGGAATGCCAGTTTGTCATCATTCTTTTTCGATTCAGTACCAAAGGCCCTCTGGAGTTTTGCAAACCTCCTCTCTCTTGCCAAATCCAATAATTAGAATTGAATTAGACTACAGTGTTGGATTTCTGGTATTTTCTAGGTGCATATATTATTTTAATGTGTTGAATTGTGTCCCCCAAAATATATGTTGAAGTCCTCACTCCCAGTTCCTCTGAACGTGACTTTATTTAAAAATAGGGTAGTTGCAGATGTAATTTAAGATGAGGTCATACTGAAGAAGGGTGGACCCTTAACCCAATGAAATTGATGTCCTTATAAGAAGGAGAAATTTGGTCACAGACTCAAACACCAGGAAAATGATGCAAAGGGAGACACAGAGGAAGATGGCCATCTGAAGAGGGAGGTAGAGATTGGAGTGATGCTGCCATGAGCCAAGGAACACATAGTGCTACCAGAAGTTGGAAGAGGCAAGAACTGGTTTCCACCCCTCTCCCCCAACTTCCCCAACCCCAGGGGCTTCAGAGGGAGCATGGCCCTATCACCACTTGGACTTCTAGTCTCCAGATCTGATAAAGAACATATTTTGGGTGTTTTAAACCACACACTGTGTGGTACTTTGTTACGACAGCCCTGGGAAACTGATGCAGAGAAGATCTTGTCTAACCCTCAACTGTAACTGGGCTAGAATGTAGGCATCTTGCTGGAGGAAGCTGTCTCCAGGAAAGTGGCTTTCTCTCTCCAGGAAAATGGCTTTCTCTATGGCGCATGTGTGCAGTTCCTCAGTGAGACATTTGGAGGTGCCTGATGCCCTGAAAATCCTCATTCCTTTGCTCACTCAAGGCACTGAAACTGATTCCACCTGCTCTTAAGGGGTCATGGTTCTGCTTTTATCCTGAAAACTATGGCTTCTCCTTCCTTAGCATAGAATATCTTGGTATTGGGAGAAATTTGGTTAATCTTGGCTCTGGGCAAATTTGTAAACTAACCCAAAGCATTCTTTAATGATCATCGGAGCTTCTTAAATGTTTCAGACTTCTCTTAAGATGAAGATTTCTTTTTTTTTTTTTTTTTAATTGCATTTTAGGCTTTGGGCTAAAACAGATTTACAAGAAAAAAACAAACAAGCCCATTCAAAAGTGGGCAAAGGATATGAAGATGAAGATTTCTTAACTTGCAATCTGTAGACAATTTTTAGAAGCAAACATGAAACCCTTCAGATTGTGAGATTGTAATAGTCTGTGAGTATGGATACTTTTCTGGGTAAAGATTTCTTAGTTTTGATTAATTCTTAAGGTATTATACTTGCCTAAACCTGAAAAACAACAAAAAAGAAAGGACTAGGAGCTTGGGCCATGGTGGTCAGGTTTGGTGCCTGACGAACAAGGCACTTGGGGGTGGGAGTGGATTCTCATAGGAGGGCAGGAGTCTGAACTTAGGCACTGGAGGTGACAATGGGCCATTCAGGTGGGGGTGTTCAGTAGGTGGCTGGAGCCATGGTGGTGGCAAGTGAGGGCACACACCCAGATTTGGGATTCATTGCCACAGAGGTGGGAACAAAATGCATGAAAGCAGTTAAGCTTTCAGAGCTGATGACTGAACATGAGCTAGGAAAGGCTGATCCTGAGTCTTGGGGAGCCCCCACACTTAGGGAGCAAAGGGAGAAAGAGGTGGCATTAGAGGGAAGTAGGAAGGGAGGTGAGCGTGGTGAAAGAACTGGGAAAACAACACAAGAAAAGGCAGCAGGAGAGAATCCTTCTCGAATGACTAAACCTGCAAAATGAAACGGAGATGTTAAAGGAAACGGTGAACAACCTGAAAGGAAGATTTTGGCCTGGAGATCACTGACAGAACAGCACTAAGTCCATTTGGAAAAATTGTGAGGGTTTCTTTGTTCACGAATGCATTCTCTGGGGATGACTGCACTTCTGCTCTGTGCCAGATGCCATGCCAGGTGCTGGGGCACAAAAATAAGTAAGACACAATCCCATCTTTCAGAAGCGTATGGGCTTCCACTGGGCATGGATTTCCAGGCGTAAACTATGATATGGAAGTCTGAAAAGTGTCCAGAGAGGGTGCACAAGGGAAATGGTTGATATACCCAGAACAGCTGAAGCCAGATGAAAGGGAGATGGACTTGTTTTCAGGAAACAATTGGTGGGTCCAAGAATCTTTATGCATGAACCTGCCTATACTCTGTTATACTATAAAACTGACTTACACGTTTCAGAATCACATGGGAACACACACACCAACAACGCCTTGGACAAGAACCATTTTTGTTACAAGACTTGGTAGGTGAAGGTATAATATTTATATACAGACACAAACAGAAACAAATACAACATATGCCTTACTTTCTCTTGTAGTGTCTCTGTCTTTGGAAGATTTAAATTTCTGCTATCTAAACATGTTTACTCCTGGGGGATTCTATTTTAGAATGGTTTTTGATTTTTGTGAGATGAAGTCTTGCTGTGTCTCCCAGGCTGGAGTACAGTGGCGCAATTACGGCTCACTACAACCTCAACCTCCTGGGCTCAAACAATCCTCCTGCTTCAGCCTCCCAAGTAGCTGGGTTCACAAGTGCATGCCACCAGAACTGGCTAATTCTTAAAATTTATTTGTAGAGATGAGGTCTCACCATGTTGTCCAGGCTAGTCTTGACCTCCTGGGTTCAACGAACAAATCCTCTTGTCTTTGCCTCCCAAAGTGCTGGAACTACAAGTGTGAGGCACTGCACTTGGCCTAGAATTCTTTTTTTTTTTTTTTTTGTGCTTCAATTTTTTTTTTTTTTTTTTTTTTTTTTTTTTTTTTTTTTTTTTTTTTTTTTTTTTTTTTTTTTGTGCTTCAACATACTAACCTTGTTAAACACGAATATTATTAAGCTATTAAGAATTTTTAAATTAACCACATCAATGATTTATTCAGTAAGAGCAGTTAGCGGAATGGATAGTGCTGGCTGGGAGCCATGCTTACCTGGAGTCAGGCCCCTTCTCCACCATTCATGAGTTTGGTAGTCACAAGTGAGTTACTTAAATTTTTGAACCTGTATCCACATCTATAAGGGTGATTTAATGAATTTACCTGGCAGAGTTACTGGAATAGATAATGCATGCAAAGTACCTGGCATATAGTAAGCTCTATGTGACTACAATGATTGCTACTTATAATAAAAAATTTATCTGAGATTATATTTGCAAAAATCAGGCCAAAATTAATAATATAATTTCAAAAATACTCAAACAATTTCTGCAAAGAATTTGCTTCTATTTAGGAGCCCAGCAGCAATTTAAGAACATGAACTTAAAGTCTATGTAAATTACATATTGCCATCAGCTAACTTATAGACAGCATCTCATAGGTATATGAGCAACTTCCACTTGACATCTTTGAAATTTACACAGGATAGGAGAACAGGAAAAAAGTAGTTTCTGCATCATACGCAGCTTGAATTATCCTAAAGAGAAAAGCAAATGATTTACTTGACAATTTGTCAATGTTGCATTATACTTCCAGAGTCACACCTGCACCTCAAAATTCCTACACAGAACTCCCTGATTTTGAAATCCACTGGGATACTGACACCAGGACAATAGCACATGGCTGTACAGGCTGTCCACTGCACAACTCCAGGGGGTGTCAATCACAGAGACGGCGGTGCAGTACGCCCCTGTACAATCACATCCAGCAGCCCCGAGAGGCTCAAAAACTTTCCTGATGAACATACAGAACATGCAATTCAACAAATATTTATTGAGCATCTCTTATGTATGAGACAGTGTTCTAGGTTCCAGGAATATAAGAGTGATCACAACAGACGCAGTCCCCATCCACATGGAGCTTATGTTCCAGCAGAGTGGAGGAGGGAGACAGACAATAAACCAATAAACAAATAAGCTTCTCTCATATCAAACGCTGGTGTTAGGGGGAGCAGTAAAGACACGTGAGAAGGAAATGGGATCCCAGCAATGGCAGAATTACTGTTTGAAATAAGTCTGGCAGAAGGGCTTCATTCACAAGTTGGCATTTTTAATCAGAAACCTTAAGGAAATGAGGAAACATGCTGTTTGTGTGGCTGAGGCAAGAGTATTCCAAGCAGAGGAAAGAGCAAGTGCAGATGCCCTAAGGCAAAGCCTGCTTGGCATATTCAGGGGAGAGCAAAAATGCCTGTCTGGAGTGAGCTAGAGCGAGTGGTGGCTGTAGAAAGGAAGTCAGGTGGCGGGAGGGGGAAGCAGCTCTCCTAGGGCCTAGGCAGACTTTGCAGTGTTGCTCTTTACTCTGAGTGTGGTGAGAAGCCACTGGAAGATCCTGAACAGAGGAGTGACATCATCTGATGCAGGTGCTAAAAAGAATCTCACTGTACTTGAAATGAATTTTTATTACAAAAGATTATGTCTGAATTTCTAAAAACTGTCTGAACAATTTTCTCCAATACTCTGTTTTTAACCAAAATTAGCAATCCTATTTTTAAAATTGTCTTTTTTTAAAAGCTGAGTGTGAATTCAAATGTTTAAGCAAATAAATACTTCATGAAAGTGGTAAATACTGACACTTTTAGTCTTAATAAGCATTAAAAAGTTAATTTATGCGCTCCCTTCCTGATGTTCAATTTGCCAAATGGTTTATATGAATTTCTATCAATTACAGGAAAAAGAATCTGAAAATTCTCAAACATTTTAGCTGTGAGGAAAAACGTTTCATGGATCATAGAAACACCAGAGACACAGTTTACATGGTCAAGGCCTCTGCTCCAAGGGAGATGATTGCTCATGAAATAGTTTGCATTTTGTCAAGTTAACCTAACTCGTGAAACACAGCATTCTAGAATGTAATCTGGCCTTCCAGAAAAATTGTTAGACAATGTCTACTGTTCATAATAACATTGAAACTTCCAAAAAAAAGCATGTTGCTTGCATGCTCAGTGTTTTACATAAAATGCAATGAGGTATGTGAATAATGCGCAAATTTCACAGTAAGAACTGTAATATATTTTCCAAAACATCTTTTATAAATGCATTTATATATGTATAATTTTCATTCCAAAGAGCTCAGCAAATCACTTTCCACTAACAAATTTAGTACATACTTATGGAAAAGTTTACTCATATTTGTAAATAACATATAACAACAATAAAAAGAAAAGACTCACATTGACTTGTCTTCATACCAACAGGCCAACACACATTCCTTTCACAGTTATAAATATAAATAAATACTCCATAGTGTTTGCAGAAAATATCTTATAATAAATAATAAAAATATTGTGCCCCCAAATCTTTTTCCATGTCATGACTAATTTGTATAATTGAGGTACTCGCATTCACACGGCTGATTCTTAAAAGTTTGAACTTGTTAAGGGTTGGACATGAAATCTTGCCTTTAAAGCTAGTCATCAAAATCAGTGGCTATCCTGGGATACTTTATTACAAAGGGAAAGAAACTAATATTGCCAGGTCCTAACTTGTTCAGCCCTGGGCTAAGCATGTGGGATGCCACAGGTCAGGTAGTCTTTGAAGTAACCTTATAAGTGGGAATTACTGTATTGATTTTACATAGGAGGAAACTGAAACCAACGAGGTAAAATAACTCGTCCCAAGTGATGTAGCTTGCCTGGGTCCCAGCCAGGCTTAGTCAAGCCCTGGTCCATCTGACTTCAAAGCCCTTGCTAGTTCTCTCTGTTGCACACTGGTTCTCTCTGTTGCACACTGAGTAACATTGTCTTTTTAAAATCTATTACGAAATAAAGTTAAACAGCTTCATAATTATCATTGTCATTATTTTTCTTTTTAGCTACTATTTTTTGAGTGCTTTTCTAATTGGTCTGTTGTGTGGAAAGGGCTTGCAATCCTCACAGGGACCTTGCAAGGTGAATCTGCCAGCGAGTTGCTACAGACCGTGCTTACTTCAGCCAGTTTCTCTGCTGAATATCCTACTTTTACTGATGAGGAAACCAAGTCAAAAAGTCATAGATGACACACCCAGGTGGTTGAGCAGGTATTTAGACTCAGGTCTGTCTTACTCCTCTGCCTGTGTGCTGTTTTCAGATTCTTTTCAGCTAGACAGGTTTAAAAATGTATAATGCTGCACTCAGATTAAATAACCTGAAATTTTACAATTCTGAAAGGGAACTGATAACTTAAGGCTCTATATAACCATGCTTCAACACCTCAAAAAGGCTCCAGCAGGCACTTCTGAAAACGATTTTTAAAGCCCCTTTCTACTTGAATGGTGTTCAATATTCTCACAACTTGGCTCATGATTTTATGCTGAACAAATGGTTCGTGATCCTTTATTCTGGGGGCTGGATTCCTCAAACAAATGTGGTCCTAGTGAATCCGCAGTGATGGGATGAATTACAAGGATCTAGGCGTTGTTGCCCAAGTGATAGTCATGAAATACTTGGCCTTAATAGGTCAGGAATTATTTTCCCCATGTTTCTCTAATTTGCCAGGGTTTAAAAAAAACTGGCAAAAATTGTGATGTTTATTAAATATCCAATTGGAGAAGGCTTGGATTAATAAGATGGAGAAATTGGGGATGACCTGAAAAATTAATTTATCATCACTGACCTGTTTTCATATCTTGAAGCTTTTATGATCTAGTTTTAAATCTATGCTGCCTTTTTTTTTTTTTTTTTTTTTTTTTTTTTTTTTTTTTTTTTTTTTTTTTTTTTTTTTTTTTTTTTTTTTTTTTTTTTTTTTTTTTTTTTTTTTTTTTGAGATGGAGTCTTGCTCTGTCACCCAGGCTGGAGTGCAGTGGCATGATCTCAGCTCACTACAAACTCCGCCTCCTGGGTTCAGGTGATTCTCTTGCCTCAGTCTTCTGAGTAGCTGGGATTACGGGCACGCACCACAATGCCCAGCTAATTTTTTTGTATTTTTAGTACAGATGGGGTTTCACCATGCTGGCCAGAGTGGTCTTGAACTCCTGACCTTGTGATCCACCCATCTTTGCCTCCCAAAATGCTGGGATTACAGGTGTGAGCCACTGTGCCCAGACTACCCTGCTTTTTCACAGTGAATGTTTCTATTGCTGATAATCATAGAGGCAAATACAGATTTGGTTTACTTTTTTGACTAAAGGGAAAAAAAATACTAATGTATAACCATGCTTGTACTGTTATTGTTTATATGAATTGTGATTTATCCATCTATTCATTTCCATTTTAGGCAAAACAATTCATCATTTTAAAGTCTACTCTAATAAACCTTTTATGATAAAAAGGAATAAAACCGGAGTAGGTATTGATGTAGATAACAGATCTAATTTGTCAAAATTTCACTCTTAAAAGACTACTATTGGGCCAGAAATACATTTTTCTGCTTTGAGTGTACTGACAAATTTTCCCTTTAAGATACATTAATACTTAAATATATAATTTGAAGTCTTATACAAATTATAAATTTTGACTTATGTCTTACAAAAGAGAATTTTTTACTTAAGATGAAATTCTCCCAAAGGACAACTCAGTCTCTTTTTAACACCCAAAATGGGCTAAGGTCACTAAGGCTGAGGCAAGAGAATCACTTGAACCCAGGAGGCGGAGTTTGTAGTGAGCTGAGATCATGCCACTACACACTCCAGCCTAGGTGAAAGAGCAAGACTCCGTCTCAAAAAATTTTGGAAACTAACAGCTCTATAACTTCTCAAATCATATGTCAAGAGCATCGATAAACACTTTTCTTAACTGTTTGTTAAACTTACTGAAGTCTTGCAGAGATGCAAACGCGAGCTCTTTTACCCGATGTGCCTTACTTATTGCTACTGGAAAGAATATCATGCCTGCAGGGCTGCCCTAGACAATCTGGGATTCATAATGTTAGGGCTGAATATATCCCACAGCATTATGGCTTCACTCATGCCACTTCTAGATCTTTCATTAAATTCTCTCTATCTTCCTAGCTCCACCCAACTTAGTATACAACTCAGATGCTTTGAATCTCCAAAAACATTTCTTGAAACAGTCTGTTGGAAACCAACTCTCTTTTATGGAATCCATAGAAATGTTTTTGCTATCTAGTCCTCCCACAAGGCATGTGTCCCTTTATTCTTGCATTGTAGATCCTTGCTGATATGCTGTATTTTCCCTGCCAGACAGTAAGCTCAACAAGGGTGCCATCCGAATCACTTTAGTTTCTTTTGTCATATAACTCACATGAAGTTGATTCTCAAGTATTGAGTATTAAATGTGTACTTAATAATTTCTGTTAGCCAAGACACATTTTCAAAGAAGTGTTTTAGGAAGTACTCGGTCAAGAAAAAAAAAAGCCATAAGAATAAAAAACTCTTCAAGAGCTAAGTCAGAATAACTGGCACTTAAAAGTGACACATTCAATTTCTTCACCTTTATATAACCTCCAGAAGATCAAATGTTGATAAAATATTTATCTTCAGTTGTCACAAGCCAGACTTTGATTTAAAACTCTTGGGTACATGAATGTCATGCCAGACCAGAAATACATCATCATGTATTTTTAATTTAAACACTGGTATGTAAAAAATTTATATATGCCTGATATGAAAAAATCTGAGTGAAAATCTCCTAACAGTCACCACAAACAAGAACACAGAATCTAAAAGCAATTTTTTTTTTTTTTTTTTTTTGAGATGGAGTTTCACTCTTGTTACCCAGGCTGGAGTGCAATGGCGCGATCTCGGCTCACCGCAACCTCCGCCTCCTGGGTTCAGGCAATTCTCCTGCCTCAGCCTCCTGAGTAGCTGGGATTACAGGCACGCACCACCATGCCCAGCTAATGTTTTGTATTTTTAGTAGAGACGGGGTTTCACCATGTTGACCAGGATGGTCTCGATCTCTTGGCCTCGTGATCCACCTGCCTCGGCCTCCCAAAGTGCTGGGATCCAAAAGCAATTTTTAAACTTCTATAAAAGTGCAATGAAAAGCCTTCTGTTTGCAAGTCCAATGTGGTATTGAAATGACACACAAAACACATTCTCTTACCTTTAGGGAATCAAAGCAGGCAATTACTCTTCCATTTTCAACCTGACAACTTTTGGGGGGATGAGCAAATTTGCATTCTTCATCGGAGCGTGAGCATGTTCCTCTTTGAAACTGTCTGCAGACTTCTAATGTCAGCCATTTTGTATCTCTGACTGGGGCAACGTTCAAAGCCATGATGATAAAGTACTTTGGACTGTTTATTTCTGTTAAATGATGAAATCAATCCAAGTTCTAATGGTTCCAAAACTACTGTTGTGAAAACTCCCACATGTAAGTCTGAAGGTCAGTGATAAATTGCTTAGTGAAGTCCAATCCAGGGAACAGGATGATGAGAGAATTTATGGACGGGCAATCACTCATCAATCAATATGTCCCACTTGAAGACGGCGGGCCGCAATAAAAGCATGCTCAGTGTCATCTCTGGCTTTCAACGTCCAAGCCTCTTGACTGTTTTGCAGATACACCTGTTTTTAATAAAGTGACATCAATATCATGGCACTCCTTGGGAGAATATGTATGCTGACGCTCACAGCTATTGATGATGTTGGAAAATAAGACACTCAGATGTTCATATTTTAGCAGGATGTTTTTCTTTCCCCTTTTTAAATTCTGAAATTAAGCAATTGGCAAAGTCAGACAACTGAGGTATCTTCATCCACTCATAAGGTCAGGGTAAAGTATACTTGATAGAATAGTGAGATGTGAATACAAAGAAAGCTCCCAGGCTGCAGTTTCCAGAGAAAGTGACTTCACACAGGCACTTTTCAATCATGAACCTGCAAAACAGAAATGAAATATCAACTTTTACGCAAACTCAATGGAATCAACACTTCAATGAACTATGGAATTGCTATCTAGAATTTGCAAAAGCACACTTTAAAGCTTTGAGCTTTGAGTATAGTGAGAAAAGTTAGGCATTAAAGAAAGAAAAAAAAGAATACGCAACAGAAACCGTATTGCAGAATGGTCTAGGCAGCAATCCAAAAGTTAGGAATGACTCAAACAGATGAGTGTGGCAGACACAATAATTAGGCCTTCTGAAACAATCCCATCTAATGTGCTTAATCGCCAAAACAGTGTATTAGGACTGTGACTTCCAATTAATTTCACATTTAGGCCATTGATTTTATTGTTGGGAATGCAATAAACAATTATTTGAGATGTGTCCCCCCTATGTAATAAAGATATTGTCATTTTGGATGAAGTGTGGGCTCTTTCTTCTTTACGTTCTTCTAATTTACAGAGATGTAGACTCGGAGATGAGTAGGTAGGATATTTTTTCTCAGCTATCTTAATACTTCCTCTCCACCATGACTTAACTAATGTTTACCTTCCTATTTCCACTGCAAGCACTCACAGGGCAAAGACTATTCTTTGTAGTTTTCATTTCTATATTCCCAATGCCTTCATCTATGGCATATATTATTAGACCCTCAAGAAATTATTTATTGACCAATTAAACTGATGGCTAAATGCATGAACATAAGTTAGTTTTAGTTGAGTTCAGTTTAGTTTTTAACTGAGTCATAATCTAAAAATGCTCTGTAGTATGAAATTCTGGAGTTAAAACACATGGCTACAACAAAAATATAGTCAGTAAGTTCAGATGCCTAAAATAAGCACCTTCAGTTTCTTTTTACTTTTCAAGGGTTATGAAATCGTTAAACATTAAAAATTTACAGTTACTGGGACAAGCATGAATAAAGGGCTGACGTCCAGAAGTCGATTATTTTCATAAATTGGATATGCCACAAATGACCTTACATGCTTGCTGAGCCTCTATGTCTTTCTAAAAATTTTATACCTAAGAAGAACTTAATGAAGACTAGAAGTAAATTATTTTAAATTGACAGGTACCAAATAAGTTCAGAGAGCAATAATTTTTTTTTTTTTTTGAGATGGAGTCTTTCTCTCTCACCCAGGCTGGAGTACAGTAGCACCAACTCAGCTCACTGCAACCTCTGCCTCCCAGGTTCAAGCAATTCTTGTTCCTCTACCTCCCAAGTAGCTGAGATTACAGGTGCCCGCCACCATGCCCAACTGATTTTTGTGTTTTTAGTAGAAACAGAGTTTCAGGGTTTCACCATGTTGACCAGGCTGGTTTTGAACTCCTGATCTCAGGTGATCTGCCCGCCTTGGCCTCTCAAAGTGCTGGAATTACAGGCTTGAGCTACCCTGCGTGGCCCAGAGAGCAATAGTTTTTAAGTGGTTCACAAGCGTTCCAGAAAAAGTATGTCCCCAAGTCAGCTGAGTTTATTTAACTCTGAGTAAACCAAGCCAGATGAGCTTCCTTGCATTAGGGCTTTTCTTTTTTCTTTTTTTGGGGACAGAGTTTCACTTTTGTCACCCAGGCTGCAGTGCAGTGGTGCAATCTCGGGCTACTGCAACCTCTGCTTCCTAAACTCAAGTGATTCTCCTGCCTCAGCCTCCCAAGTAGCTGGGATTACTGATGCCCACCACCAGGCCTGGATAATTTTTATATTTTTAGTAGAGATAGGGTTTCATCTTGCTGGCCAGGCTGTTCTCAAAGTCCTTACCTCAAGTGATCCACCCACCTTGGCCTCACAAAGTGCTGGGTTTGCAGGCGTGAGCCACTGCACCCGGCCTGCAACAAAGCTATTCTTGGCCGCTGTGTCTGACAGGTCCCTCATAAGGGAGGAGCCACAATGGCGTCTCAAGCTTATCTGACGATGGAACATTTATTTAAGCAGGACATCCCCTGGGACTGGTGGGAAATGCTACTTCAGTCCCAACAATTCTTTTAATTCTTAATAAAAGTGTTTGCATGAGTTATAATTGCATGTGCATTTAAGAAAGTTGGCAATCTTGAAAGCTATGACACATAGCAAACTTCAATTATAAAATATTTGAAGGATCCAGGCAGGCTCCTGCATGTCTGTTTGGCAATGTTGTATTCACAGAAGCTAATATCAACTAGCTTAAGTTAGGGAGCTTAAGAAGACGAGTTTAACAACCAAATTTACTATGGTTTGGGTTTCATAGACCAGCCTGGACTTGTATCTTCATTACCACAGCCCACACCACTGGCTCCCATGGAGAACAAAGGACAAGGAAAGCAAGGGACGAAGACACATTTCTGCCTGCATGAAGGGAGATGAGGCACCAATGACCAGGGGATTTCAAATGATGGACTGAACACACTTAGTGCTTGAAAAATATTACATGGAGTCCCCAGGTCCTCAGTACCAGGCCCCAAGGGAGATGCTCAACCTCAAAGGCAGCAGAGTCTCTCCCAAGGGCTCCATGAAGGAAAGAAAGAGGTAAACATAGGTACTGTTGCATAGATGGCATGAATAATCACTCAGCTATTCCCAAAATTTCCCCAGCAGCTATGCTTCCAATGCAGTTCAGTGAATGCTGTACATTTTTTATTCATACTTATAGGTAAGAAGACTTTTTTATTCCTCCTGGGAGAAATACTTCTTTTTCCTCCTAGGAGAATTTCCATTCCAACTTACTATGAAAATCCCACCAGAATGATCAGACTCTACCAAGATACACTTGCTTAAAATTATGTATTTACTTGAATTGATAAAAATTTTGTAGGTTTATTATAAACAAATGATATTTTGACATATGTATGCATTGTGGTATAGCTAAATTGAGCTAATTAACACATGCATATTTAGCATCTTTTAGTTGTGAGAACACTTAAAACCTTTAAGTCTGATCATGCCCTACTTGTCTTCAAGATAAACTTGATTTTAAAAGCAGGGATGGCCTTCCTTACACCTTTTACAAAAATTAACTCAAGATGGATTAAAGACTTAAATTCAAAACCCAAGACCATAAAAACCCTAGAAGAACACCTAGACAATACCATTCAGGACATAGGCATAGGCAAAGGCTTTATGACACAAACACTGAAAGCAATTGCAACAAAAGCCAAAATTGACAAATGGATCTAATTAAACTAAAACTTTTGGTCACCAAAAGAGACTATCATCAGAGTGAACAAGCAACCTACAGAATGGGAGAAAATTGTTGCAATCTACCCATCTGACAAAGGTCTAACATCCAGAATTTACAAGGAACTTAAACAAATTTACAAGAAAAAAGCAAACACTCCCATCAAAAAGTGGGCAAAGGATATGAACAGACACTTCTCAAAAGAAGACATTTATGCAGCCAACAAACATATGAAAAAAAAATCAACATCACTGATCATCAAAGAAATGCAAATCAAAACCACAATGAGATACCATCTCTTGCCAGTCAGACTTGTGATTATTAAAAAGTCAGGAAACAATAGATGCTAGCAAGGTTGTGGAGAAACAGGAATGCTTTTACACTGTTGGTGGGAGTATAAATTAGTTCAGCCATTGTGGAATACATTGTGGTGATTCCTCAAGGATCTAGAACCAGAAATACTATTTGACCTAGCAATCTCATTACTGGGTATATACCCAAACGAATATACAGGTATTGATTGACTTACAACCTATGCAACTTACGACCACTCGACTTTACTACCACAATCGCTAGCTACGACTGCTCCACGTCTGGCAGCGCAAACGTTGCCCAGCTGGGCGTACAACAGTGCGGACCAGCTTCCAGCAGCACTACCATCTCCGCGTGCATATAGCCTACTCAACTTATGACCAAATCGTGTTACGACTGGTCTGTCGGAACCAACTGTGGTCGTTGAGCACTAGCTGTAAATCATTCTACTATAAAGACACATGCACATGTATGTTTATTGTAGCACTATTTACAATAGCAAAGACATGAAACCAACCCAAATGCCCATCAATAATTGACTGGATAAAGAAAATGTGATACATATACAACATGGAATACTATGCAGCTATAAAAAGGGATGTGATCATGTCCTTTGCAGGGACATGGATAAAGCTGGAAGCCATCATCCTCAGCAAACTAACACAGGAACGGAAAACCAAATGCTGCATGTTCTCGCTCATAAGTGGGAGTTGAACATTGAGAACACACGGACACAGAGAGGGGAACAACACATACCAGGATCTGTTGAGGGGTGGGGGTGAGGGGAGAGAACTTAGAGGATGGGTCAATAGGTGCAGCAAACCACCATGGCACATGTATACCTATGTAACAAACCTGCACATTCTGCAAATGTATCCTGTTT